>NC_042998.1:46602403-46609903 GCF_006345805.1 Octopus sinensis | reverse complement strand
AAGTATATCTGTGATTTATGTATTTGGATATAAGTTATATTTATCATATTTCTATGATCACACACACGCGCGTACACACACACATACACACGCGTACACACACACATCCACAGAGGAACATATATAAGAAAGGGAAAGATCGAGAGAGAGGGGGGGGCCAAGCGGTAAGCAGACTGACAGACAGACAGGCATGTAGGTATGTAGGTATGTAGGTAGGTAGGTAGATAGGTAGGTAGGTAGATAGATAGATAGATAGATAGATAGATAGATAGATAGATAGATAGATAGATAGATAGATAGATAGATAGATAGATAGATAGATAGATAGACAGACAGATAAATAGAGATAGATAGACAGACAGACAGATAAATAGAGATAGATAGATAGACAGACAGACAGATAAATAGAGATAGATAGATAGATAGATAGATAGATAGATAGATAGATAGATAGATACATGCATACATACATATGTTCATACATACGTACGTACTTACATACGCACATGTATGCATACTTACATACGTACGTACATATATACACACGTACATACATGAATACATACATACATACATACATACATACATACATACATACATACATACATACATACATACATACATAGAGATAGATAGAGAACGCGGGAGAGAGAGAGAGAGCAAGAACGATGGACGACAAGAAAGACAGCTAAAGCGTTAGGCACACCTGTGTAGAGAGATCATGAGTCTGTTTGTATGTATAGCGAAAGAATGATCCTCACGTCATCTACCTTATTTGTATTAGCGGTTTATTTTGATATGTGTATATAGTATATGTGTCTATTTAGTAAAATTATACACTTGCTCATACCCCACCACACACATCGTTCACAACACGCATGAGTGTATATTTGTCTGTTTTTTGTGTATGTATTTGTATGTATGTAAATATATTCATGACACCGCCAGTTTTCCGCAAAATGTAGATACATAAGCACACATATACGTAGATAACCATACATCTCAAGTGGGTTTTCAAGCTGTCGTAATAGACGACACGAGCCGGCTGCCAGAGGAGTAGCTATCATTGTTTCAGTAACAACAGTTTTGGAAATTAAGAGCAATGAATTCTCATATGTAAGACACTTGAGTTGGTTTTGAAACCAGTAAAAACAATTAGAGAGTGATGGAGTAGGTCAGACGAGTATAAGGCGTAGATACTAATAACAGATTCTAGACACTGGCAGATATGTGATGCGAGGGTCATATTGAAAAATGGAAAAGTTCTGAGAGTCATAATAAGCAAATCTTATATTTAGATTAGGCACTAAAAAAATTCAGTAAAATTACCAATATCAAAGGAACTCAAACGAAATTTATACTGAATAAAATATATTATACCTGCAAACATCATACAAATTTGGAACACAAAGCAATAAACATTTTCAAACATATGAAGAAAATATTAATTTTTAAACGATATTAAAATATGTACACCCTAAAGGATTATTTGCTATTTTCAATATTTGGTGTGACCGCCCTTGCTTTCAATGACTGCATCAAGTCTTCTGGGCATAGAGTCGACTAAATTTCTGCATATGACCAATGAAATCGACCTCTATTCACCCTAAATGAATGTGTTTCGACTGTGTTCCATCGTGGAGTTTTTCTTTTCAACCTTCCATTTCAAAACACCCCACAGATGTTGTGTTGATTTTCAATCATGCAACATGGTAGGCCAAAGCAATACCTTTACATTTATTATCTAATAAAACTTAGTCGTCATCTTTGAAGTGTGTTTAGGGTCATTATCATATTGGGACACTGAATGTCTTCCTAGTTTCTTGATACTATTCAATATTGTTTTCTGCAATATGTTACAATATAACCTTGAACACCAGCCGCACTCAAGCATCCCCAAAGCTTAGCACTTCCGCCGCTGTCTTTAACAGTAGGCACGGTGCATTTGTCACTATTATCTTCACCTGGTCGTCGCCATACTCGTTTAATAACATCTGACCCAAACAAGTTGACTTTAGTCTCGCCAGAGAAAAGAATTTTATTCCCAAACTCTTTCCCCTTACTCACATAAGTTTTGGCAAAAGAAGGACGATTTGATTTATGCATCGTGGTGAGGATAGTCTTCCTACGAGGAATATGTCCAGGAAGACCACACTGGTTCAAACTTCAGCGAACTGTCTGGGAGTTTACATTCTTTCGACTAACAGAAGATATTTCTTGGGCCGAAGATGAAGCGGTACGACGCCTGCCATCCATCACGCAACGTTGGATGAGGCGAACATCACCAGCTGTTCAAATAGAAGGACGACCTGGTCGATGTTTATTGCTTAGCCGTTCAGTAGCTTTGTACTTCTGAATTATTTTGGTAACTATGTTTATGCCAATATGTATTCGTTTGCTAATTAACTTGTATCCTAAACCATTCTTGCACAACTTAGAAATAATTCTCTTCAAATCTTCAGGCAATTCTTTCCCTTTTGGTGCCATTTTAATTACAATCAAGAAGATTTTCACCATGGTACACAAATCAGAATCCCTGCAGATGCAGTAGCAATGATCGGTGCAAAAATATCAGGAGAAATAATTTATTAGAATTAAAATTATCAGCAGTACCTGAATTTAGTAAAAAAAAGGTGGATAAAATATTGAATATAGCAAATTTCCATTAGGGTGTACTTATTTTTGTAACGTTTGAAAATTAATACTTCGTTCATATCGTTGAAAATGTTTATTGTTTTGTGTTCCAAATTTGTATAATGTTTGCATGTATAAAATATTTTATTCAGTACAAATTTCGTTTGATATTCTTCGATTTTATCAGACTAATGGCAATTTTACAGAAATTTTTTAGAGGTGTACATACTTCTGTAAGATACTGTATATGTGTATGTGTGTGTGTGTGTGTTTGTAACGTTCTGTATCCATATATGCATATATATGTGTGTTTGTGTGTGTATTATTTATATCATTATTTGATTGAATGCCATGCGCCCATTTCCAAGTAAGTTGACCTTAATCTTTTTGATGCGACTCAACCCTATACTGCCCTATCCCTCTATCGTTTCATCTCTCATCCTTTCTCTAATTCCGTTTTTCTCCCCTTCACCGTTCTCTATCTCACTCCCTCTCTCTCTCTTTCTCCTTTACTCCCACTTGTTGTTCACACGTGACCATCGTCCATCTTTCTTTTCCTCGCGTGATCATCTTTCTTTTCTTTTAGGACTGTCCTAGAGGTTGGACGTATGGTGTTTTTTCTCTCTCTTCTATCTTTTCTCTTGCCAAAGAAAATATTTCTCCAGTGTTCGCTATTCTACCTTCGTTCTGGTTTAACGACCCTCCATGTTTGTTTTCGTTCGGTCTCCACTGTCCTGTTTTTGTTCCCAACTTTAACCCTTCATAAATCCAAAATTTTATTTTGGCTTTTGTGGGAGCAACTACCTCCAACGATTAATATTGTCGTCCAATACTCGAAATAAGGAGTAGATAGTATATATATATATAAAATGTTTAAGACACGTCAATTTGTCTACATCTAAGATTAGAAAAGATGTTTGGCTTATGGTCTTGAAGCGTGATATAGGTAGGCGACGAGGTAGTCCACATTATCCTTTAGGTCTTTTGCTTCAGTGTTTGCATCGTTGTATGTAGAAATACGGATTTTTCTTGTAAATTTTGGTGATTGGGTTCATAGGATGTCATGTATGCGTGAGAGTGCTTGTTTCATAAATGTTCTTTGTATTGTGAGCGAGAATGATGCTTTGATTTGTACTATGTAGCTGTTTAAAGAGTTTAAGAAGTGGGTCGGACGATCCCGAAATTTTGCCTTCTTGATGATGTTCATTAAATCAGCTTTGAAACTCTCAAAGTCTTTTGTCCGGGAAAAGTATTTTGGAGACTGAAAACGAATATGTCGACGGATGTGCTGGACATACAGCAATTGTCTTTCATTTTAACCCCGCTTAGATCATTACCTTGTGACTGAATTTGGATGACGGAAACACTGTGGCAACCCGTCGTTTATGTGTATCTGTGTGTGAGAGAGAGGGAGAGAGGGAGAGAGAGAGAGAAAGAAAATGTGTTTAGTATGTGTGTGTTCGTGTGTGAGAGTATGTGTGTGTGTCTGTGTATGTACATCTTTTGCGCGCGCTTGTGTGTTGGCATCTTTTATTGTTTGTCTCAGTTTCACGACTTGACAACCGGAGTGTTCCTTTTGTTTACATCCTTCTAAACAAACAAAACGATAGAATAGATAATAGACTTTAAATTCTAGACAGTGCCCCAATATGGCCGCAGTCCAGTGACTAAAGCAAGTAAAATGATAACTATACACACACAATCACACATTCACACATACACACTCATATACATACATACATACATATTTACATGCGCGCGCATATAAACACAAATGCACACACTCATATATACATATATTTGATATAGCTGATATGATTCCGCTAAAGGCAACCAAGAGCTGAAAGTAGTATTTAAGTGAATATTGAATTAAGTCTGTCAACCAAGAACCAATATGATCTATCGAACGGGCTTCATCACAGTCTCTACCAGATCAGTTTCTTTCAAGCAGGCTACTATAAACAATACTTCAAAGTGAAGTGAATTCAATTCAGGAACCATATGATTGCAAAGTGAATTTGTTAGCCACAACAGCCATTCTTGAGCTTATGTCTTTAGATTTGAGTTTGTGCCGTTAAGAGGTTTTCAGCCGTTGTAACGTTAACATTCAGCCTAAGAAATAAACAATAATGACCATATACCGCCATTGTAGCGCTGATCAAAATGAAAGCTGGAGTCGTTGCCGCGATCATTTCACTATCGCGTCTTTCACGTTATCTTGTTGATCGCTAACTACTTGAATATGTGGCCATGAGATGCCGTAATCCGTATATTTCTCACATGGCGGCCCGACGTAAATAATTGTGTGCTCTCTTGCCCCCTCAGAATGTCTCGCGTACGCACACACACAAAAACACATACACACACAGAGACACACACACATACACAGGTGTACACATAGACACATGTGCAAACATAGACATACATATATATATGTGTGTGTGTGTGTGTGTGTGTGTGTGTGTGTGTGTGTGAGTGTGTGTATACATACATAAACGTGCACATGCGCATATATATATGTATGTGTGAGTACGTACGTGTGTGTGTGCGCGCGCGTGTGTATGCATGAATGTATATGTGTGTATGTATGTTATGTCTGTGTGTATGTGCATGTGTATGTGTGTGTGTGCGTGTGACTACTTTTTTTCTTTTAATGTTAAGTCTATATTTGGAAAGAATTGTAGTAGTAGTAGTAGTAGTAGTAGTAGTAGTAGTAGTAGTAGATAAAGAAGAAGAAGAAGAACAACAACAACAACAACAACAACAAAAATAGCAACAACTAACCCCCTCGGTTTTTTAGGCCTACGTAAGCAACACTGGCGTAACAAAAACGATAAGGTTAGCATATCAAACAAAAGGTTGAACATTTGATAAGGCACAGAAGAAAGAAGAGATAAGAAAGTGCGTGTGCTCGATGTAAAGTGTAGAAAATGTTGGAGACAGAAAGAGAGAAGGAGAGAGAGAGAGCGGGGAAGAAATGGGAGAGGAAAGAAAAAAGAAGATGTATAAGAAATATTCATATAAGAGAGTTAAAGAGACGTGCATAAAAGATTAAGAGAGAAGTTAAAGAATTGAATTATATAACGGAGAGGAATGGTAAGTCTGGAAGAGGAAACAAAAAGTGAAAAATAAAAGACGAAATATTTTGATAACATATGATTTGGAAAGACGGAAAGTTGCAGAGCAAGGTTTGGCAACAGGTAGGTTTCTGATATATATGTTATGGGATTGGTATCAACTCCCACGGTCATTCCCAAATTCCCAAATTTTATGTATTTGCGAACCCTTGAGTTGGTGGTAGCTTTTAGATAACGTTTTTGTTGGCGGGGGTAGTTAATGAGGTAGTTAATGAGTTGTTCTAATAAGTCTGCTAATTCACTGCCCTCAAAAGCAGGTAAGATAATAATTTCTTATATTCTAAAGAAACGATTTTGTTCAAATGAAGTATAACATTTAATTGGCCTCAGTATTTGGCAAGTAGATATTTTAGAAATGAAGAGTAAACTAATCTTCAGAAGGATTAGAACTCCAAACGTTATATAACCCAGTTAAATGCTGCAACCCAAGTTGTCTGGTATTCTGACATCTTGACATCTTGACAGAAAAATATAATCCTTTCTACTATAGGGAAGGGACTAGTCGATTACATCGACCCCCAGTGCTCAACTGTTATTTTATCAACTCTGAAAGGATGAAAGACAAAGCTGACCTCGGTGAAATTTGAACTCAGGACGACGTAAAAGTGAACGAAATGCTGCAAAGTATTTTGCCCAGCGTGCTAACGGCTCTGACAGCTCACCGCCTTAGACAGACAAAATTAGAATATCGGACAAACTCAGAAGCCATTGTCTACATTTTAATTATTAAAACGTAAAAGGTATGAGGAAATAACTGAAATATAAAAAAAAAAGATGTTTTAAACTTAGTAACGTGACCTTCTAAAGCGCGTCTTTCTTTCCTCCCTGCTTGTGGATAACTGAAGCTGCAGTGAAGCTGGCACATCTCTGTGTAGCTGAAGTGATCTGAACATTGCCAGGTTCTTATTTTTCAAAATTATGCTTATTAGTTAAACTCTCTCTTTACTCTTTTACTTGTTTCAGTCATTTGACTGCGGCCATGCTGGAGCACCGCCTTTAATCGAGCAACTCGACCCCGGGACTTATTCTTTATAAGCCCAGTACTTATTCTATCGGTCTCTTTTGACGAACCGCTAAGTGACGGGGACGTAAACACACCAGCATCGGTTGTCAAGCAATGCTAGGGGGACAAACGCAGACACACAAACACACACACATATATATATATATATATACATATATACGACAGGCTTCTTTCAGTTTCCGTCTACCAAATCTTTTAAAAGACTCCATTGGTCGGCCCGGGGCTATAGTAGAAGACACTTGCCCAAGATGCCACGCAGTGGGACTGAACCCGGAACCATGTGGTTGGTTAGCAAGCTACTTACCACACAGCCACTCCTGCGCTAAACTGTTGACGTCTATTTAAATATAGCAGTTAAAAGTAATAATAAGGACAATAGTCAAATTCGGGCATAGTGGTAAAATGCAATTATTGATTTTGTGAAGAAACTGTACATGATAGGTTAATTTCTTTGTAATTTTTGAAATTATCGTGTAAAAATTAATCAATTTCACCCAATAATTGCGAAACAATTTTTTTATCGTAGACCTGTGTAATATATAAGAATTAATAAAAATGGAAGGGTAAAATTGTTTTCAATTTCTTTTCCTCTTTCTTTTTCTCTTCTCTAAATGACAGACGTGAAAGGAAATTTGCTCTCTAAAAGTAAAAACCACCTAAAAATAAAGAGAATTCTAAAATCTGAATGAACAAGAAGGAGACGAA
>NC_042998.1:46562403-46599903 GCF_006345805.1 Octopus sinensis | reverse complement strand
CATTATCATCTGTTACAACAAAAGCGTCTCATCATTGCCTTCATTAGCCACGTGATATCTTCGTTCTCGTGTGTGCTTCGATTAGTAACATCAATTAGCATTATAATCAACAACGTCAAACTCATTATCATCCTCATCCTTTTTATTCTCACCATCTCCCCTATAACCGTCAATAAGCGATATTCTTTTTAACCATAGGCACAAGTCCTAAAATTTTGTGAGGAAGGCTGGTCGATTGCATCGACTCCAGTGCTCAGCTGGTACTTTTTTTATCGTCCTCGAAAGAATGAAAGGCAGAGTCGACCTATGCAGGATTAGAACTCAGAACATAAAACCAGAGAAATACCTATTTCTTTACTACCCACAAGGGGTTAAACACAGAAGGGACAAACAAGGACAGACACACGGATTAAGTCGATTACATCTACCCCAGTGCGTAACTGGTACTTATTTAATCGACCCCGAAAGGATAAAAGGCAAAGTCCACCTCGGCGGAATTTGAACTCAGAACGTAGCGGCAGACAAATTACCGCTAAGCATTTTCTCCATCGTTCTAATGATTCTGCTAACTCATTGTCTCAGTTGTTTCAAACATTGACATAAGACCAGTAGTTTTAGGGCATAGGAAAGTCGATTTGACTGATATCTTTCCTCAAACAGTACTTATTTTATCGACCCCGAGATGATGAAAGGCAAATTCGACCGTGGCGGAATTTGAACTCAGAACGTGAAGACATACAAAATACTGCTAAGTATTTTGCCCGGCGTGCTAACGATTCTACAGCTTGTCGCCTTCTGTATGAGAAGTAATACAAGTCGATGGTTTGCACTTTTACCTTGTATTTCAATATTCCAAGATTAGAACCCTTTGGAGAAGTTAGCTCACAGCACCATCTTTCAGAAGATTTCCAGAAGAAGGGTCCTACTTCTGAAATATTGAAATATAAAGTGAGAGAAATTATAAACTATTGACTTATATCATTTCTTATAACTTGCATTGTTTTGGATTTATAAAAAAAACTAATTTATAAAAGAATATAGAAAAATATTAGATAGACGCAAAATTTTTGATATAAACATATGCAAAACAAAGATGGTGAAACGCTACCGAGTCGGAAGTTTTGCTTTTGCCATCTTTCTTTTTACACAAATAACGGATAAGATAGTTTTTGCCTTAAGAAATATTAACCGATTTGTCGAAAGAAACAAAATAACAAGGTCAAATGGTTAAACGGAAGTGCAATATATGAAAATGAGGCAGCTGGCCATCTGGTAATAGTAGAGAGAACGCTGGGCAAGCTTTCCCACGCATGTCAGCCTCGGTTTACGGCTAAAGATCCACCATAGTTTTATATGTATGCATGTATGTATGTGTATGTATATATACACATATATGTATGTCATTTATATATATATATATTATATATATATATATATATATATACATATATATACCAATATATACCAATGGGGTTGGGGTATGTATGTATGTATGTATGTATGTATGTATGTGTGTGTGTGTGTATATATGTTCTGTTTCTTTACTTTTCTCGAGCGTCTGACTAATGTCCACTGAGTGAACATGGCTGTCTTGGCCGTGATATCAACAAGAAAAATCTCGATGACATTTTGTGAGATAACAAAGTTTTGGTGACGCTAAAGACAAATAAAAAAAGAGAGAAAGAAAGAAAGAAAGAAAGAAAGAAAGAAAGAAAGAAAGTAAAAAAGAAAGAAGGAAAGACAGAGTTTACCAACACCCAGGTGGAAAGGAGAGACGTGTCTGAGAATCGTCTCTGTAACTTGAAAGTACAACAGCAACCTATATCTGTCTGACTTAGTAGGTTTAACACAGAGGTGGCGGATAAGAATTATAAAACATCCCAACCAAGCTTGTGCCACGAAATAAGATTAATAAATTCCCACATGAAAAGCAGTTCAGAAGAGATACACATACATAATGTAAATATATAAAAGGCGCTCAAATTGTCACGCAAATTGTATTACAGATACATAGAAAAACAAAACCACACGTGTGAACTTAAATATATAATATATATATATATATATATATATATATTACGGAGATCTACTCGCATAGCAAGTAATTTGATCTGAGATCGTGTGCTGAAACGAAAACAATTGCAGCGTGGAAGGTGTTTGTAAGCCATTTAAGAAACACACAAAAGCCGTTCGATTCACTTCAACGTTTAAGTTTAATTTGTCAAAATATTTCGTCGCTAAATCCGCGACCTGTTCACTGACAAAAATCCGTGCTGCATTTTGTCAGTGAACAGGTCGCGAATTTTAGCGACGAAAATATTTTGACAAATTAAACTTAAATGTTGAAGTGAATCGAACGGCTTTTGTATGTTTCTTAAATGGCTTACAAACACCTTCCACGCTGCAATTGTTCATAAATATATATATATATATATTATATATACCGGAGTAAGCACATAAATGTGAAACAAGGTGGAAAAAAGAGTATTCAAATACCACAGGTAGAGTAAAATGCTTTATTTATTTATAGCAGCAGAAATATAGCAAAAGCTGTTACTCGGAGTTTCATTTTTCCGTTCGTCGGACAGTTATGTTAAATATATACATATATATATATATAACGGGAAGCTTTATGAAAATAAACAAAAGACGAAGGCAGGTGGAAAACAAACGAACAATTGTATTAGTATGGCGCTCAGGAAATATAAATAAAACAAGTCTTTAACGTTTCGAGCCTACGCTCTTCAACAGAAAGATACACAGAGAGAGAAAAACACAGAAAGAAGGAGAGAAAAAAATGCGTGCAGTAGCTAACGAATCAACATGGCGATCTGATTTCGGCCAGAGGTCAAAGATCAAACATGAGACGCGAGAGCGAAATAAGGGGAGATAATAGGGTTGATAATGGGTTGAGGGACCAGCTAAAAGTGCGTGGGAGGGGTCTGGATGTGTGTATGTATAGGGTTGGTGTATGTATTAGTATGTATAAGGTGTGTGTGTGTGTGTGTGTGTGTATGAGAGAGTATTAGTGCGTAAGATTGGTCTGGACGTGCGTATGTATGGGGTTGGTGTATGTATTAGTATGTATTAGTACGTATTGGTATGTATAGGGTGTGTTGTGTGTGGTGAGAGAGTATAAGTGCGTATGCGGGGTCTGGACGTGTGTATGTATAGGGTTGGTGTATTATAGTATGTACAGTATTATTAGTACGTATTAGTATGTATTAGTTGGTGTGTGTATTAGTATGGCACATCATATGTGATGTGATGTGTAAAGTCATGTGGTGTAGTGAGAGAAGAGGGGGACGGTGAGAAGAGGGGGAGAAGAGGGGGGAGAGAAGGGGAGGGGAAGAAGAGGGGGGAGAGGGGGAGGAGAGAGAGGGGGGGGGGAGAAGGAAGGGGATGAGGGGGAGAGAGAAAGGGAGAGAGGGAGTGAGGGAGCAGAGGGAAGGGGAAGAGGGAGGGAGAAAGAGGAAGAAGGGAAGGGGAGTAGGGGTGAAAGGATGAAGGACTGAAGAAGTAGGGGTCGGGGGGAGAAAGGATAGGTGAGGAGGGGGGTGAGGTTAGATGAGTAGGGGGGGAGAGTTGAGACCAAATGGCGTATAAGAGCGAAGAGAGAAGATTAATTCCTGTTCACGGCGCAAACGGGAATCCGGATGGCCTCTGTGTAAGGACAAACCGAACACAGATAGGTGTTGCAAGGAGTGACCGGCGGAGCGGAAATGGCGTGAGACCGGTGTGTCGTTCGCAAGGTGGATAGTTAATCCAAACAAGAAAACACAGAAAAAAAGAGAAAAAACAGCAACGCGAGGACGTGGAACAATTAAAGTATTATTGACGCTCAGGAAAGAAGGGAAGGAGGGTTTAATGTTTCGAGCGGAGCTCTTCGTCGGAAACAAGGAGAAGGAAAGATCCCACAGGTAGATAGAGAGAGGATAGAGAGAGAAAGAGAAAGAGAGAGGGAGAAAGAGAAAAAGAGGGAGAGAGACAGACAGACAGATTGATAGAGAGAGAGACATACATGCACATGCAGGCAAACATACATACGTGCATATAATTATGCATATATGCATGTATACATGGGTGTCTGTATCAACGCAAGTTTAGAATATTTGTGTTAGATTAAGTCTAAATTACAATTAATGTTCAAGAAAGGCCGATGAGATGAGGGAGAGAGGGAGAGAGGGGAGGGAGGGAGGGATAGAGGGAGAGAGAGGGGGAGAGAAGGAGGAGAGAGAGGCGGGTTGAATTGTAGAAATAACTAGAAGTAAAGCAATGTGACATGGGTTTGCTTAACGAAGCGTAAGTAGCAACTGATAAGAGATAATTAAATCAATCTAGAATCTAATCTCTGAAAGTGATGTTATCTTACAGGGAATGTTACAGTTATTTTTGTTAAAGTCTTTCTTCTCTCCCTACACTCCCTGCTCTCCCCCTCTATCTAATTCTCTCTCTCTTTCTCTCTCTATGTATCTATCTATCTGCCTATCTCTTCGTCATTTCATTTTATTTATGAATTTATTTATTTTGTTAATTAATATCATTTGAGAGCACTAGAGTCCAGTCCAGACATATCAATGTCAATATATTGTCATCGCACATCAGAAGCATAAAATTGTACTTTAATATATTTGTGACGTCGCTTCCAGACATACATACATACATACATACATACATACATACATACATACATACATACATACATATATGCATACATACTATAAACATACACACACACATACATACAGGCGCAGGCGTGGGTGTGTAGTAAGAAGCTTGCTTCCCAACCACATAGCTCCGAGTTTAGTCCCACTGCGTAGCACCTTGGGCAAGTGTCTTCTACTATAGCCTTGGGCCGACCAAAGCTTTATGAGTGGATTTGGATTTGGTAGACGGAAACTGAAAGAAGTCTCTTGCAAATATATATATAATATATTATATATATATATATATATTAATAAATAAAACATATGCATATATATATACATATATGTACGTACCTACCTCTACATGTATATATAATATATTATATGACGGAACGCACGCATCCCTTTCTAAGTAAGATTGTTCTTGATATATATATATATATATTATATATATATATATATATATATATATTGTATCTTATCTAAATTAACTATTATTTAACCATCCTCTCACACCATCCCCGATGAAAGGATATAATAAATATCCTGGAAACAGCTGTAACACCTTCTGTCTATAAATGTTCTAAAATCTATACAGCCTTGTTTTTTTATCTCATTACGAAAATATTATATATATATATGCATGTATGTATGTATGTATGTATGTATGTATGTATGTATGTATGTATGTATGTATGTATGTATGTATGTATGTATATATGTATGTATGTATGTATTTGTGTTTTTGTGTCTATGCTTGTCCCCCCACCATTGCTTGACAACAGATGTTGGTGTGTTTACACCCCCGTAATCCAGTGGTTCGGCATAAAGATACCGATAGAATAAGTACTAAGCTTACAAAGAATAAGTTCTAAAATCGATTTCTTCGACCTTTTAAGGTGCTCCAGCATGGCCACAGTCAAATGACTGCAACAAATAAAACAATAAATGAATAAAAGAATATATATATTACATATAGGCGCGTGACCTAGTGGTTAGAATGTCGCAAATCAAGATTCCAAGATCGTGATTCTGATTCCTAGACATTCAATTCCCTGTTTGGGGAGATTTGAGATTATGTCTGAGCGGAGTGACGTTGCTATGATTTGATCTGAGAACTCTTGGTGTTTCAAGAGAACCACTTTCAATTGCAAATCTGGAAGTGGATTGTGGAAAGTGTACAAAGTCAATGATGTTTCAGTGACCTGGGCTTCTTTCTGTAGGTTGTACTTGCTGGCCTCGGTGGTTGTTCTTCTCAACTCGTCAGCCATCGAGAGTACCTGATCATGTCGCCAGTGGTAGCTGTCATCGGTTAAGGCCCTGGAGTGGCTGCTAAGGGATCCTTTTTCAATACACAAGAGAGAGGAGGGGACTTCACCCTAGACCTAGATGTGAAGGTTCGTCGGATTTTGTACCGTGTCGTAGACGACTTCTATCATAAATCTGATGCACTGGATGTCTCAGCACCAGAATTCTAACCAAGTAACCAAATGATATTCGGTGGCTATGTTGACCCATCAGATCTAGGCTCTTTGCTGGCTGAGTCACGTCATCAAGCTAGCCGATGCTTCCTCTACACCTATACGGACTTCTTGAGGTGATTTTGTCGTCTTTTTCCTTTGGTATTACGAATCTGGTGAGTTGGAAAGTAGCCCAAGTCTGAATGCCCTATCGATACGGTCCCAACAAGAACCTTTCGCCTCTACCGTTCCTTTGCCTCTAGCAACTTTCTGGTTGAATTTCACTTCCTACATGTACACACTTCAATGCCAAGTATCTCAGGGATCTCTGGACTTTGTGGCCTCCCTTGATGGTTGCATTATAAACCCTTCTGAGAGGCCGCTGGAGGGTAATAATACGATATCAGTTGATCCCGTACAAGCGATATTGCTTAACCTGCTTGATAAGCGAAGCTACTTTCATAAAAAACTGCTGCTCTTCTCCAGGAATTCTACAGTTGTCATACAAACATTGTTATATAACCGAGACTATAAAATCCTGAATATGATGGCATACTGGTATAACCAAGCTTTTGTGTAACCGGGAAATTCAGATTTACAACCTTCATAAGCTAGTTTTCAAGGTTTTAACCAGTTTTGCGAATGACAACTAAGTCTAGGCTGCTGCGAGAGAGTCTCCCCTAGATCTTGACTGATTGTTCTATCGAAGTTGGAAAGGTAGTGTCAGACAAGATGAAGTGAAACTGTCCAACCACTTCATCCTTGACCATAAGATGAGCTTCACCCATCATTGAATTATTTATCTACCACCAGTCTTGACAGTCAAGCCCAGGTCACTGAAACATCATTGACTCTGTACACTTTCCACAGTCCACTTCCAGATTTGCAGTTGAAAGTTGATCTCTTGAAACACTAAGAGTTCTCAGATCAAATCATAGCAACGTCACTCCGCTCAGATTTGCTTTGGTTTAGTTGTTGCAGACTCCTTTTTCTTCTCGTTTCTCTTCCTTTTCCTCTGTAGCACGGCTTCAAATGATCTGTCACAGTGGAGATAGAATGATGCCAGCCGGGCCTGTCCTGATCTTCAATAGCTCAGGCTTTGAGATCGATTCCAGTCAGTTTAAGGCTTTGAGGGGACGGCCACGAAGTCGTCTTCCAGTGGAAAGTTAAAGTATGACGCGGCAGCCTGGTTTCTTTCATTCATGCTACGTGGCCTGCTCATCTCAGACGTTTTTTTCAGGATAGTAGCCTCGATGCTGCTACTAGTTGGTCTCCAAAACGGACACATCGGTCATAGTCGTTCCATAGTTGGAACTTCTGTTGGAAAAATCGCTCTAGTTTTTTAACGTCACTTTGATAAAGGGTCCAGGTTTCGCAACCGCAGAGAGGAGAAAGACCCTTTTACAAGTCCACCAAACGCGGTATGAGCCGCTCTTAATCGGTTTTCCTCGTATATATAAATATAGCTATATAAATAGATAGATACATACATACATATATACATACATATATACATACATACATACATGCATACATACATATACATATATACATACACACACACATACATACATAAATACATACATACATATATATATTTACACACACATACACACACAAACACAAGCAACATATATCTATGTTGCTTGTATTTGTGCGTGTATGCATATTTATATATGAAGGTAATATGGGCGTGTATATGCTTTTGTGTATCTCTACTTATGTGCGTACGTGCGTATATTCTCGTATGTGTACTTCTAAGCTTCTTTTGGCATGAAGGAGTAAGCATATGTAATAACAGACATGTATTTGAAAACGACTGATTATACGACTTGAAAACCTATTATCCAGTTAGGATGTTGAACTTTTTTTTTACCTACTGCTCTTGACTTGTTGGGTTAGTAAAGAAAAAGAAACTATTAGTATAACTATGCTAAGTGGAAAGGAGGGACAACCTGAATTTTTTAGCAAATAGCTAATGATTACTTGTACATACGTATATGTGAATATGGAGGTGTGTGTGTGTGTGTGTGAGTGTGTGTGTGTGTGTGTGAATTCAACGTCACCGCGAATAAGCTACAAAAGATATGTTACATATGTCTTTACATTGTTTACAATGAGAATTCAGAGCTGTTGCACTTCGTTTCCAGGGGGTACCAAACATACAATTGTCAAATAAAAAGAAAACTCAGGGTGCTTCTGAGTGGCTACAGGATCTGCCAGGAATGGTAGTGAAATCCCCTTCAAATCACATCCTATAAGAATAAAATAAATGGTCGTATAGTTAATGAAGCTTTGGATGCCCTACACACAGAATAAAGATGGAATGGTCACGACTAGAATGCCTTTAATTGTATGCCCATTTGATTAGGTCTGACCTTGAGATAAAAATCAACAGCAACAATTTCAATTACAGTGTGCAACTTTTTCCTTTTTTCTTTTTTTGTCTGGTCAGTAAGTGTTGTATATACATATATACATACGTAAATGCATACACACACGCGCGTATAAATGCACACACACAGACACACACACACACACACATACATACATATGGCCCAGTGGTTAGGGCAGCGGACACGCAGTCGGAGGATCGCGGTTTCGATTCCCAGATCGAGCGTTGTGTGTGTTTATTGAGCGAAAACACCTAAAGTTCTACGAGGCTCCGGCAGCGGGGTGCGACCCCTGTTGTACTCTTTCGCCCCAACTTTCTTTCACTCTTTCTTCCTGTTTCTTGAGTAACCCTGCGATGGACTGGCGTCCCGTCCTGCTGGGGGAACACATACGCCATAGAAACCGGGAAACCGGGCCCATGAGCCTGGCTAGGCTTGGAAAGGGCGCATAAATATATATATGTATATATATATACACACACACACACACACACATATATATATATATATATATATATATATAATTTTATATAAGTACATGGGTAAATATTTATTTCGTATATTTTCACTTGTTTATTGCTTTGGTTTTGTGTTGAGTTTGATCTGAGAACAGAAACTTTTTGTGGAGAATGACGATTTGACGTCTATATCTAGCATGTTGACTGTCCACTTTTCGTGTTCAGTCCTTAATTGGTATATAAAAATATTTTAATCCTCGGATTCTTTCTTTAATATGCTAGACCACTGGTTCTAATTGATAAATATCAATTTCTACCCTAAATTTAATTTTATATAAATATTTGTTCTCTAACCGATAAATTAACTGCGGCTAACTATTAGCTGCAGGCTAGTTTTCTCGGGTCTCATCACGCCAAAAGTAAAGACATTTGAAATATATATTTCAAATGTAATAGGCCGTACTCCATGCACGCGATATTTCGGTATCGTGTTGGCATCTAGTCCAGCAAATTGCGTTTTATATGGGACCATGCTGATGATGGCTGCACTTTTCCTTGCGGAAAATAACAGCCGAAACTAAATTTAGTACATGGGTAAATATCTATTTCGTATATTTTCACTTGTTTATTGCTTTGGTTTTGTGTTGAATTTGATCTGAGAACAGAAACTTTTTGTGGAGAATGGCGATTTGACGTCTATATCTAGCATGTTGACTGTCCACTTTTCGTGTTCAGTCCTTAATTGGTATATATATATATATACATGTACATATAGAGCGCTGTAGTTCACATGAAGCATTAAGAAAAGGAAAATATAGAAAGCTTTCTAACAATGCGGAATACAGAAAGTATTACAACTTTTACAACAACCAACAGTTAGAGGGTTGCTTGCGCCACCATTGGAGAAGTACTGCTACAACTGCTAAATAAAATAATGAAATCATGTGTGACTAGACATTTCTTGGACTGCTTTCTTCTGAAATTGGGCCTTTGGACCTGAAATATAAAGGTTTTTGTAAAACTTTCTGCACTGTTAGAAGCTTTCTGTATTTTCCTTTACTTTATCAACACACACACAGACATACGCACACACATCCCTCTGCCTCTACCTCTCTCTCTTCTCTCTCCACGTGACCGATGTTCGGCCAAGCCTGACCATTCTTTTTTGGTTCGACTACCATCCGTGCAATATCTATATTCCTCCCTATGCCTGTCATCTCATATGTCCCTGCCGCAAGGCTTCACTTCCACACACGCCAGCTTAATTTAATTCGTTCTTGGTCGAATGACACCTGTTGTTATGTCCTTTATTTGCATATATATGTGTACCATTTCTCCGTTTTTGCCGTCCTTGTTTTCGTATACATTCACTGCTTTCTTCCAGGGAATCTAGTACTCTTAGCTTAGATTTTCCTTGGAGCTGGCCAGCTTGGAGCAATCTCGAGTATAACCAGCCGAAATTGCAAAGATAATCTGGAACTCGACTGAAGGAAGAAAGAAAACTCCGAATGACCCGTCCTTTTAAAATTTTTTTTGTATCGTCTGTCTGGATGTTTTGTTGTCCCTTTGTGTATCATCTAACTGACTGGATGTTTTGCGTTCTTGTCCCACTTTTGGTATTCCATTATATATATATATATATATTTAAAATTATAGGAGTGTATAAAATATTTCTATACACAAAGAAGAGACCATTGACAGGACTCCTTACATGCTAAAAAGGCCAGTTAACACCCAAACCACAAAGAAGAGAATTCATGAGGCACGCCGTTATAACATAAGAACGAACAAAAAAAAATGAATAAGTTAATCGAGAACTCGAGTTTCGCTATAAATTTCCAAATACACTAATTTGGAATTTGTAGTTCTTGTGACTTTTATTTTTGCATGCTAACCACTAGTAATACATTATTTTAATTTACTGCCCTCATATTTACCGAGATATATAATATATATATATATATATATATATAATATATATATATATATAGGCACGTGAGCTTGTGGTTAGGCTGTTGCTCTCACGATCTCATGGGTTCGATTTAAAGCCGGGCGGCAAGTTGTGTTCTTGAGCAAAACACTCATTTCACGTTACTCAAGTCCCCCTTTCTATCAGGAGTGAATGTGGGCCTACTCGCCTAACCAGGACGGTGGTGTAATATGAGGCTAGAACGGTGCAAAGCACATTGTGACCAGTGAGGTGTAACAACATCTGACAGTCTGGTCGGTCACATAATCACGGATATATATATATATATATATATATATATATATATATATATATATATATATATTATATATATAATATTATATATATTATTGAAGTAGATAAATGAATTATCTTATTACGGATTATTCAAATGATAACCGACCCTGGGTAGCAAAAATCCAACAGAAAAAAGCACGGTTGAGGTTACGACCATGGGGCCTAAAATCCGTGCCTTAGTGCGGAAATTTGAAGTTTTATAGATTTAGTGTAGGAAGAAATGGAGCTGAACGAAGATAGATTTAACAAAATTCCTTTTTATTATTTTCTACATATGTTTCAAGGCTGCAGAGTCCCTAATTCGGATTGAATAAGGAGTCCATTTTGCAGCCTTCTCTTCAGGAAAATCCAGGAACTTCTCCAACGAAATGCACAGCAAGCTTTTCGACAAACGCTCACGAAGAGCCCATGGAATAAATGGCACAAACTGTCTATCAATATGCGTTAAAAATATATATCTCGAATAACTCCATTTGCGGTATCGGTTAAGGTAGAAGTTTCTTGGCAAAGCTGTATATGATTATTGAAGTAAATTAGTCTGGCGTTTGAAGAACGCGAATTCAACTTTTAGACTGGAATGGTCAATTTTATCGGTGTCTTTACCGTTTGATAAGGGCAAAAAAATCTGTGCTCTTTGTAACTCGGAACTCTTTCATATTCTGTTGGCCCGAGGGCACCTTGTTAACTCGATTGTGTAAAATTCTTTCAGATGCCCACACTGGAAACGGCATACATTTCTCTAATACCAATGAAGTCTAATATAGTTAACCCCTTGATTTCCTAAGAAAATGAAAAAAATTTGAATTAAATTTGTAAGGGGATATCACTCCCCTGTTAGTGTAAGAACTGCTAGTTGTCTAGAACTGCTGACATCCCTGTCAGCAACACTGTATCCTGCCATGACCATTGTTGACACCCCCCTCTCTCTATCATCTGGTTACAGACGAACACACAGACACAGTCTTTTCTGTTGCTTGACCATTAATACCAGCTATATCTCTCTCCCTGCTGCCTTCTAAACAACCACTGCCACACATACATAGACGCACAACACATACATGAAAGCAATTTCTCACACTCAAACACTCTAGCACTCATTCTTAAACAATTCGAATATTAACACCAGTCATACAGAATACATTCACACTCTTTGATTTTCCTGTACTCCCCTTCTGTTGACCGGATTTTGACCTTGAATTATCTCAACGGACTTTCTCGTCGGCTTTCACCCAGCCTGGCGTCAACGCATATTGATAGACAGTTTGTGCCATTTATTCCATGGGCTCCTCGTGAGCGTTTGTCGAAAAGCTTGCTGTGCATTTTGTTGGAGAATTAAGTTCCTGGATTTTCCTGAAGAGAAGGCTGCAAAATGGACTCCTTATTCAATCCGAATTAGGGACTCTGCAGCCTTTGAAACATATGTAGAAAATAATAAAAAGGAATTTTGTTAAATCTTCGTTCAGCTCCATTTCTTCCTACACTAAATATATATATATATATATATATATATATATATATATATATTACTCTTTACTCTTTTACTTGTTTCAGTCATTCGACTGCGGCCATGCTGGAGCACCGCCTTTAGTCGAGCAACTCGACCCCGGGACTTATTCTTTATAAGCCCAGTACTTATTCTATCGGTCTCTTTTGCTGAACCGCTAAGTGACGGGGACGTAAACACACCAGCATCGGTGTCAAGCAATGCTATGGGGACAAACACAGAACACCAAACACACACACCATAAATATATATACATATATACGACAGGCTTCTTCAGTTTCCGTCTACCAAATCCACTCACAAGGCATTGGTCGGCCCGGGGCTATAGCAGAAGACACTTGCCCAAGATGCCACACAGTGGGACTGAACCCGGAACCATGTGGCTGGTTAGCAAGCTACTTACCACACAGCCACTCCTGCGCCTATATATATATACACATATATATATATATATATATATGCGTGTGTGCGTGTTTGCTTTTGTTTCTTTCCGCTGGACAGATAGTGCTGGTATGATTACGTCCTCGTAACTTAACTGTTCAACAAAAAGAAACCGATAGAGTTCTTCACTTGCGTGCCAGATTTTAAAAAGTAGATACTGGACCGATTTTATTAATAAAATCGGTCCAGTATCTACTTTTTAAAATCTCGTCAAAGAGGTGCACCAGCATGGTCGGAGTCTGATGAATAAAACAAATAAAAGAATAAAAAGGAAACGATAAAAACCTGAATGAACGTGTCTGAACAAAAAGGAATGAAGTGATTAAAAGTCAAGATGAAAAGCTAAAAGGTCATACAGTGTGATTAAAGCTTAACAGTAATTAGACAACTAAATATCTACTGACTATCAATAAATATATGTAGATATGAAGTCGGTGGTTCCTGAATGTCTTGTTTCTGGTTTTCGGGTTTTTTAAATATTTTTTTATGTTTTTGTTTTGTTTATGTTTTTTTTTTCTTTTTCTTTTTCTTTTTCTTTTCCATTTGGTGTTAGCAGTAACTGTGATACGCGTTTAGATTGGAGTTAGGGGAATAGTATTTTATCGGAAGAAAAAAAAAGAGGTCTTCGTATAAGATTCGTCTTTAAGTAGCAACAAACGCGTTTTATCTGCTTTATCTTTTTAGTATGTAAGCGTTATTTGTGTGAGTGGGTGTGCATTTGTGTATGTGTGTGTGTATGAGCGTGTATGTGTATGTATGTGTATTTTATATGCGTGGGTGCGTGAGTCCTTATGTGTATTCCTGTGTGGCAATATATATATGTATATATGTGTGTGTAAGTGTATGTTACCCTGATTGTTTATATATGTGTAATAGAAACGATTTGGGGAAGTGGATTTTGCATTTACATGTGTTATATAAGAACACGAGCAGACGTACCCGGCATTGCCCGGATGTTGAATATGTAGAAGCAATTTTTTTCTTTTTGTCAAACTTAAAGGATATAAATTCTAACCAGTTTCTGTAGTGTTACTTGTAACACATATAATATGTTTTGTACTCAAATTTACATTTTTTATTGTAACACAGAAACATGTCATGAGTTGAACTTTTGTATGTCTCTATGGGGTGTGAAATTTTTGGAACTGTTTATTAGTAATTGCGATTTAAGATCTAACAATATGCTGAATTTATGCTTAATTTATATAATTTCTTCTTAATTGATATTACTTACTTCCTTCTTGCTGCATGCTCTTGGCTGATGGGGTTGGGGTCATCCCAGGTTACTGGCCCCAGATATTTCATCATGCGTAGAACCGATCAGGTCTCTCAGTGCTGGTGGTCCAGTGCTAGCCCCTCTGTATGCCCCAAAATGATGTCGAACGGCTGGAGATTTTTCCCAATCTCGTCCAGCCATCTGATGCGTGACATGCCATGAGGCCTCTTCCAGCCCGCAGATGCTTTGAATGAGAGTAAAATTCATTTGGATGATCTAGCGGGAGATGGAGGACATGTCCGTACCAGCGCATGTGGCAGATAGCTATGGAGTGAGAGGCTGCAAGCTGATGCGTGGGTACACGCAGTTCATTGTTGGAAACGTAATGGAACCATCTGATGTTCTCGATTGTTCTCAAGGCTCTTTTATCGAAGCCGTTGATCCTCTTCGCCAGGATCTTTGAAGGGGATCACATTTCTGCTCATTAGAGGAGAATAGAAAGGTCCGATGCGTTGTAGATGCAAAGCTTCGTCTCCTGGGAGATAGAGCAGTGTTGCCAAAGGGTCTTCCATAAAGAGGATAAAAATACATGTATCGACGCTTATACATACAGAAGACGCTCTAACCACTGAGCCATGCATCTTCGCAAATATAATATATATGTATATCATATGACATTATATTTTATTATACTATATTAAATATATATATATATAATATATATATCATATTTATATATGTATGTGTGTGCGTGCGTGCACGTGTGCCCCCTATACATCTTGCTTTAATATAATCGAGATTATGTCAGAGACGTTAGCACGCCGGGCGAAATGCTTAGCGATATTTCGTCTGTCTTTACGTTCTGAGTTGAAATTCCACCGTGGTCGACTTTGCCTTTCATCCTTTCGGGGTCGATCAATTACGGACCACTTACGTACTGTGGTCGATCTAATCGACTGGCCTCCTCCCTCAAAATTTCGGGCCTTGTACCTAGAGTAGAAAAGAATATATTCAAGATTGTTCTAGCACTTCCCACTATTTTCCCCTCTATCTTTTCCGTCGGCTCTCTTTCTTTTCCTCTCTTACTTTTTCTTACCCCTACTCTCTGTCTCTCCCTCTCTCCTTCATTTCCATACTCTCATTTTTCTCTCACTCTCACTCTCTCTACTTATCATCCTTTCTTTCTCACTTAATTGTCAACTTTTCTCTGTATTTCCTTCTCAGTCCCTAACACTCAATCACACGCAGTCACATTTTGTATTCGAAATTGCTTAGCAGCATTTGGTCTGTCCTTACGTTTTGAGTTCAAATGCCATTGAGGTCGGCTTCGCCTTTCATCCTTTCTGGGTCGATAAATTAAGTATATTTTGGGCTCTGAGGTCGATGTAATCGACGCAATCCCGACCCCGAAACTCTGTCTCCCTCCTATCTTCCTCTTGTTTTTTCTCTCCCACTCTCTGCCCCACTCTCCCCCTCTTCCGTCCCTCTCTTCCTCGTCTCTCCACTCCCTTTTCCTCACTCCTCCAACCTCACTTTCCCTCTCTTCCTTTCTCTTTCTTTCTTTCTTTCACCTATCCCTCTTTCTCTCTCTTCCTCTTTCTTTCTTTCTTTCTTTTTTTCACCCCTATCTCTCTCTCTTTCTTGATACCAACTTTCATTCCGTCAGAATTTCCTTAGGAAAATTGCCTGAACCATATTCTCTGTCACACACACAAACACACACAGACACACAAATACGCACACACAAACACACACGCATGTACATATACATAAATGTATCTTATCTTTATCTATATCTATCTATCTACCTATCTATTTATCTATCTATCTATATCTATCTACCTATCTATCTACTTATCAATCTATCTATCTATATATATATATATTATATATATATATATATATATATATATATATATATATATCTGTCTATCTATCTATCTATCTATCTATCTATCTATCTACTTATCAATCTATATATATATATAATATATATATATATATATATATCTGTCTATCTATCTATCTATCTATCTATCTATCTATCTATATATATATATATATATATATATCTATCTATCTATCTATATCTGCCTATGTATTTCTGTTTCTCTGTCTCTTATTCTGCCCCTTAAAATACACTCTCTTTTTTACTCAGTCTTTCACTTTTACTCTCTATCCATTGCTGCTATTTCACACAATGTAAATTTCACTGCCCCCCCCTCTCTCTCTCTCTCACTCTCTCTCTCTCTTTCTCTCCCGCCCCACTATCACCCCTTCCACCTTTTCTCTCTCTCTCCTACTCCCACACTCAAGGTCCGGTTCTCTCATATTTCAAGCCACAGTAACATTACCAATGTATGACAGGTTTTATCAGTAATGTCCCGAGTATTTATAAACCAACCTACATATGAACTCCATCGGTGGTAGAAAGAAGGAGCCAGTATGGCAAACTACTTATTCTCAAAGACAAACCATTTCTGGGGTTCTTCTTTATCTTCGTTTTGTTATTATTATTATTATTATTATCATTATTATTATCATTATTATTATTATTATTATTATTATTATTATTATTATTATTGTTATTATTATTATTATTATTATTGTTATTATATTATTATTATTATTATTATTATTGTTATTATTATTATTATTATTATTATTATTATTATATATTTATCTATTTCTTAATTTATTTATTTATCTCGCCGATTTTACAGTATTGTGTACGAGGTCTTTTAACCCGTTTTCATGGAATGACAGTTATCTTCAGTTAACTATCCAAATACGAATATGTATGTATGTATGTATGTACGTACGTATGTATGTATGTATGTATGTATGTATGTATGTATGTATGTATGTATGTATGTATGTATGTATGTATGTATGTATGCATAGATGCATGTGTGTATGTAGGTGTATCAATATATGCGTCTGTGTATGTGTCTGTGGGGAGATGTGTGTGTATGCGTGCGCGAATGTCTGTGTGTGTTTGTGTGTATTCATATATGAATATATGTTTGCATACGTGAGTGTACACACACGCACACACACACGCACACACAGATATATATATATATATATACATACATATGTACATATACATGTATATATATAATATATATATATATTATATATATATATATATATATATATATATATATACATATATATGCGTACATATATATATATACATAGGTGCATAGACATGTATATATATATATGTATTATATATATATATATATATACACACATATATACATATACATATATATATGCCCACACACATGCACACACACATAAACACGCGCACACATACCCACATATAAGTATGTATGTATGTATGTATACACTTATGTTGTGTATATATTTAAGCTTGGGATTTTTATGTGGAAATACATTAAAGTGCTCAATACATTTCTTGAGGAAAGTATATAGCGTGTGAGTCTATGTACTTGGGCGTAACTACAGAAATAAAATCTATACTACGGTTTCGATTTCATATCAGTATCCGAATGTATTCCTACGATCTTAAATGCCACCCCAATGAATCCACTGAAAATCGCTGATATACACACGGATACTAGTGTAAAATAGCTGCCTGAATTTAAAGGTTTATTTATTTATAGGTTTACACATGCGCTTATACATACATAAACACGCAGACACACACGCAGACACACACACGCACAAATACATGCATGCATTCTTACATACATATCTATTATATACCTACAAACTTAAAATACACATACGCGCAAGCAGAGCCTCGTTTTTTTCAGGATTTCGTTCTTCAGACACCTGTCGTTCGTTTCGATCGCACTGCGTTGCACGTTGTACGGTTGAGCAGAGCTGAGACCCCCTTCGGTCATTACTGACAAGGTTGCTTATGGAAGACCAGCAGTCACCCATGCATGCCGGCCTCCCCTCTCCGATACAGCTTGGCACCTGTGACGTCACAACTCATTTCTACAGCTGAGTGAACTGGAGCAACGTGAAACAAAGTTTCTTGCTCAAGAATTCAACACAAAGCTCGGTCCCGGATTCGAACTCACAATCTCGCGATCGTAAGCTCGACGCTCTAACCACTGAGCCATGCGCCTTCACTGCGTTGTACGGTAGAATCAGTAAAATTGGTAGAATCGAATGGACTAATGGTTTATGAATATAATTAAGTCATTGGAAACTTCACAAATGCCCGTCGTGTGTGTGTGTGTGTGAGAATGGATACACATATACAATGTATATATTTATATATACACACACACACACATTATATATATATATGGGGGGGGGGTTAGAATATTTCTAATAATTAAAATGTAGAGACATGCATACATACATACATACATACATACATACATACATACATACATACATACATACATACATAGTACTAAACATTATTAGAAATTTGTAACAATAAAGACTGAATCAGCTGTAATTCACTAACAGACGGAAGTTAATCCGCTCTTATTCATCGTAAAAAAAATCATTATAATTTATGAATTCAGAAAGAAAGACCTGTATGAATTTTTTTTTCGACCTGAAGAATATTGGTTTTGATGGATATTTCCGTTAGTCTTATGTTTGGGTGATATCATAGATTAAAAGGAAGTTCCAAAGCAATGCTGGTGGGCATTAAGAACGAGTATACATTCTTTTTTTCGTGAGCTATCCAACTTGTGATGGCTACAATCAAAGAAACTGAACAGTTTGAATAGCAAGACATTTAAAGGTAGATAAAAGTTGATGTTTTTAATATACAGAGCATCGAAGGCGCCTTTTTCTGGAAAGATAGGGAATATAGTGTGATGGTTTAACTCTGTGAAAACAATGAATGGTAGGCAATATGTTTTCCCTGTAGAAATATGCGAAAGAGTTTCGTTTTTGGATTTGGTTTGCAAGATTCTTTATTTGAGTTCGTGTGTTGAAGCATATTCTGTTGTGTCTGAGGAGAGTCATTTTCTTTTTGTGCCTTATAATGTAACACCCTCACCGGTAAAATTTCCACTTATTTCTTATTTTTATTTTCCTAAAATTTTCGTTGTGTCTTGCATGCAGTGTTAATAACGGACAAATCAAGACTATTGAAAAGGTTGCAAGACGCAACGAAAATTTTCGATAAATAAAAATAAGAAATAAGTGGAAATTTTACCGGTGAGTGTGTTACATTATAAGGCACAAAAAGAAAATAACTCTCCCCAGGACACAACAGAATATGCGTTAGAGCATTTATTGCAATCAACGTTCACCCGATATACAGGAGTTTTGAGTAGCTACGAAGGAGAGAAAAATTATTGTTAGAAAATTGTCGGAAGCTGCTGAGAATGTAAGCCGTTACATCTGGCTCAAGAGAGGGGACGAGTGGTGCAGGAAGAACTAACACTGAGTATGGTAGAAACAGCTGGCTTAGAGTCGCAACATCTGATTCAGCAAAGCTCGTGTTAGTTGTGAGGGAGTTTTGTCGCCTACATCGATGAACGGCCCCTGGTATCTCTGGGGTCATGATGGAAAGGGTGGAAATATCTACATAGCTGCTTTACGGACTAATGAGACAACAACTACTGCATTTGCAGATGGAGTACAGCAACACTTCAGCACCCAAGTATTTACCCAAAATGTAGGAAAAAAATGAGTTATGCTAACGTATGCTTGTAATAATAGAAAAGGGAGTATATGAAAGATATGGAAAAGGAATCCTTAGCAAAAAATTTTCCATTCTCTAAGTTACATAAAAAGTATAAAACACAGAAAATTTATGAATTACACTAGGGAATAATTTTTTTTCTCATTTGCAGTTGCATAACATTTTTCAACTGATTCTAAGTAGGTTTTCAACGCGGAGCTCAAATTTAAAATCAGTTTCGCCTGCATGTTCTAGTTTTTATGCAATTTGAATTTTATGAATTTTCGGAAATTGGTATATTTGTTGGGAATTGACATATATATATAGGTCATGAGAAGTAGTGGTGTCAGTGAGACCCAAAGGTGTCAGGTAATGCTGAATAAGTGCTATGGATAGACCATAGTTAAGTTCCAGGCTCGGTGATTATGCGAATAAGGTGTCCAACTTAGGTCATATGACTTAGTATGTGATTTGATACTCCCCAAGTAAGCAGCAGAGCTAATCTCCAGGCTAAATGGAAGAGAAAATCTTCTTGCAAAACTCCTATATTTCAAAATGCAGGAATAGTTTGTTTCTTTTTGTTGTTTTTTTCAGATGACAAGCAATTTGTTTACCGCTACGGTATCCCAGCCCTTCTTACACAGTTAGGCATTTCTCAGTATAACCCTACAGAATGGAGATTATTTTTGGATAGTTCTAAGTGCAACCTCTAGTGCATAATTGCAACGTCTTTGGCACTTCCCCAGTTGATCTCTTGATGCACTTGCGTGAACCCCAAATATCACAAGCAAAACTAGATCATTGTGTGGATCTAAAAGTGGCCAAATTCCTCCTTGGGTGACAGAAACGTTTCACTAAGTTTCCATGCTAACTCTGCATGTGGGACAGTCAAGCTCAAGACAAACACTGGAACCAGAAGGAATGATCAATCAGTGAAACTCTGAAAGCTGGTGTGTTAAACATTGTGAATGACTCTGTCGTCATCCTAGAGATAATTACCTACCACTCCACACGGCTTGATGAAGTAGTTTGTCAAAGCATTGAGTACTGATAGTGAATGTTTACAGCACATAGTTTCTGCTTTTCTTACTTTGTCGTTCGAGAAAAATAAAAGTTGGCGTATTTGATGGACCTTGAAGTCGTGCGTTTGTACGTGATGAGGGGATTTGTCAGGAAGATGAATGAAAAGGAGAAGAAAGCGTGGCCGTCATTTTGGGGCATTATAAAACAATATTTTCTTGATAACAAAAATGCAGAATACTATGAGGTTTTGATTGCTAAAATGCAGTTGGTTTTTCGCGATCTTGGATGCAACATTAGTGTTAAACTTCATTTCCTGTATAGCCATCTTCACCAATTCTCCGAGAGCCTTGGAGCTGTCAGTGATAAAAATGGAGGGCGCTTCCATCAAGACCTCATGATAATAGAAGAGCGTTATCAAGGGCGTTGGAACAAACATCTAATGGCGGTTTACTGCTTGGGTGCCAAACGGGATTACCCTAACAAAGTGTATAGACGCAAGAGCTACAAGCGAAAATTCCTGCCGGAATAGGAACAATTTGAGATTTTTTTATTTCATTAGGCGTTTCTTGACTTTATTTCCATCTTTGGTATGTATTATGATGAAAGCTGTTAAGAATAAATACCTTTATTTTTTGTCTAAATGGTTGTTTCAAGCCCAAATTTAAGGTAGTATGGCCATAAATTCCTTAGATAGAAAATGGAATTATTCAAAGGTGTCAAAATTCCGTAATGAATTGCAAAAGTTTATAGCTTATAGAGAACATATGACTCCAGATTTTAATTCATTATACCCAAATTAGGTAGGAACAAGTGTCAGTATCAATGCAACAAAAGTTTAGTTCCCCCGTCTTAAGACCGATCGTCTGTCGTGAGAATTTCAAATTTTCATGTATCAAAAAGTTGTTAACCTATTTATTCGAGTGGATGCGGAACAGTGAGAAAATATCTATCACGACATGTCTACATCGTGAAAATTCTAAATTCTAAAATTCAATAAAAAATTTGGTATGTCTGGTACGTTCACGGTCATGGAAAATCCCTCAAAAGATTGTTATCTAGGCAAACTACGCGACAGTAGTATAAAATGTCAGAAGGATTATAGTAAAATGTCATTACATTTTTCTCTCATCATTCTTTATGATAAATAGTAATGAACATTACAAATCCTTTGCATCTACGTCCTACAACAGGCGGTTGTAATAACATCTTACTAGGGGAACAGCAATGGCGCCGAAAAGTGATATTTGGCTGTAAAGAAAGCTAATGGTGGACAGAAGTATTATCGAATAAAGCAAAAAGATTTAAGAGAAACATTAATATGACTTGGTTTGATTACCGAAAAGCATTTGATAGGTTACCACACTCTTGGATATTGGAGACACTCCGTACTAATAAAGCAACTCCAATACTTATACAAAACTTCAAGCATATCATATCAAGAAGTAAAACAGGCACGTTATTACAAGGCGAATAGATTATTAAAACCAATGCTATATAAGTGAATGAATCATTCAGAAATACGCCTCCCCACTCTCTACTCTTCTGCCTAGCTATGACCCCATTAACAAATATGATAAATGCAGCCACCTATGGTTATAATTACTACGGAGAATTATATATCATCTTTGTATAATGATAACTTGAAACTAAGCTATTTACATGTGACAATATCCTGCTGGATAACCTACTAAAGATAGTACATAAATTCAGTCCCAGGATTAAAAAAAAATACGTATATGGACTTGACAAATATGCTAAGCTACTTTAAGAACAAACAAATTAACTAAAACTGTGAGCATTGAGTTAGACAAGACACTGAAAGTAAATAATCAGAACAGAACTACCCATAGCCAATATGGATAGTATGCGCCTACCGTGTAGTTAATACAAAAGGACGCAGGTTGACACAAACAGAGAACTACTACAAATAATGACAAATAGACCTAGAAAAATAGAAACAAGCAAAGGAAACTGATTAATTTGATAAAATATATATATATTGCCTGCATATATACATAAGAAAACAATAAAGTACAAAATGAAAGCTATCTAGCTTGATACAAAAGTTCGACATAAGGAAAAACAATATGATATTCTTTTAAGAAATATAAAAATTAAAACAGAATTCCAAAGGAAATAACGGAGAGAAAAACCATTAGTAGTCTAGATAAGCTGGGTGACTTAAAACTGCTTGTAACCGTAGAGAGCAGAAAACATAGGTGTCACTTATGCGGTGATCCTTTAACGACTTTGTCTCTACAGCAAAAAAGATGGGGAACACACCCTACTACTGCCGACACCATTGTCACAACAACATCAATAACAGCAGTACCAGCAGCAATAGCATTGATAACAGCAGCAAAGGCATTGATATCAGTAGCAACTTAATAGTAGCACCAATAGCCGCAATACAAACACTCACTATAACGCAGCATACGTTATCACCAACACCTTCGCAACTTAAAGAAACCCTCCTCACACAAGTGTACCAGACGACAAATATACACAGTATAGACACTTACTGGAGCTCAGCTCGCTTTTCGCGTCTGTTACAGACTTCCTTGAATTCGAATACTCGTCGTATGACGAATTGAAGTCGAATACTCGTTGTATAATGAACTGATGTCGAAAGACTCGCTAAAATTTCCTGAGGAAAAGGAAGAAATGGAAAGGAAAAAAAGGTCGCTTCAGGAAAAAAAAACAACTGGCTGATTAACTTTTTTATGAAATACAGACCTCGATAAAGAATTCATACACCCACACAAGCAACACAAACAATCACAACTACACCAACAACACAATGAAATGCACACAATAGCCCAGATGGGAAGTAGACTGTTGTTAACAATAAATCTATTAATGAAGGACATAAACAAAATACGAACGGAAGGTGAGGGTTAACAGAGGACTCTTACAGAAGCTCCAATGTTTAATTCCTATGTGGAGTTGCAAACTTTTCTAAGAGGCTACACAAAAAACTGTAAAACGGGCTTGTCGAGGAACTCCATTCAACTGTCAAGAATTAACTGACCGGACTTCCCTAAAGCCTAGGTGAGTAGCCTTTCTAGCTCTCCATTCTCCGACAAACATGATCTCACTCAGAGTAGAATATATAAAAGTAGGCAGCTTGGAGTCACTTTGGAAAGAGTGTTACTTACTGAATCACCTCGAGTCACTAGATATAGCTGTGGTAGCAGCCAATAAGACCAGGAATTTTGACATGCGCTCTCTGGCCCCTATCTTTGACCTTTGGCAGGACTTGATGGTAAATCGGTGGTCTAGGTTGTATAAAACAGTCAAAGCAGTGTCCTCAGACTTGTGGACGCCTATGCCATGATAGGGATAGTTCGGTCAAATTTCTTTAGGGCTCTGGAAATGTTCCTGTGAACATCTCGTTAAGAACTAGTAGGCAACTGCAACAGTATCTAATATGAACTACGAGCTGGAAAGGGTCTACCCGAAATGAGAGAGAGGAATGCAACAACAGCCTCGCAAACCTGCTCAGACGTTTCTATCTGCCCGATAAGTACCGACTGGATTATCTGAATGTTCCAATGTTACATGGAGTGATTGTATGAGGTCGCAAAAATCGTATTTGGATAAGGTATTTATTCGGTCAATGAACGGGAATAATATAGTATTCCTCCAGTTTGTTACCTGTGTGGTCAACCTAGATTGAAATCATAGACCAGCTTCTGGAAGCTGAACGTGGGGTTCCTGGTGTATAAACCCACAAAGACTAGATTAGCATTTCAGTTAAGCAGCAGTTGACAGAGGTAATCGTCAAGAACTGATGGTGAGGCACTCTGAAAGGGTCGATCAATAAGTTTTAGTAAAGAAATAATCATTGAGAAAAATAGATTCAAGTTGGAATTAATGATTAAGAGGTGATTAGGAAAGATGTCTGGACCAACGTGCTAGCTGTGAGAATAGCTCTCGTATATTTCTTTAACTTGAAACAAGACGGCAGCGTTATCAAAGCTAAGGCTTGGGGGGGAAGAATGCTGTACGATGGGCCCGGGTAGCAGAGGTGCAATGTAACGGCAATGCCACAATTCGGTCTACAATTTGGCACTATCTATGCAATTCCAATTAGATGTAGTCGGTTTTTCAGAAACGTTTGCTCAATTGTGTTTGGTGTTGAGACGGAGACAGTTGTTGACTTTACTCTCTTCCTGGGCTTTCGCTGCGAAAAGCCGATACTAACATCTGAGTTACGGGATGGGATGATGAGTTGTGCAAAGCACAAATCACCTGCATTGGATGATCTGGTCAATTTGCTTTACGCATATATGCCAAAAGTCTATTGCAAATGACAACAGAACAGGTGTATCCCAAATTCTGCCAGTCGGGTAGCAATGATGCGTTAGGGCCAAAACGGGAACAAAGGATGTGGAAGCGGTGGTGGTGGTGGTGGTGGTGGTGGTGGTAGTGGTGGTGGTGGTGGTGGTGATGGTGGTGGCAGTGGTTGTTGTGGTGACGTTAGGGAACACACTTGACGTAATTATAGATTATCTTTGTTATTCTTGTTATGTCTGGAATTATGTTGATATAGATTTCATAGCACTCTAACTCCCACTAGGGTATCTATGAATATATACAGACATACACAATACAAACACGCACTTATACATACATACATACATACATACATACATACATACATACATACATACATACTTACATACATACATACACGCATACATACATACATACATACATACTACATACATACATACACACACACACCCATACATACATACATACATACATACATACATACATACATACATACATACATACATACATACATACATACATGTTTGTGTGCGTGTGTGTGTGTACATATATTTATATATAGATACATATACATGTAATATATATGTATCTAGGATGATTGAATTGAAACAGATCTCATTCTATAGCGTTTTCACGTATACCGGAAAACGGGTTAGTAAATGAGTTGGTAAGAATGAACGGAATTGAATACCTTTATTGGCCATCATTTTACCGGAAGCAGGTATGCTGAAATTACTTTTTCCTTTAATAAATAGAATATTCCCATTCACATGGGCTGGTGACTTGAACCCACTGTCATTATTACCATTACACACCACGCGCTGTAGTCTTGTGCTGCAGTCGTACACTCCGCTAGAGTCCTCCACATCTAGTCCTTGACACTATCGCTCCACCTTCATCTTTGTCGCCCACCAGCCTGTTTGTCATCCATTTAGCTCCGAGAGAGCGGACACAGATGTTCTGCGTAGCTGACGAACCTATTGCAGTTTCTCCTGCCTGTTCACAGTCAAAACGTTCGTTCGTTCTTCAATCTTCTTCAGGATAAAATCGTTTGTTCTACAGACAACCCAACTGATCCATAGCACATGTATATACTACGTTACCTCGAAAGCCTTCAATTGCTTGGTATCAGCCATTCTTAGGACCCTTACTTCATACTCGTACAACACTACTGGCCAAACCAGTGCTATTGGTTAGATCGCAGTCTCTCCACATTGTACTGAATGACCTCAACGCTGATATTCCTGCTCCAAGTCTTGCTCTAATTTCTTGACTCCAGTTTGCTTTTCAGTCAACAATGTAGCCTATGTACTTGAACCTGTCAGCCTGGGCTAGTGGGGAATAGCACTTTAAGATAATCACTATTAATGTCATAGCCAAAATGTTTTTTAATATTCGAATGGTCACATATAAAACGCCTTGGTAACACAGTTTCTTGATCAGAGTTGACATAGATTTAACTACGATGACGACCATTACGACCACCACCACGCCACCAAAATATCTGCCATAAAAAAGCAAGGAAAGAAGTGAAGGAGTTTTTTCAGGATAATGCGCACATACTTAACACTTAATAACAACAAGCACAATCAAAGAACGAAAAATACATCATGATCATCAATAAACCACCAATATATCTTTGCTATTCTTATCATTAATATCGGTATCATTATCAACATCACCAAAAATAGAATCATCCCTCCCACCACCACTATCATTATCACCACCGTCCTCATGGCGTCTTGATCCTCATCGTCTTGATCATAATCACCGTTACATCATTATCATCATCATCATCACTTCCATAATCTCAATCATCCATAACAGCAAACATATGAACAACGATAGTCTAACTTTTAATAAATGCCTTTGACACTGAGCTACAACTAACTATGTACAGTTGTACGTCACGTAATACATACAATAAACAAATATCTGAATTCTGCCAACGTACAAAGAGGAAGTCAAGAACACTCACACGGTTGCATACGTACATACATACATGCATACAAACATACATACATACATACATACATACACACAAACATGCACACATACATACATACATAAATATACATACATACACACCCGATACTATCAGAAATATATACGTATGTGGGTAAAAACCATATATGTATGTTTATACGTACATATATACATATATATACATATACATATATATACATTTATATGTGTATATATATATATATATATACATTTATGTATATATATGTATGTATGTATATATATATATATGTATGTATGCATATATATATATATAATATATATATATATGTATATATATATATATATATATATATATATATACATATATATAGGCACATACATACATTGAAATCACACACACACAATACATACATATTAAATACATATATATATATATATATATATATACGCACCAAGAAGGTTAGTACAAACGCAAACAAAAATAAATGCAATTTAGAAAGTCTTTTGAAAATATTTACTCACAACATTTTATTGCCGTTTTAGTCGCATACAAAGTATTACATAGTTTTGTTAAATTCTATCATATTACTTTGTGTTTATGTGTGTGTGTGTGTGTTCGTGTGTGTGTGAGTCTTTGTGTGAATGTGTGTGAGTGTATAAGTGGACAACTTCGGAGCAACTTTTCCTCTTGTTATCAGAAAATACATACAAAATTGTGTATGTTTCTGTGAGTATATACACACACAGAATCACACACACACACACACACACACACACATACACACATACTCACACATGTCTAACTTCACTCCGTCTCTACATATACCTACACACACACACACAATACATACATATTAAATACATATATATATATATATATATATATTATATATATATATATATATATATATATAAACTCAGTTCCTTTGATCCACTGGACCTCACACTAATGGATATGTACTGTTGTAATTTAAAGCATACTGACGTAAATTTAATCTTTCAGTGTTTACAAGTATTTTGTTTTGCTTTCTTTAATTTGTATAGTATTACTGTTACCATTTATTTGTTATTTGATTTTCTCTGGATTTATTTGGTTTCTTTTCATCGTCTTTTTTGTCTCTCTATATATATAAAAAAAAGTTTTATTTAATTGCTACAGGTTATCTGCCCCTGCTTGTCTAAATGTTTATATCAATAAACTTTACCACCATTTTGTAACAGTCTCTCTTCAGCGAATACGACACATATATTTCTATGTTTATTTATTTTATTTTAATACCATTTTGTTTTATTTTATTTTATAAGCTTTATTTTCTTCCAAGTATTCTTTCTTTTTTTTTTGTTTTTGTTCCTATAAAGAGTCGAGGGATCTGGTATCTTTCTTGTGTTTCGAGCTATATCCAGCTTTGTTTTTTGCCCTAAATCTACTAAGAACCTTGGTAAGAAAAAATATAAGAAAGCAAAGGGAAACTTTCAAAGCTAATATTTTCAGTCAGGTTTTTAAAATAAAATGTCGTCTTCCTTGTATTTTCGAAAAGAAATATTTATTCATTTATTTATTTAAATTCTCTCCAAACTGCTGACATATTCTGAATTTGATTTGAGAATTTGAGAGCAGAATTCTTAGTACGTTATGTATGACTTTCTCTTTTGCCAGTATTTTTTTCTTAATTTTTATTAGTGTCCTTAAAAAAACCCACACTTGCGAAAGTTTCAGCTTTATTTCACCTCAGACACAAAACTTAAGACTGAAAAAACACAGCAGGGATAAAATAAAGAAAAGTATAAACCAAAAAAGAGATTCTTTAAAAGAATTCGAAAGTAATAAAGAAAAAGAGAGTTTGAGACGTGCGCTAATGTTGACTATTTAAGGAAAAGTCCTCCCTCGGAGATAAGACGAAAGTTTTTCACTGTTTTTCCCTCTGCCTGACCTGTAAATGTCAGACAGACGCTTGAAACTTATAGTCTCATATTTACATCATTAAAAGAATAATGGCCGTAGCGATAGCATCTGTGTCGAAAGATTTGGAACAAATTTTGGTAAGCTGAGAAAAATATAGAAATTTAAAAACAAGAAATAACAAAATACGTCCGAGAATGTTAATAAAATAAACACATTATTTGAAATGTCGATGCGAGTGTTTTACAAAGATATTGTTCTACGGTGTAAGGGTTTTAATAGCAATTCTACCGTCTGCCTTGTTTCTGTTTTTGGAGGGTTTTTAAAAAATTTTTTTTCAATTTTGCAGCAAAATGCCAGATACTTTTTTTTTCTGATGCTGCATTCAGTATGTATGATGTAAAAACAAACTTTTAGGGTCGAATGACAATGTTTAAAGGACTTTAGTGTGCGTATTAATCTGTAGCATGTTGCGCTATAGACAACAGGGAATACTGGCTACAATCCATCTTGTAACCAATATTTCATTTGCCGCAGCTGGTGTACATCTGTTTGTGGTATACAGCCTGAATTGTGTTTCCTTCATATCGGAGGTAATGCAAAGTCTTATGCACATAGTTCAATATCTATAGATACATATATAAAAATAGACATGTATCCAAATAGATAGATAGATAGATAGACAGATAGATAGATAGATAGATAGATAGATAGATAGATAGATAGATAGATAGATGATAGATAGATAGATAGATAGATAGATAGATAGATAGATAGATATGGATGGATGGATGGATAGATAGATAGATAGATAGATAGATAGATAGATAGACAGACAGACAGACAGACACACACACAGACAGACACACAGACAGACACACAGACAGACACAGACAGATGGATTGATGGACGGACGGACGGACAGATTGACAGATGGACAGACAGACAGGCAGGTAAGGATTATGCAATACATTTTAGTAGAGCACATTAAATTCTACAGGGAAAAATCTCACAGTGACTCCGAAGCAGAAACTTCGAAGTCACTGTAAAACTTTTCCCAGTAAAATTTAATGCGTGTGTGTGCGTTCGTGTGCATCATCTATATCGACCGGACTATCACATGTTGTATACACAGCTGGACACAATGCGCTCCTTGATCGTTCCATTCTTTCTCATCTCTTGGCTCAAACTGTTTTGCTAAGTCGTCTTTCCATCTTCGTGGAGGCCTTCTGAGCGGCCTTTTCCGATCTCTTGGATACCACTCTGCAAATGCACTTGCGCTTTCGATATTCTACGATCACGTCGTTCACTCAGTTTCGATCTCGAATCTCCTCATCTAGGATATGTTCTCGCAATGACATTCCTATCTCGCATCTTCACATAGCCGTTTGTGTCGTAGCCAATGTTCTTCCTTCTTCATAGTAACCCACGTCTCACCTGCATATAAGAGTGCAAATAAGAGCAGTGCTATTGAAGAGACAGGAACGTATGCACTTATCCAGTTTTGCTTTGAGCACATCATTTACGGCTGTACATGCTTTCCACCCTGCCCTTATTCTTTCTGAGATTTCAGTGTCCATGTCTTTGCGCATATTCACCGTGTGCTCCAAACAAACGTCTTTACTTCCTCGATTTCATCTCTTCCCACTTATTAAGCTTTGTACCATGCCTTCGGACCACATATATATTTTGATGACATGTGGTTCAATTTAAGGCCTATGGCTGATTAGTGGATTCCCTGCTCTGTCAACACTAACAATACAGTCACGTTTCGAACAGATTTATTTGTATTTTTCACAGCTATATTCACCTTTAAGCCGATCTGCTTTTTATTTTTTTTTACTACATTGTGCTTAAAGAGAAATGAAATCACAAACAGCTCGATTTTCTAAAGTAAACACTCACAAGATGGTAATTTCCACAAGTATGTATATGACTCTCCTATAAACTTGAAATTCAAAATTGCACTGATGAAACCTATAAGATTGAAACGGGTATGTAAATTAAAATTTCTTGCTGGAGTACAGTCTTGATGGGTTTAATCGAAGAAGTTAACTCCACTTAACAAGTGCTGGTAAAAGACAAGCATATATATATATATATATATATATATATATATATATAGGGAGAGTTTACGAAAATAACAAAAGACGAAGACAGGTGGTGTACAAAACAAACAGATGTATTAGTATAACGCTCGGGAATAGAAAAAAGTCTTTTACGTTTCGAGCCTACGCTCTTCTACTGAAAGGGACACAGAAGAAACAAGGAGAGAAAAAATGTGTGTAGTGGCTAACGATCTATCATGGCGTATATATATATATAATATATATATATATATATATATATATATATATATATGTATGTATGTATGTATGTATGTATGTATGTATGTATGTATGTATGTATACGACGGGCGTCTTACAGTTTCGGCCTACTAAATACGCTCATAAGGCTTTGGTCGACAAGAGACCACACAGTGGAACAGAACCCATGGCTACATGTTTGCAAGGCAAGTTGAAATTTGCTGTTGAAATTTATTTTACAAATTGCAGAAAGATGAAAAGAAAACTTTTAATAAACATCTTCGTTCATGAGAAAGAAAACTTGGAGAAAAAAATGCAAGTTTAAGGTGCATAAAGTTTAAGGTGCTGCCGTTCAGGAACACAAGGGAACAGCTTATATAGAACGTTGAACCATATTTCCCTACAAAACTAAACTCTAAAACAGAGTATCTGGTAATTTTAAGCGCAGGCGAAGCTGTGTAGTAAGAGGTTTACATCCCAGTCACATAGTTCCGGGTTCAGTCCTACTGCATGCCACCTTAGTTAAGTGTCTTGTATATATATATGTATGCGTGTGTGTATATATATATGTATGTGTGTATATATATATATATATATATATGTAAGGCGGCGAGCTGGCAGAATCGTTAGCACGCCGGGCGAAATGCGTAGCCGTATTTCGTCTGCCGTTACGTGTTCTGGGTTCAAATTCCGCCGAGTTCGACTTTGCCTTTCATCCTTTCGGGGTCAATTAAATAAGTACCAGTTACGTTCTGGGGTCGATGTAATCGACTTAATCCCATTGTCTGTCCTTGTTTGTCCCCTCTATGTTTAGCCCCTTGTGGGTAGTAAAGAAATATATATATATATGTATGCACGTGTGTGTGTGCCTTTGTTTGCCACCACCGTTTTACAACTGGAGTGAGTTTGCTTATCAGCCTGTAACTTAGCGGTTTAGTATAAAAATCGATCGAATAAATATCAAGCTTTAAAACAATAAATAGTAGGGTCAATTTGTTCCACTAAAACTCTTCAAGGTGGTGCTCCAGCATGGCCGTCAGTACAATGACTGAAACATGTAAAAAATTTTTTAAATGTACTTATAATCAGTATACGCTGGTTTATGGATGTTGTCTTTTAAACCCATATCAGCACAAATTGTGTAGACCTATAGTCAAACGACGTCTCAGCCGTGTCAATCCCACCTGTTTTTCTTTATATCATTTTATCCAATTTTCTTTTTTTGTGTGTTGCTTTGTTTGTGTGTGTGTGTGTTTCTTTTTTTAGTCATATATAAGTTGATTAGGTTGATATTTCAAGAAAGGGGAAAACAAGGAGTTGAGTGGAGAAGAGGAAAAGAAATAGAATGAAAGTGAGAAGGAGGAAGCGTGTAGAGATGGAGACTGAAGAAGAAGAAGAAGAAGAAGAAGAAGAAGAAGAAGAAGAAGAAGAAGAAGAAGAAGAAGAAGAAGTAGTAGTAGTAGTAGTAGTTAATATTTTCTTAGCGTTGCTCATTAAGTTCCGAAATAATCTCTTTTGACGATATTCTTATAAAAGGTTTTTCTTATCTAGTTCTCTGCTTTTATACATGTTTCTGGTAATTCTTAGCTTGCTTTCTTTTGATGTTTTGTCTCCTTCATTAAACGCATGAAACAAGTTATGAAAACCATTCAACCAATGGATGAATGGTATACGGTGTCAGAGTACTTGAGGGTTAACTGTATAGATTTATAGCAAGCTAGCACCAAACAAATAAGATTTATATTCCGGAAGTACTAATAAAGGCAATAGGCAAACACAGCCGGTGACTTAAACATAAATACATACACGTACACACACACATATACACACATACACACATATACAGATACACTGATAAACACATACAAACACATTAACACGTAACTACAGGTAAACAGGAACATGTTTTTCGTTGTCTATCTCTAATTTCCTCTATATCCAGTACTGAGTCTTCACTCTTAGAAACACTACTCTGGACAATAACTTCTCTTACATTGTTAAGAGAAACGCATTATATTGCTCCAGTGGGTCGGTTGAAATAAACTGATTTATCACATAATTTTATTCGTTCCTTCATTTTATGTTTTAACGCTTATTTTGTTATGCATTTGTATCCTCCATAGATTTTCTTTGTTTATTTTTCTTTTCATTATCCCATTTGCTTTGTCATGTTAATGTTTTTGTTAACCGCTTTGCTTTATATAATTTTTTTTCTTTTTTTTTATCTTTTGTTTCTGTATTATTTCTTTTATTTTGTGTGGAGGCCTTCCTTTATTTCTTCCTCACGTCGTTGTTATTGTTATCGTTCTACTTAGAAAATCAAAACTTCGCAAGAAGAATTAGTTAATTACTTAACTGTTGTTCTGTCAGCCTTTTTTTGTTTGATTTTTTTCCTCGTCTGCGGTGCATGAATCACACTTCATATCTATTGCATTTTAGCTATAACTGGATAACAATATTTATGTGACCTTCATGCATTTTGCTTAATTAGAGTTGAGATGGAAATATGAACGCAGTTATGGGATAGAAGAATAAATGAAAGTGTTTATTATGACGTGTGACAATAAGTATAACAGTATCTCAATAGGAATAAATGGTTAGCCAACTATAATGTCTCTATTGTGTAATTTCTTTCTTGAATCTACATCGAGCTCGTGGTCAGGGCCGGATTAAGACCCCACCGAGGCCCTAAGCAGTTAAGATTTTGGTCCCCCTATAAAAGATTAAATAATTCAAAATATAGACAATAAACCATAAAATATATTTTTCTTTTTCAAACGAAACAAAATAGTAAGCGGGAAAATAATATTTATTTTTGTATACTTCCACTTCATTTATATTTAAAAATTTTCTTCGTACTTTTTTTCGAACTGCAAAGTCTTTGATCAGATCCTCAAAATTAATCTTAGGTAACACATCCCGAATATTATTTTAGCAAGTTTTTCTTTTGTGCCGTAAACCATTTCACACTTCTGTGGTGCCCCCTCCTTCCTATGATGCTCTAAACACGTGCTTATTTTGCTTAATGGTTAATCCAGCGCTGCTCATGATGCTGAGCTTATCTGGATTTTATAGGTACTTAAACTGAAAGTATTGGTGGCATCTGCAGATGCTACTGGTGCTCATTCTTACTCTGATTGTACTTAAGCAATGTGAAATGATAAAATGTGTTCAAGAACACAATGAACCGCCTGGTTATAGAATTGAACCTGCGATCTAATGATTGTGAGCCCAGCAACCTAGGTACTATCCCGTGCAGCTTCACTGGATTCAATTCTATCTCTACGTGAAGTTACTCCAGATATTCTGACTGACCTCCCACCAATAGAAGGAGAAAACATTCGTTTAACGTTACAAATCCTAAGATAAACGTATCCCGAGTAAACTGCAGCGGTCGACTAGAGGTAATAATATTTATATGAGCAGAGCTCGAAAGACGAATACTCGAAAAAATAGCTCAGCCTAAAATGATGTCAGAATAATGCAGGGATTCTATAACAGCTTTCTAAGCATGTTTTAGTAGTCAAATGTATGGTATTATTACAGCAAGTGTGCATGTATCAAAAGGAAAATATTGTATCACATGAAAGTAAAAAGGCAAGATATAAAACTCAATGTAACTACGTGAGAGTTACAAATACTTAGGTCAAGATGAAAGAATGATATTTGCTAACCTAGCCAATAAAGAATGTGTTTAAAATACATTACTGAAACGGAAGAAGGAGGAAAATGAAACGTTTCCATTGGTTTGTTTTGTTTTTTGTTTACAATGAATATGTAGCTTGAAATGTATTTGTAAGACTTCTTTTAGTTCCCATATATGATTTTCTAAGCAAAGAAATAACATGTTTACTTGAGATTGATGTGAAAACTGAAAAATTGTTGTCCTCGATGTAAAACATTAGAATAAAGTGATATTTTTATTGACTATATTTCCTTGGAAAGAAAGTAATGGTTATAAATGTATAACAATAACACATTAAGTTTGAATTGTATGGTTGAATAACAACTGCTTTAAGCATTTATGAAACTAGAAATTATGAGTATAAGAATAGCTGATTATCGTAAAGAAGCCATACAATAGATTCTGAGGTAAGTCACTCTCTGAATCACTAAAGCAAACAAAATTATCTTTAAAAGAAGAAATAAATAGAAAATCAAACAAATTAAACAGAAATAAGTTACTTAACTGAAAGGTCGATAGTTTGTTTTCAGCAAAAATTAAGATATATAAAGGATATGAATATATATAAGATTATCACATTTATTAACGTGCTTCTCTTTCTTTTCTCAGTAACCACCAGTACAGTTTCTATAGAACTGTATCTACGAGAGACAGTCTCGCATATCACGTATACCGTAAATCCTCGAGTATAGTCCGCCCTTGAGTATAATACGCAGGGGATTTTTAGGGGGCTGTACTTCTGAAAAACCTAAATCTTGTGTATAATACGCACCCCATCTCTAACTTGAGTCAAGGAAGTCTTTATAACGTCCTTGGTTTGTGAAAATGTATATGGTAGCGTTCTTTGTTATTATTGTATATATAACATAATGCAAACGTGTAGCTTTTTTTGTGCATTTTGTTTGCAGAAAATAAAGAAATAACAGCAATAACGTTTAATAAATGTTGCTTGCTGCAAGTTATGGACGATTCTTTTATGACTTCATTGCTTTCATGCTTAGCTTAAGGTATTTTCGCGCCCGACCTCACAAAATGCGTCTGAATAAACATAGCCAGACAGCAAATAGAGACTCGGACATTGCTTAGAAAGTAATTTTCACTTTTAACCTCGTATATAGTACGCGCTAGGGATTTTGACCTTTAAATTTTTTTTGGGGGGGGGAAATGCGGATAATACTCGAGGATTTACGGTAAGTAATCTGTTGGCATTGAAAGTTTCGGTGAAAAAACAAAAATTTCTTTACGTATTAAAGATTATAGCTGTGTCGCACGTTAGAATTTTGTGGCAGAATATATTGAATAATATATTGTAGTAGGCTACATTATGTTTACTAACAAAATACAAGTCATAGATGAAAAGCATTTTATCATAGGACTGCTCTGTAAGAGCCGCTCTAGGTGTAAGCAAAGAAGATAATTTAGTGTTTGATTTTTGGTTCTTGGTGCGGAACAGCAAAGGATTTCATCTTACCAAGTTGCTCACATCCCTCTTCAATATCCACAGTTCTAAATAAGAATCTAATCATATTGGGTGAAACTCCTAATTAAATATGCGCTTAATAACAATCCAGTTGATTATTGCCATACTGAAAATTTAAAATACTTAACCCTAGATGACAGGCATAAAAGTACGCTTATTTCACACAAGCACGTGCGCACACATTCACGCGTATGCACACGCACGCGTGCAGCGACATTATCAAATTTTATACGCCCCCACAAGATTTGATCAGATTTCATTCATAGTACTTCATTTCCCGTTTTAAATTCCGAATGTAGCTGGTTCACAACATTTTCAATTGTTCTCTGAAATTTCTTATACTTCTTAATTCAACTTTAGTTCGTTTCATTTATTACAACAATGGATATTGTTTTGATACACTTAATTTTCCTCTTGGTGATTGTTGTGGAACGATATATTTTATTTTCGATATCTAATTCAACTGATAGATATAGTGACAAATCTCGCTCAAATCAGTGCATTACGGAAAGGGACAAATATATATTTCTTTACTATCCACAAGGGGCTACACACAGAGGGGACAAACAAGGACAGACAAACGGATTAAGTCGATTAGATCGACCCCAGTGCGAAACTGGTACTTAATTTATCGACCCCGAAAGGATGAAAGGCAAAGTCGACCTCGGCGGAATTTGAACTCAGAACGTAACGGCAGACGAAATACGGCTACGCATTTCGCCCGGCGTGCTAACGTGCCGCCTTTGAAAGGGACAAATATAGCCTTTAGAATTCCTAAAAATACATGATAATAAAGCTGGAACAATCTAGTACCAAGTAT
>NC_042998.1:46527403-46557403 GCF_006345805.1 Octopus sinensis | reverse complement strand
ATTCTCTTTCTGTTTCCATTTCTTCAAGTACGGATTCGTTTGTTCAATGGTCATTCCAACGGATCTTCAATACTTTTTGCTAGTACGTTTTTTCAAATGTTTTGAGTTTACCACAGTCATTTGCTTTTAACGTTCAGCCCCACATCTACACAGTGCGACAGGCCAGTCTATTGTCTTTAGGAACTTTATTTGATGTTAATGTTAAGATAGATAAATAGATAGATAGATAGATAGATAGATAGATAGATAGATAGATAGATAGATAGACAGACAGACAGATAGCCAGACAGACAGATAGTCAGACAGACAGATAGATAGTAGGACAGACAGATAGATAGCCAGACAGATTTATAGATAGTCAGACAGACAGATAGATAGTCAGACAGATAGATATAGATAGACAGACAGACAGACATAAGATGAATGGAGGCATAACGTCACTATCACTAGTGATCACTCCAAACACAATGACACTATCTAGGTGTTTAATCTTATCTGTCTCGATGCATACCCTCAGATTGGTCTGTCCTCAGATTGAAACCCAAACACTCTGAAATGTTCGTATTGGAGCTTCTGGCGTGAATACCTAGCAGTACAGCATGTCGTTTCCAAATATCTGGCAGAGTGAATTGCGTCATGTGCTGTTCTTCTCATAGACGATGCCCAACTGACCCTACTATACTGTGTAGTCGACAAAATCAAAGACAAACAATGCGCATGCGCGAAATTAAAAATATAAAATAGCAGCAATTTACCCATTGCACAGTGTATATTTGTATATGTGTGTGCGTGTGTGAGAGAGAGAGAGAGTGTGTGTGTGTGTGCGTGTGTGTGTGTGTGTGTGTGTATCAAAACCAAACCAAAATAAACATTTATTTTATTTTTTATTTTCATTTTTATTTTTTCATAATTTGGCTACATTCATGCAACTCCCCAAGTTTTGAGCGGCTAAAACACATAATTGGAGGATTTTTATCTTGACCAGGAAGGATGCATGACGAAATCAGACCTACCGCAGATATTTTTATCTATCTTGTGGTCAGGAGAGAAAAGCAATACTTGTGATCCTTTACAGAGCCTTAAAGGCTAGTAGAATAAAGGTAATGAGGGTACTATCCTCAAATCAGAGACCTGACTCGAGTGTTTGCGAAAGATTGGAATTAGCTAAAGACAACAAAGGTGATGTTAAACCGAGTGATATATTAAGGTAACCAACCAAATATACCTTGGCAAGATTTGAACTCAAAATGCATAGAATTGGACTAAATATCAAAAGACATCAAGCCGGGTGGTTTTACATTTCAAGCCAGCCACTGTTCTGGATTGGTACTTCTTACAAAAACAGAAAGGACGGAAAGCAAAGTTGATCTCGGCAAGATTCGAACATAGAATGCGCTTTCCTTGATATATGAACTTCATTGTTTTGCTGTTTTGTTTGTTTTTTGGGGAGTTTTTGTTGTTTTTTTTCCAGTTCTTTAATCAAATGAAGAAAGGCAATGCCTATGGCCATTTAGCATAGCATGGAAAAATAACATATTTATGCGTTTTCCCTTAGTTTGTGGGCATGGTCGCAATGTATGCAACAGCTAAAGATGTATGTAACAGCTAAAGATGGTCGCAATGTATGCAACTGTTAAAGATTGTCAAGGCGTAAATGAAATTAAGCCGATAGACTGACTAAGTATGCTGAAAAAAAAAAAGCAGTTGCCATCCACCTGAGGAGTTTCTACTCAGTTTTCGTCAATACAATTTCGCGCGCATGGTTTCGTTCAACCCCCACAACGATAAAGTAGAAGCGTTTTGTTCAAACTGCTACACTATGAGAATCACGAAACTCAAAACTACATGATAGCGAAGCCAATTTTCTTAACAACACATCTATACACGCATAAAATATCACGTATCAAGCATTATTAACATGTTAAGGTCACATGACCCGAAGTAATTTACGTTTTGAAAATGAAAAAAAAAAGGACAAACAAATGAAGTCACCGAATTTAGTGAAGAGCGAATATAAAATAAGAATTGGGACAAGAAGTCGAATAATTCTCCTCTTTTATTTCTCTTTGTATTCCTATGTACTTTCCTTCTTTCTTTTCTTTTTCTCCCTTAATATCTAGTTTTCTACGTTATTTCCTTTTGTATTCGGCAAATGTATTTCATAAGAAAGAAAGAAATCAAGCAAAATATAAATAGAGAAATGAAAAAGAAACCTGAAATGAATATATGTATGCATGTATGTATACATGTATGTATGTATGCATATATGCATGCGTGTGTGTGCATGCACACACACACACACCTATATGAATTTGCGTATGCGTGTTTATGTATGCGTACACATACATGTCTATATGCTTCTACATATTTATCTATATGGTTGTACATATATATGTATATATATGTATATATATATATATATATATACATACACACAACACACACACACATATATATATATATATATATATATATATACAGTGAGAGAGATAGCCATTGAGAGTAAGATAGATAGATAGATATATATATATAGAGAGAGAGATAGGTATAGTAACAGGCATTTAATATATATATAATATATGTACCCACACATATATATACACATCTATATATACAATATATACATATGTATATATACATATATACATATATATATACATATACATATATATATATCTATATGTATATATGTACATGCATATATATATGTATTGTATGTATGTATATATATATATGTATATATATATATATATATATACCATCTATAAATACATTTGCATATGTACATATATATTATATATATATATATATATATACTTATAACATATATACATATACATATATATATACATGTACATATATACACATATATATATACATATATATATATATATACACACACATATATATAAAATACATATACATATATTTATACATATACATAATATATACGTATACATATATATATTCATATACATATATATATATACATATTTATATTCATATATACAATACATATGTACATATGCATATATATATATATATATATATAATATTATACATATATATATACATATACATGTATATACATATATATATTTATATATACATATATAGACATACATATATATATACACAATCATATAGATGTATATAGGTATGTATATATATATACTTATAAATACGCATATACATACTGTATATATATATATATTCATTTATGTATGTAAGTGTGTGTGTGTGTACATAAACAAAAGCATGTGCTCCAACACACACACACACACACAACACATACACAACACACAAACACACTTGATATTTATCTTTTTATTTTATATTTTCAGCGATCAGCATTTATTTTATCATTGTTATTATTCGCATTAGTCTTACTACACACCCATCACCATCACCACCACAACCAGTATTCCCGATGGTACTTATAGTATTATTGTTATTATACTGTTATTCTGATTTTTTTATACACATATATATATATATATATATATATGATGATGATGATGATATATAAGGTATTTATTTATTTTATTTATTTTATATGTTATATAAGATAGTTTGTTTTTTTTATTTTATTCATATATTTTCTATCTTACCTTGCTTGTTCGCAAGTTTACCGCTCCGGAAATAACTACGAATAGTCCAAATTTACAGTCACCATTTTTCGTTAGAATAAAACTGAATAGATTTAGTGTTACACCCAAGCAATATTTATGTATGATGGGATTTCATGAGCTTAGTCAATTGACTGACAAAGATTGGGCATAAGTAGGTTGTATTGTTAAGATAAAAAAAAAGATTATCTATTCAAAATGCTCATTTTTTTCTTTCTTCACATATATTAACACACACACACACACATTCTCATACACACACATACACACACATACTCACACATACACACACATACTCACACATACACACACATACTCACACATACACACAAACATATGCTTGTATATGCATGGAGGAACACACGCTTGCTCGTGCACATACGTACACACACACACGAATACACATACACATTCACTCACACACGCGTGTACACAAGTGTACATGTATATACCAAAGTCTTGTCACTAGATTTGGTTGACGAAACTGAAAGAAGCCCGACGTATGTATATATATATGTGTGTGTGTGTGTGTGTGTGTGTGTGTGTGTGTGTGTGTGTGTGTGTTTATGTGTGTGTGTGTGTTTATGTGTGTGTGTGTGAGTGTACTTATGTGTATATGTGTGTGTGTGTATCTGTCCGTCTGTCTGTATTTTCCCCCCGGTCATCGCTTGACAACTGATGTTGGTGTGTTTACATTTCCGAAACTTAGCCGTTCGGCCAAAGAAACCGATAGAATGAGTACTAGGCTTACAAAGAATAAGTCCAGGAGTCGATTTCTTCGACTATAGACGGTGCTTCAGCATGGCCGCAGTCAAATGACTGAAAAAATAAGAGAATAATTAAATAAAAATGAGCTAAGAGAAATAACTGAATGTATAGTGGCATATATTTGGACATTATAGACAAATTTGGGTGTCTGCCGTGCAACATAAATTCTGCTTTGTTCTGGTATATGCTTTTGATCACTGTGAGCTATTTCTCTTCATTTTTGTCTAATTATGCATTGTACCACGTTAGCACGCCGGGCGAAATGCGTAGCCGTATTTCGTCTGCCGCTACGTTCTGAGTTCAAATTCCACCGAGGTCGACTTTGCCTTTCATCCTTTCGGGGTCAATTAAATAAGTACCAGTTACGCACTGGGGTCGATATAATCGACTTAATCCGTTTGTCTGTCCTTGTTTGTCCCCTCTGTGTATAGCCCCTTGTGGGTAGTAAATAAATAGGTATTTCGTCTGTCTTTATGTTCTGAGTTCAAATTTCGCCGAGGTCGACTTTGTAGCGGCCAAACGTTCGCAGCGACGTCGCTTTTTGATCCTTCGATGTCGGCTCTTCCTATCAGGGGTCGATAAATAAAGTACCTGTTGCATACTGTGGGCCCCTTGTGGGCAATAAAGAAATTGCACCTCTTGCATTCTAGGGTCGATCTAATCGACTGGCCCCAGTCCCCAAAACTTTCGGGATTTGTGCCTTGAAGCACAAAAGATTATGCATTGTACCAAGTCCATATATATGTTCTACACTTTTTCAAAGGTCTATGTCCTTTAGCAGCTGAAGTTAAGATTATTTAGAATATTTAACTGCTGTAGTTAACACAGTTGTCACGCTAATGATGCCCTGGAGCAAAACCATGTATCCACGACTTTCCACTTATCTCCAGACTATGTCTTTACCTTAATGGCAAGTAAACTTTGGAGAATTATCTCCCCTTCCCATATGGAGCTCGTATCGATCGCTATTTGATAATTGTGACACATCTTGGAGCGGGGCAGATAATTTTAATAAACCAAAAATTAATGCTGCTATACGTGTCACATATATTTGAATGTGTTTGTACATGTGTGTATGAGTCTCTCTCTCTCTCTCGCTCTTTCTCTTTCTCTCTTATATATGTGTGTGTGTGTGTGTGTATGTATGTATGTATACACACACATATTATAACAATGTTATACTATATTATATGACATGATATTATATTTTGTTATATAATCTGCTAGTTTTATCCCATCTATATCCTGAAAAATAAGAGTTATGGGTTTCTTTGAGGTTACTCAATTAAGCTGCGAGAATACAATATAATTGTATATGCTACATCATATTTTTATATCGCTTTTCTTATCTGAATCATTTCAGGCGTGTAAGAACACAGAAGCCGTTATAACTCTTCGGTTATCGTTTGATATTTATGTCTATTATGGAATATGAAATCATTTCGTTGCACTTCTGCGACCGGTTCAGTGATACAATTATACTATGCTTCCTTTGGTTATGTACCTTGTAATTTTATAACAACCGTCCCTCTTACTTTAACAATAAATCTACAATATGCTCATCACAATCAAAGCAAAATAGATTTCAGGTTAATTAAATTTACTTTATCACAAAGTTATTGCTTAATTACCTACATAATAATCATTTCACTTTGATGTACAAAAGGTGTGCTGTACTTGAAACATTGCCGTGAAGTGTTAGAAACTCGTTTTTCTTGCATACTGACTGGCAGTGCTAATCATAACACATCAAGCTTAACCTTACCACCTTCGAGATTTACATGTAAATGTGTCTAATTGATATTGAAACACCTTATTATTATTTACTAACATTTCGTCTCTCATTTCAAATACTTATTAAAAAAGTGCTATTTATTTCTCTTAAACTAACATTCACGTGCATGTATGTATATATATATATATATATATATATATATATTACATACATATATATTTATATACATACATACATATATATTATATATATAATACATATATATATATATATATATATATATATTATATATATATATATTTACTGTTTCAGTCATTTTGACTGCGGCCATGCTGGAGCACCGCCTTTAATCGAGCAACTCGACCCCGGACTTATTCTTTGTAAGCCCAGTACTTATTCTATCGGTCTCTTTTGCCGAACTGCTAAGTGACGGGGACATAACACACCAACATCGGTTGTCAAGCAATGCTAGGGGGACAAACACAGACACACAAACATACACGACATACATATATATATACATATATACGACGGGCTTCTTTCAGTTTCCGTCTACCAAATCCACTCACAAGGCTTTGGTCGGCCGAGGCTATAGTAGAAGACACTTGCCCAAGGTACCACGCAGTGGGACTGAACCCGGAACCATGTGGTTGGTAAACAAGCTACTTACCATACAACCACTCCTGCGCCTATATATATATATATATATATATATATATATATATATATATATATATATATAATCGCTTAAGCATTGTGAGTCCAATAACACGATGTAGAAGTCAATATTCGTATGTTTCAGAAACGAAGTGTTGGCTGAGTATTCCTTTGTCATCTCTCTTTCCTCTGTGTGTGTGTAGGGGAAGTTAATCATAGAATGACCAATGGTTTTGCATCCATAAAGCACAGCCTTACAGACGGATCGTCGGACTCTACAGACTCTAATGGCCGCGGTCATTAGTGCCGTCCATAACGCTAAGTGTTTTATGGATGCGAAAGCATTGGTCACTCTATGACCGGCCATATAATTAACTTTCTATAAATACATTGCTGCTCTAACGCTTAGAATGTGCTTCTTTTTCGGATATATGCTCAACTGACGATAGATAGATAGATAGATAGATAGATAGATAGATAGAGACAGAGAGAGAGAGGAGAGAGAGAGAGAGAGAGAGAGAGAGAGAGGTGGACAGACAGATAGACAGAGCGCTTAGCCGTCATTTGCAACTGATTATGACCTGATAATCCGCACCGCGCTTTCGCTAATTGCTTTCGAGGCTTATGTAGTGAGAACCTATGAACTTTTGCAGGGCCTCTGCTTTGGACTGGATGTTTTTTTTTTTATCAGCCCCTAAGGATGAAAAGTAAAGTTTGTTTCGGCGGGACTTGAACTCAGATAGCCGAGTGTCGGAGTAAATACTGCGAGGTATTCTATCCAATGCATTAGCGACTCGTTAACCCGTTTTCATGACGTGTAAATAACGGAGATCACCACATTTCCTCTGAACAGGATTTCGGTCCGTTGAGCGTTACTCATTTACAGCTGAATGAACTAGAGCAGAGATCACCAAACTTTTTTTCACGGCGGGCCAGATAACTGAAAGAATGACGAGCTCGGGCCGAATAACCATTTTGTTCAATATAATACAATGAATACACAATAAAATAAAGACAACCACCATATTTATTTACCAAAAAGTTATCAAAGAAGGCAACCTTAGCAATACGATTACACCCAGCGCTCACATATCCAAATCTCACAAGCTAAGCAGCAAAAAGGGTTAGTGAGATTTGTGATATTGGTGTTTAGCTTTTAAGATATCATCAACATTTGCTTTGGAATTACTGCATCCAACCAAGAGAATTGCTTTCAAATGTTCATCAGTCAACCTCGTTCAATGTGCTGACATCGCATACTTCATTTCTGAAAATGTTTGCTCACAGACATAAGTTGTTCGAAACACTGATACCATACTAGTGGCAAATTCAGGTACTAACACAAAAAGCACAAAGCGGCGGCGGGCTGGATGAACTGACCTCGCGGGTTGGATCTAGCCCGTGGGCTGTAATTTGGTGTCCCCTCAACTAGAACGACACGAAATTAAATGTTTTGCTCAAGAATACAGCGCACAGCCCGGTCCAAGAATCTACACCGCGATCTGGTGATCGTAAATGAAACACCCTAACTACGAGGCCTGGCGCGTTCACTGTTCAACTTGAAGCCTTATGCAATTGGTTGAAAGAAATGCAGATAGATAATAAATTTCCCGGGAGGAAATTTCTTAAATCTTTTAGGAGATAATTGTGTAATTATGATCCCATAAGTACCGAACTGCAGTTGTATGGATTCAATTAAAACCAGTGGCTTAACATATTTTTAAAAAATCGACGATAAAGATGAGAATTTCTTTCTCCAGGAGATAGATCTGCTCACAAGTTGCTAGAAGATATTGGGATGAAACGCTAATTATATCATTGATTCAGTAAATCGCTTTGTATTTACAACTTGTCTTCGTTTGGAAAACCGAACAGACTTGTTTGGCTAAACCAATATGTGTGTATGTGTGTGTGTGTCCATGTGTGTATGTGTGGGTTTGTGTGTGTGCATGTTTATGCGTGTTTGTGTGTGTGTGTGTGTGTGTGTGTGTGTGTGTGTGTGTGTGTGTAAGTATATACAGAACCGTTAGCACGCCGGGCGAAATGCGTAGCCGTATTTCGTCTGCCGTTACGTTCTGAGTTCAAATTCCGCCGAGGTCAACTTTGCCTTTCATCCTTTCGGGGTCGATAAATTAAGTACCAGTTAGCACTGGGTCGATGTAATCCTCTTAATCCGTTTGTCTGTCCTTGTTGTCCCCTCTGTGTTTATCCCCTTGTGGGTAATAAAGAAACATATATATTATGTATATGTATATATATATATATATATATATATATATATATATATATGTAAATTTTATATATGTTGTATATATATATTTGTATATATTTATATATGTGTGTGTGATATACATATATATACGCTTATATCGTGCCACTCCGTCAGTTACAGTTGATCAGATCAATGGAACAACCTGCTCGTGAAATTAACGTGCAAGTGGCTGAGTACTCCACAGACACGTGTACCCTTAACGTAGTTCACGGGGGAGATTCGGCGTGACACAGAGTGTGACAAGACTGGCCCTTTGAATTACAGGTACAACAGAAACAGGAAGAAAGAGTGTGAGAAAGTTGTGGTGAAAAAGTATAGCAGGGTTTGCCACAGCCCCCTGCCGGAGCCTTGAGGAGCTTTAGGTACCTTCGCTCAATAACCGCTCGCAACGCCCGGTCTGGGGATCGAAACCGCGAACCTACGATCGCGAGTCCGCTACCCTAACCACTGGGCCATTGCGTCCCCCCCTCCACGTTTATAGAGCTACACACATATATACATATATATAAATACACCTGTATTTGTGTGTGTGCGTGTGTGTGTGTGAACGTGTCTGTGTGTGAATGTGTCTGTGTGAGTGTGTCTGTGTGCGTGTGTGTGTATGCGCGCGCGCATGTTAAGGTCAATATATTCATCTCACCTGATCAAATCCGTTTCCTACTATTCATTAAAACCCTTGTGGGTGGTTATAATTAATCCGAACAAAATGTGTATGTATATATATATATATATATATACAGAGAAAGAGAGATGTGCGAGTGTGTGCATGTGTGTGTATGTCTGTATTAGGGTGGGTAACATTTTGATAGTAATTGTATGAATTTGTGAGAGAATATGCAGAGGAATGTAGGTGTACGTATGGGTGCGTGAAAGTGTGTATGTTTCTGTATGTGTGCGTGTGTGTGTGTGTGTAGGCACCAGAGTGTTGCGAAGGAGCGTTAAATTGCATCATGTTTAAATATTTTGCTATGTACAGTACGTGTGTGCGTATATGTGTGTATGCGTGTGTGTACGTATATATGTATATTATCCATATGATATATACATATATGTATGTGTATATATATATATATATATATATATAATCATGTATGTACATATTGTGTGTGTATATATATATATATATATATATATATATATATCACCGTGATCGCCGTGACCAACCAGGCTATCAGATGTTGCTACACATTGCTGGTCACAATGCACTTTGCATTGTTTTATGTGGCTAAGCGTGTAGGCCAACAGAAGAAAGAGTGGGAGAAAGATGTGGCAAAAGAGTACAGCAGGGATCACCACCACCTCCTGCCGGAGCCTCGTGGAGCTTTAGGTGTTTTTGCTCAATAAACACTTACAACGCCAGGTCTGGGAAACGAAACCGCGAGTCCGCTGCCCTAACACTGGGCCATTGCGCTTCTTCCCATGTATATATATATATATATATATATTATATATATATATATATGCGCAGGAGTGGCTATATAGGCGCAGGAGTGGCTGTGTAGTAAGTAGCTTGTTTACCAACCACATGGTCCCAGGTTCAGTCCCACTACGTGGCACCTTGGGCAAGTGTCTTCTACTATAGCCGCGGGCCGACCAAAGCCGTGTGAGTGGATTTGGTAGACGGAAACTGAAAGAAGCCCGTCGTATATATATATATATATATATATATATGCGTGTGTGTGTTTGTGTGTCTGTGTTTGTCCCCCTAGCATTGCTTGACAACCGATGCTGGTGTGTTTATGTCTCCGTTACTTAGCGGTTCGGCAAAAGAGACGATAGAATAAGTACTGGGCTTACAAAAGAATAAGTCCCGGGATCGAGTTGCTCGATTAAAGGCGGTGCTCCAGCATGGCCGCAGTCAGATGACTGAAACAAGTAAAAGAGTAAAAGAGTATATATATATATATATATATATATATATATATATATATATATATGATATGTTATGTATGTATGTATGTATATACATGTATACACATATGCATACATACATACATACATACATATCTTGGTGTATGACTGAACCTAAACGTGCTTAATTCTTAGATGTTGAAATATTGTAATGATTAAAACATAAAATAAATGCGCCCTTTTGTAAAGCCTAACCAGGCTCGTGGGCCCGGTTTCCCGGTTTCTATGGCGTATGTGTTCCCCAGCTGGACGGGACGCCAATCCATCGCAGCGTTACTCATTTTTGCCAGCTGAGTGGACTGGAGCAACGTGAAATGAAGTGTCTTGCTCAAGAACACAACGTGTCGCCCGGTCCAGGAATCGAAACCACAATCTTACGATCATGATGCTGACACCCTAACCACTAAGCCACGCACCTCCACATTGTAATGATTACTTTTGTACAAAATTTTGCTCGCTTCTGTGTACGTTTATCTATGCACGTCCATGGATATGTATGCGTGCCTTTTTTATGTATACATCTACTTATGTATGTATGTATGTATGTATGTATGTATGTATGTATGTATGTATGTACGTACGTATGTATATATGTATGTATGTATGTATGTATGTATGTATGTATGTATGTGTATGTATGTATGTAGATAGGTGTGTATATATGCGTTTATGTAAGTGTACACGTGAGAATAAAAGGATTTATGTATAAGTATGCGTGCTTAACGGACATGTGCCTCCGTTTGTGAAATCGGGTCACAACAAACTATAGTTCAACATATTTGCGGTGGGATAAAATATGTTTATTCGTATTCATCTACATGTGTATGTTTGCTCCCTTTTTCTTTTTGCGCCCAGTCGGGAATGTCTATCTGAATATATTTATGCGAGACTTTGTCAGTATGTACAAGTATTTATCACTAAAACCGCATCACACACACACACACACACACACAAACACACATGCACACTTATACACACGTTTACTTTATATAGTTTTATCTTCAGTCGGTCGAGCATAGATAGCTATTGCTCATATATGCTATCGTTTATTTTGCGCTTGTTTCAGCCGTTGGGCTTTGCCTATGCTGGGACACGGCCTTGAAGGGTTTTCTAGAACAAATCAACCCCTATACTTATTTTTAAGTCTTATTTTTAAGACAACAAATATAAAACTTCCTTTTGAAGTTTTATTCTATCGCTTGCTTTTTGTCGAACCGCTAAGTTACTTGAGCGTGTAAACTGTTGATAAGCTGTGGCGAGGGGACAAATACAAAACATTAACAGACATACACACACACGTATGCAGACGCATAGTCACACATGCATAAACACACAAACACGTGTGCGAGCGCATATACATATATATGGTGCGTGTTTGTATGTGTGTGTGTGTGTGTATACATATATATATATATATAATGGTGTGTGTGTGTGTGTGTGTGTGGAGGCGCAATGGTTAGGGCAGCGGACTCGCGGTCGTAGGATCGCGGTTTCGATTCCCAGACCGGGCGTGTTTATTGAGCGAAAACACCTAAAGCTCCACGAGGCTCCGGCAGGGAGTGGTGGCGATCCCTGCTGTACTCTTTCGCCACAACTTTCTCTCACTCTTTCTTCTGTTGGCCTGCTCGCTTAGCCAGCGGGGTGGCGTCATTTGAAGGCTAAAACAATGCGTAGCGCATGTGACCAGCGATGTATAACTACATCTGATGGACTGGTCGGTCACGTGATCACGTGATATATATATATATATTATATATATATATATATATATATATATATAGTACTACTACTGTCTCATCCGTTACAAACGTGTCATTTTTAGAATACACTTCCTTGTTTTCATGATAGTATGGCGTAAGATCAAGTTACAACGATGAGGATTCCAGCTGATCCGATCAACGGAACAGCCTGATCGTGAAAGTGGCTGAACACTCCACAGACACGCATACCCTTAACGTAGTTCTCCGGGAGATTCACAAAAAGGGCTTCCACACAGTTTCCAGAAGGCATTGGTTGGTTTGGAGCTATAGTAGAAGACACTTGCCAGTGGGACTGAACTCGAAACCACATAGTTGCAAAGTGGGCTTCTTAGCCACACAGCTGAGCCTATTCCTATATTTGTATAAATTTGTCTGAGTGGAAGGAGAATAGAAATGGACAAAAATTACAATTTTGTTACATATACTGAGGTCAACTTCAATAATTACAGCTCTGGTTGAAGGTGTCTCATCCGTTACAATCCTGTCATTTTTAGAATACACTATCGAATGTTAGTGTAAAACCCTTCCTTGTTTTCATGATAGTACGGCGTAAGATCAAGTCTACCGGTATGATTAGAGGAAACGATATAATTAGAGGGTATATCTACTCAATAAATTTTGTAGTCGGAGGTCTGTTGATCCTAAGGTGGGAGCCCCTGACATAGAGGTGCCTTCTGGTATCTCGAAGTAATGTAGTAAAGAAGTAATACGGATCGCGAAAAGCTAGCAATTAGTGAATTTCAGAAACATGCCAGTTGTGTGTGTGTGTGTGTTTTACCGTTATTGATGTTACAGTTCTATATCTATATTTAAGAGATGAGGAATTATGTACATTATTTACATGTGTCCTCATCTTGTTTGTTGTTAACACAACGTTTCGGTGTCTTGGGGAAATTTTGAACCTGGGTTGTTGCCACCACCACCATATATCTATGTATATGTGTCTTTGTATCTGTTTGTTCCCCCACCAACGCTTGTCAACCGGTGTTGGTATGTTCACGTCCCTGTAACCTAGCGGTTCGGCAAAAAGAGATCAATAGAATAAGTACTAGGTTTTAAAAAAAAAATTCTTGTGGAAGATTTCTTTAACAAAAACCCTTCATGGCGGTGCTCCGGCATGGCCGAGGTCAAATGACTGAAACAAATAAAAGTGTAAAAGAAAGAATAAAAAAATAACATCATCATTATCTTTCCAAATCGTGCTGCATTTCACATGGAAATGTCGGTCCTGCAAAGTCAGCTTAGTGTTTACGTCAAGCTACCTTCTTTGACTGTAATGGCTGGTCTGAAAAATTTGACTTGTAAGCGGGAAAATACAGTATATGTAGTCAGTCACTATCAATCTATCAATCTCGGAAAGAGATTGTCTCATTCTTTAAACTGGGAAAGGCAGTGCCCATGACTTTGTGATGCTTCGGAGATGAATGTAAAGAAGGAATGAAATTACTTTCAAACTGGAGGCCTGGCCCGAACGCATGCAACAGACTAGACTTTGTTAAAAGCATCCAGTGGTCAAATTGGTGTTGTAAAACCGGACAGTAGATTTAAGTCTACAAAGCAAATGTGAGATCCGAAATGAAAGTAAAGCAATCTTTAATAAGTGTGTTTTAAGTCTAGAGTGGAGGGTCGTGACTTAGTGGTTAGGGTGTTGGACTCATGATCGTAAGATTGTAGTTTCGGTTCCTGGGCTGGGCAAAGCGTTGTGTTCTTGAGCAAAGCACTTCATTTCGCGTTGCTCCGGTCCTGCCAGCTGGCAAAAATGAGTAATCCTGCCACGGATCGGTGTCCCGTCCAGGTGGGGAATTTATACGCCCTGGAAACCGGGAAACCGGACATTATGAGTCATCGTGACTCAAGAAGGAACTTTGTCTAGGACAAATTTTAAAAGTGAAATGGGCACTAGTAAGTATACTTCACGTAGTAAGCCAAGTATTTCAATTATTTAAAATAGTTATTTTCTCAACGAAGAATTATTATATTATTATTATTATTATTATTATTATTATTATTATTATTATTATTATTATTATTATTATTATTATTCAGTAGTTTTATTTTTATAGCGTGCTTTCACTTCACTACCGAGCGCAGCTCTGTGTGCCTTGGGTATGTGCTGTGATTTGTTGTGATGCTCTGATGGTTATTGTATGGAAAGTGTTCTGCATAGGATGTGTGCAGTGCCTAGTAGTGCAATTTTCTGTATGTTATATGTGTTTGTAAGTCCTGGTGTTTTTGTTATGTATTTATCTGAATATTTTTTATCATGCCTAATGCACCTACTATGATAGGAATTGTTTCTGTTTTCAGATTCCACATTCTGGTTACCTCTATTTCCAGGTCTTCGTATTTTGAGAGTTCTCCTTTCTTTTAGAGACACGTTGTCATCTGCCGGTATTGATACATCAATTAGAAAGCATTTTTTTTCTTCATGATCTCTGACAACTATATCTGGTCTGTTGGCCTTAATTTCTCTATATGTGTGTATCGGCATATCCCAGAGTATGGTTGCTTTCTCGTTTTCTGTGACCTTTCTGGTGTGTGCCTATACCATCTTTTTTCTGTTGTTATTCCATAATGTTGGCATAGCTTCCAATGTATGTAGGTTCCAACTCTGTCATGTCTGTGAATATATTCCTTCTTAGCCAGGACTGGGCAGCTAGAGAATATATGATTTATTGTTTCTTGTCCATCTCCACATACTCTGCAGTTACTTGTAATATTTATTTTCATTACATGTTTTTGGTAATTTCTGGTGGGGAGGCTTTGGTCTTGTGCTGCAATTAAAAATCCCTCTGTTTCTGCTTTGAGTCCTGAGCTTCTCAACCATTGCTGGGATTTTTCTTTGTCTATTTCTTTTGCGTTTAGTTTAGTGCAGTATTTACCATGAAGGGGCTTTTCTTGCCATCGTTTTATCATGGTTCGTTGCTGTTCTATTTTTAGTTTGGATTTCATTTGTTTTATAGCTTTTGTTGTTTCTTCATCATCTTCTTCTTCTTCTTCATGTTTATTAGGTGGTATGATTTCTTGTTTGTATTTGTCAGCTTCCTTAAATACTGAGAACAGTTTTTTGTTTTGCTCGTGTTTTGCTGCTATCTGGATCAGTTTTCCTTCCTTCTGCAGTCCTATGGTGGTTATTTTATAGTAGTTTTCCAGCTGTATAAGGCCTCTACCACCTTCTATACGTTGTATATATAGTCTTTCTATGTCAGATTTTGGGTGATGCATCCTAGATCCTGTCATTATTTTTCTTGTTTTCCTATCTATTTTGGACAGTTCATTTCGTGTCCAGTTAAGGATATTGTAGCTGTAACTTATAACTGGGACAGCTAAAGTGTTGATACCTATTATCTTGTTTTTAGCATTGAGCTCTGTTTTTAGTATTGATCTAACTCGTCTATAATATTCTTTTTTTATTTTCTCTTTCATTTGTGTGTGTTGTGTCTTGTCTAGTTCATGGATTCCTAAGTATTTGTAAGTTTGGCTTTGGTCTAATTCTTTTAATTCATTGGTTTTATCTAGTGTGATGTTGTTACACTTAACTAGTTTTCCTCTTTTCATGGTTACTTTGACGCATTTTTCTAATCCAAATTTCATATCTATTTCTTTGGTAAATCCATGAACTGTCTTTAATAGTGTTTCCAGCTGTTTGTCATTTGCAGCGTATAGTTTTAGGTCATCCATATATAAAAGGTGGCTGATCGCTTTGCCGTAACATTTATATCCGCATCCAGTTCTATTTAGCATATCAGATAGAGGTGACAGTGCCAAGCAGAAAAGGAGTGGAGAGAGCGTGTCTCCCTGGAATATTCCTCTCCTAATGGGGATGTCTTTGGTTTTCATGAGTCCCTCTTTTGTTTGGAGGTGTAGGACTGTTTGCCATTTATTCATAGAGTGCTCTATGAATTTTATGATTGTTGGTGCTACTTTGTTAATGGCTAGTGTTTCGAGGATCCATGTGTGGGGGATGCTATCGAACGCCTTTTTGTAGTCAATCCAGGCCATACTGAGGCCTTTCTTCTTTCTGTGGCTGTCTTCAGTTACGGCTTTATTAATCATTAGTTGATCTTTTATTATTATTATTATTATTATTATTATTATTATTATTATTATTATTATTAATTTAGGTCACTGCTTGGAATCGAACTCGGAATCTTGGAATATGCCCATGGGTATATGGCGTAGTGGTTAAGAGCGCGGGCTACTAACCCCAAGATTCCTAGTTGGATTCCAAGCAGTGACCTGAACAAGAAGAAGAAGAAGAAGAAGAAGAAGAAGAAGAAGAAGATCGAAAAATACCTTAGGAATGAGAACCCAGGTTCGAAATTTCCCCAAGACACCTGAAGAAGGCTGGAGGGTATATCAGCCGAAACGTTGTGCTAACAACAAACAAGATGAGGACAAATATCCGTCGAATGTAAATAATGTAAATAATCTCCAAATATGTTTTGATCATTGAAGCAAAGTGTAACTGCTACTGCAGATCTTAGTTCGAAAACCTATACAGGATGACTTGCATTTTCATTTGTGTAATACAGTACACGGTAACCAGCCGTCACTCACGAGCGACTATGACAAGAAAACATGTGCCATACTTTCGCTTATTGATTTAGCTAGCTATGTAGTTGCAGCAGACATAGATATCCTATCGGCTTCCTCACCAGTGGACCCTGTGGAGAATTTAGGACATGATAGTTGAAGAGAGAGGGGGCTTCGTCGATGCCAATTACAGCTGAGTGCGACATAATCGACACTCTCTGACCAATCAGTTGTAGTTTAGCCATCCATTTCTCTTATGTACGTATATTTTCTTTTTGCATATATACACATGTAATATGGGATAAATCAAACATCGGTTAAATACTAGATTCGATTCATTTACTTATATCTTCCTCAGAAATCATTTACATTGCCATGACGCACATATACACAGGCACACATACAGGTATATACACCCGTATATATACAAATACATATGTGTGTGTGTGACAGTATGTGTGTGTGTGTGGCAGCGTGTGTGTGTGGTTCTTAAAGGAGATGACATACTATAAAACAGTATGTATATATTTATATCCTTTATGTAATAAATGTTTCAAATTTTGACACAGGCCAAAAGGTTTGAGGGAAAGGGAAAATCAATTACAACGCCCTCAGTATATGACTGGTACTTATTTTAACGACACCGATAAGATGAAAGTCAAAGTCGATCTCGGCGGAATATCCTTTATGCAATAACGAGAATAAATTGCGATTCATTGAGTATTCCAGCGTTAACTATATTCTATTTTATTCTATTGTAGAAAACCAGTAGGCCTTTCTCTGGCGTAATTCTCATGATTAATTCACTGCCATAACGCTTGATATTTTCAAAGTGCCGGTTTTCAAATAATATGTGAATAAATTTTTGTTAAACGTTTATGAATCATACAAACACGAATGCAATTTTCCATCCAATTAATATCTTACGTAAAAGCTCACGTATGTTGTTCAGCAACTTGAAGATTCAAGGTTACTGAGAAAACATTTTTGTAAGAAAAAAAAAAAAAAAAAAGAAGGAAGGTTTATGACCGAAATAATATAACAAATATAGACGAAAGTATTTCAAATCAGAATCAGTTCCACTAATTTAGAGTCAAATATTATAGACAGACATACAGACAGACAGACAGATAGATAAGATAGATAGATAGATAGATAGATAGATAGATAGATAGATAGATAGATAGATAGATAGATAGATAGATAGATAGATAGATAGATAGACAGACAGACAGACAGACAGACAGGTAGATAGATAGATAGATAGATAGATAGATAGATAGATAGATAGATAGATAGATAGATAGATAGATAGATAGATAGGTAGGTAGGTAGGTAGGTAGGTAGGTAGATAGGCAGATAGATAGATAGATAGATAGATAGATAGATAGATAGATAGATAGATAGATAGATAGATAGATATGTTTCTTTATTAGCCACACAGGGCTGCACACAGACAGAACAAATTACAAGGTAGAGCTTTTCTTTTGGGGTAAAAAAGAGGGGATTGGTTTTCGATCAAAAGGGATCGTAAAAGGAAAGAAAGAGGACAAAAAAAGGTGAGGATTTAAAAAAGGGGGGGGGGAGAAAAGGGGAGAGGAAAAAAAAGTTGATCAATAGGGATCGTAATCACAGAAATGTCAATATGAAGTGTAAAGGGGAGGACAGGTGAGGTTTACCCGTGGAAAGAAAAGCCTACGGAAAAGACCACGCTAACCTCGGTCAATGAAGTCACATGTTATATTTCTTTTTTTTTTTTTTTTTGCAAATAAGCAACTCTCTATTAATTTTTACGGTTCATAGAATTATAGTCAGGGTGGCTTCGTCATTCATACGTGCCATCCTTGCTACATTCACCCATCTTTTTTTAAAACATTCACTAGACAAAACTTGCCTCTCTACTCTCACTTTCCTCTTCAAGTGATACTTGAAGAAGTTGATGAGAGATTGACCAGAGAGGAAAGTGTTTGTCTCTAATCCTTTCAGGCGCGTCCACCAGATACATTCTTTCGCCATAGCCACAGGTATGATAAAAATAGCTCTTCCTTCCCGTTTGAAGGAAGGGGGCGTGACGATATTAACGATAGACTCGGCTGATAAACCGACACGTCCCACACGTGACAGCAGTCGTTCGACATAAGCCCACAGGTCGGAAATTGCTGGACACTGCACGATTGCGTGCAGAGCAGTTTCGTCGCTCTGCCCGCATCTCGGGCAGGTCGGCCCCGTGTTTCTCGAGCCATGCCTATAGAGCTTATCCCGAACGGGTAGCGCTTCTCGGTAGCACCGCCAGGCCAGGGATCTCTGGAAGTTGTCCATAGGTCCCGGGCCGAAAGTCGTTTGAAACAGGCGGGTCAAGTATTCCTCGTCGACGCCCAGGTTTGCCCCGAGATCGTCGTCGTACCTCCCCTCCACTAATCCCCTATAGAATGCTTTGGTTGTGTTGAAGTCACTCAAGGTCGACCCGGGACGGCAGAGTTGCTAGAGAGCAACGCGACACTCGCGGTGCCATTCGCCCTTCCTCGGCCTCTTTTTGATCCACGACTGCAGTTCGGTCATGGAGACGAGTTGCGGGAATGCGTGCCTCACAAACGGCGACCACACCTGTTCACCGTCGTCTACATAGAGCCGGAGATGTCGCAGTCTCAGCGCGTGTCTGCGCATCATCAACCACGGCATGCCCAGCCCTCCTTTTAACGGGTGTGGCTGTCTTCAGTTACGGCTTTATTAATCATTAGTTGATCTTTTATTATTATTATTATTATTATTATTATTATTATTATTATTATTATTATTATTATTATTATTAATTTAGGTCACTGCTTGGAATCGAACTCGGAATCTTGGAATATGCCCATGGGTATATGGCGAGTAGTGGTAAGAGCGCGGGCTACTAACCCAAGATTCCTAGTTGGATTCCAAGCAGTGACCTGAACAAGAAGAAGAAGAAGAAGAGAAGAAGAAGAAGAGAAGAAGAAGAAGAAAAGAAGAAGAAGAAGAAGAAGATCGAAAAATACCTTAGAATGAGAACCCAGGTTCGAAATTTCCCCAAGGCACCTGAAGAAGGCTGGAGGGTATATCAGCTGAAACGTTGTGTTAACAACAAACAAGATGAGGACAATATCCGTCGAATGTAAATAATGTAAATAATCTCCAAATATGTTTTGATCATTGAAGCAAAGTGTAACTGCTACTGCAGATCTTAGTTCGAAAACCTATACAGGATGACTTGCATTTTCATTTGTGTAATACAGTACACGGTAACCAGCCGTCACTCACGAGCGACTATGACAAGAAAACATGTGCCATACTTTCGCTTATTGATTTAGCAAATGGATCGCCTGACCATCGGGACGCATCCTTTCCACAAGAAGCGGAAGAGAATGCGTTCTAGTTTGGTGATGGTAGGGTCGGGACAAGGTACGACGGTCAGGCGGTAGTAGATGATGGACGCGATGTGCATGTTCGCCACCTCCGCCCGACATTTTAGGGACAGTTTCCTCTCGGCCCATTGCTGGGCGAGAGTGACCACCCTACTCGTTATCTCGTTCCAGTTCTTCTCCATTTGGAGGTCTGGACCGAACCAGACCCCGAGCAACTCAACCGGGCCGACTGTCCAGCGTCCCACGACGGAGGTACTGGTAGACGGCATGGGCTTGCTTCTCCAGGTGCCGAGCCGCAAGCCCACTGACTTTTCCCGGTTGATTTTTGCTCCTGTCACCGCTTCGTAGTCTTTCAGTGTCTCGCCGACCCGCTCGATGTGCCCGTGGCTTGACACTATGACGGTGACGTCGTCCGCGTATGCAGACACGCTCGTCCCGCATCCCAATTCTCGCGGGATGCCCCTCAGAGTCGCCAGCTTCCGCAGTAGTGGCTCAAGAGTCAATACGTATAGAAGCGCCGAGAGGGGGCATCCCTGAGATAGATAGATAGATAGATAGATAGATAGATAGATAGGTAGGTAGGTAGGTAGGTAGGTAGGTAGGTAGGTAGGTAGATAGATAGATAGATAGATAGATAGATAGATAGATAGATAGATAGATAGTAGATAGATAGATAGATAGATAGATAGATAGATAGGCAGGCAGGCAGGCAGGCATGTAGGTAGGTAGATAGATAGATAGATAGATAGATAGATAGATAGATAGATAGATAGATAGATAGATAGATAGATAGATAGATAGATAGATAGATAGATAGATAGAGAAAGGGGGAGATGTAAATAGTGAAGTAGATATAAAGGTAATGAGGCAGAGAGACATTGCAATTTATTAATTGAAACTGATTGCCGCAAACACTTTTTCCGTCTCGTTATACATTGGAAGAGAAGTATGCTTACACACATAAACACCGAGAGAGATAAAGAAAAAGAGAGGGAGTGAGAGAGTGTGAAAGAGAGGGAGAGAGAGAGAAAAACAGAAAGAGAGAAGACAATAAAAGTAAAATTATCCCGGTGCCAAAAGGTCCTCCGAGACAAAGCGTCTGATGACAAATTAGTCGGTGTCGAATCAGTGTCATCAAGTAGGCAGGGTCAAAACAGCCCAGCCAAAATCTCATACCTTTGCTCTCTGACTTGTCCCAGGGAAGAAGGCTAAAAAGCGCTTATGGCATTGTTTCAGCGATTTTTTGAAACTGCCGACCAAAGCCTTGTGGGAGGATTTGTTAGACAAAAACGTTAAGGTCGTCGTTTCTGAGGGCAATGCCCTAACCACTAGTACATGCAACCTCAACATATGTATAAGGTGTAACATTTTGACCAAGGCCGATTGTTGGTTAAGTTACCAAACAATACTTGATGGGTACTCATTTTATAAATGTATATAAATATATAAGTTTAATCACAAGTACGTACTTACACACGCTTGTTATCTATCTATCTATCCGCTCAGTCGAAGTCGACTCTCGGTTACTCCATGGATCAGTGTCCTCCAGTCAGTTCTATCCTGAGCCGCTTCTTTCAGTTTGTTATATATATGGTGCATATTATATGTACATTCAAAGGTGAACTTGAAAGAGTAAGACAGACGGAGAAAGAGGGAAAGAGAGAGATGAATAGAGAGAGAATTACTGTTCACACCATTTGAAATATATTTTTTCTGTGTTCAATGTATTGTATTCTCTCAGAATTAGGGAATCGAAATGGTTTCCCTACTACAGTGATGGGGGCAAAATCCTCAGTTAGAGTTAACCCCCTTTCTTTACACCGCTGGCGAAAAGCCTAGCCAGAATAAGCACGTGGAAAATATGCACTTACTTAAACTTGGTACTACAGATCAAAATAACTTCCATCCCACATCCACGTCGCAGCAGAATTATTCTCGTTACCAATGTATCCCTATGTCTTTCGCTCTTCGTACGTCGTAGCATATATGTATGTAAATACATCTGCAGAGACATTTTTCTGCAGACTGAAAACAAGCAGCCAAACTATTTATATATTCAACAAATGCAGCAGTTACTCTATGAAGGATTCCCTAATTTCCATACCGAAAGTGTTTAACACTCAATAAATACCAGCGGCTTTTCAGCGGGGATCTTAGTCCAGACAATATCAAGGTATGATATAATATATACGTTACATATGGTATACATATATATATATATATATACATATATAGATATATATACATTTATATAACCATTATATATACACATTGTATATTCACATTATATACACACACATACACTTGTTATTTCGCCGCAAATTTAGATTAGTGGCTCAAACTTCATAAGTGCATTCTTAGCTCTTGCTATCTAACTTTACAGCCAAATATAAAGGGTAGTTTCGCTTCTTATAACTTAAATTCTGTTTCCCTTGTTTGTTCAAACAAATGCCCTTGTATGCGTGTCAAATATAAAAGTGTCTTTAGACGTTACTAGTTTGAAAGTAACAACAAAGAAATGGTTGGTATAAGACAACGACGGAAGGAAGTGGACCATAAACAGGGACCCTGAGTCTTAACTGTTCTCCATGTCTCATGACCTCTTTGCTGAATCATTGGATACAGACCTTCGATGAGAGATGCCAAAGATGCTCTATGAGTGTGTGCATACGCACATATGTGTGTGTAATTGTATTTGAGTGTGCTTGCGTATTATTGAACAGTTGGTTACGCTCTAATTTTGACATTATAAAGAGTTTTACTTAATTCCTTATTAAACCTTTGTGTTATGCTTACAGTTATTAATATTCTAGCTATTAAGGCGGCCAGCTGGCAGAATCGTAAGCACGCCGGGCAAAATGCTTAGAGACATTTCGGTCCATCTTTACGTTGTGTGTTCATCTGCCACCGAGGCTAACTTTGCCTTTCATCCTTTTGAGGTCGATAGAATAAGCACAAGGGTCGTTGTAATCGGCTTACCTCTCCCCCAAAATTGCTGGCCTTGGGCCAAAATTTGAAATCCGTACTCTAGCTATTATCTAGCGGCTGAAATTGTTCTATCGGTGGCTGATCAGTTGTTATCGCCGTTGTACTGTAGGTGTGAGTTCTATGAAACAAATTTAGCGCCACAGATATATGAAAGCTTCCTTGAATTTCGTCCTGATTCAGAAAAATGCCTTTGTTTCGAAATGTTTATTTGATGTTTCATAGTTATATGTTTTACTGTGTGGGTGCGTGCCCATGTGCGCGTATGCGTATATATACATATGACTATATGTATGCATGCATATATTACATATATTATTCTGCGTATATATTTGTAAATGAGGTGCGCATATATGCATCTGGATGGGCGCATACAAAAAGAACGCACGCATACACATTCATTGTTTTTAAAATTATTAGTTGAGTGTTACTTAAAAGAATTACATCATAACATTCCTTAAACAGTGACGCAATTTCATTCACCACGTTCTTTTATTGAATCTTTTCACTATGTATGCGTGTGCATATGTGTATGGGGGGATGTAAGTATGCACGTATGTACATAGTATATATTATGTATGTATGTATGTACATACATACATGTGTGCATGCTTATATATATATATATATATATATATATATATATATATATATATATATATATATATATATTATATATATATATATATATATATATATATGTATATATATATATATATATATATATATATATATATATATATATATACACGTACACACACACATACGGACATGACAGAAGTAAATATACATCCCATAGAACATCGTTTTATGTTTATTCTCACTTGTAAAGGTTTATGTTTTTTATTAATTGTTTTATGTTTCAGGTTCTATATGTGGCTGTTTAATTAGCCTTGGAACAGTCTGAATTTCAAAGAGGCCATATTGTGGGGCATTCTGGAGGTGGAAAAGCGTAAAATCGCAGAAAACCTTGGGATCCTGCTTTCCACAGTTAATAGAGTGATTGTGCAATTCACCAGAGTTGGGAAGGAGTCCACATCATCTCGCCCAGATCAACCAGAGCCCTGTGACAGGACCCTTCTCTTTGCTAAGAGAAGTGTGAATGATAATCTTCGTTGCAAGGCCTCTGACATAGCAGAGCAAGTTGATGTGTCCTAGAACAGCGGTCAAGAATCTCCACAAACTTGATTACTATCGCAGAGCAGCAAGAAGGAAGCCACTTCTTCGACCAGCCAACATCAAGCGGAGAAAAGATTGGGCCTGTGAGATGTAGGGGAAGCCACTAGCATTTTGGGACACTGTCATATTTTCTGATGAGTCAAGATTTGCTGTACTTCCCTGACAGTGGTCGAGGATGGGTCTGGAGACACTGTAATCAAGAAATCGATGTGAAAAGATTGCAGCCAACAATGAAACACTGCAGCTATTCAGTGATGGTCTGGGGAGTAATTTGGAGCAATGGTTAATCAGAGCTGGTGGAGTGTGAAGGAAACATAAGCTCAGATAAATGTGTTCGTATTGCAGAAAGGACTTCTTCCAGTCTTCTTCAATGGTGAAATGATTAAAGAGGACCCTTTATTTATGGAAGATGAGGCTCGTTGTCACACGGCTAAAATGACCTAAGCTTTGTTGGATGAGAATGATATTAATAAAGCTTCTATGGCCAAACCAGTCACCAGATAGGATACCCTATTGAACACTTCTGGGACATAATGGACAGGACACTTCATAAACAGAACAAGAAAGCGTCCTCAAAGCCAGATCTTTTGAGATTATGGCATGAAACTCGGCAAGAAATTCCGCAAGAAAATATTCGTCGTCTGATAAGTAACATGTCAGGGTCCTTGCATTGAAAAAAGCAATGGACATGTCTACTAAATATTAAATATTCACATTATAATAATTAATAAATAATTTGTATAATTTGAGATTTAAAGACATTTTAATGATCATAAGGGTATCTATTTACTTCTGTCATGTCTATATGTGTGTGTGTACACCTACATACATGCATACATAAGTTAAGTAAACACATACATACATAAATACATACACACGTTGTTTTACAAGAAGGATATATGTTACTTTTACAAAGGAATGGTTGACAGTGGCTTCATCAAAGTGTTTGTTGGCAGTAACTAAAACTAAACTTTGAAGTTACTGCCAACATTTCCTTTGCAAAAATAAAGTGCGTACAGTACTTAAAGATACTGAGGGATCTATTAATTAATATTTGATTGTTTTATACATATATATTTATACATAAAAACAAACATTATTATATGTATGAATGAACACTACCATCATCTTCTCTACTACTACTACTACTACTACTACTACTACTACTACTACTACTACTACTACTACTACTACTACCTGTTGTAGTACTTCTGTTTACCTTTTATTTCCAAATCTGTCATACAAAAATCATGCGTGTCTGTTTGGTTTAAACCTAGTATTATTATGCTGTATTCTGTCATATCCCATTAACGCCCGACTCGACAGACAGAATCCGATAAATCAGCTTGTTTCGCAATGAATAAAATATACACTAGACTGAAACACTTACGGTGACGGATATGACCGACTATATCCTTTAAATCGGTGCCCTAACATAGCTGCAATACAATGACTGAAACCAGTAAAAAAAAATGTGATACAAGAAAATGACATATAAAATACATATGGTACATAATGGCTATAGAATTAATAAATAGGGTGTCAAAAAACTCATTAAACTGAACATAATATACATTACAGACAATCACGAACTAGCAACAATAATACATTACATAAAGAAGAAAATTTTTAAAAAACGTTTGTCAACATCAAACGACTGGCCTGCAAGCCGCTGAATAAATTTCATATAACGTTATTCACAGTTCAGCATGCAAGCATTGAAACTAGTAACCTCTATATCTATAACTGTTGCGCGCGAGCGTATGTGAGTGTAGGAGGTATATGCATGTGTGTTTGCATATATATGTATATATGTATGTACTTATAGATACATGTATGTATGAATATGTATATATGGTGAGAGAGATGTAAGGTAAGCTTTCAGCGTGTATTTTTTATTAAACACATATCTTAATCTTGCTATGTAAAGTAGGCCACTGGTTCTTCTTTGTGTGACCAGAAACAAGAGATCGGTGTAGCTAGTTTTAACGCTTACTACCCACTTCATCAGGGACCGACTATACATCTTTCACAGAGAAAATTAATGTACGCAAAGCTGATAAACATGAGGAATTGGCAATGTTAATAGATCGGCGGAAAAAAATGCTTTGCATGCAGTTCTTGTTTCGGTTCTTTACATCCTGAGTTTGAATCCTGCCATTGTTGACTTTACCTTTCATTCTTTGAGTACCAGTCAACTACTGACGAGTCGATGCTATCTATCCTCACTCCCTTTAAAATTATTCATTTTGTCCCTGTAGCTTTCTAATTTCTATAACAAAGCAAGTACTTACAAAGTAAACTAACAAAAATTTGACAGCAATAGAATTATTTAAAATATAAGTTCAACTTAATATTTCATCTCACCATGATCGCTGAAATAGATACTTACCAATATTAGAAGCCATTACTATTGTTGTAAAGACATTTTTATATAAGTAGTAGTAGTAGTAGTAGTAGTAGTAGTAGTAGTAGTAGTAGTAGTAGTAGTAGTAGTAGTAGTAAGGCGGTGAGCAGGCAGAATAGTTAGCATGCCGGACAAAATGCTTAGCGGCATTTCGTCCATCTTTACGGTCTGAGTCCAAATGCTGTCTAGGACAACTTTGCCTTTTATTCTCTCATGGTCGATAAAATAAAATTACTATCTGACATATCATTGTAGCAACGAAATTCTATCAATTCCCTCGAAATACTGCCCCCTTAACTGATAAAGTTAAGGGTTAAATCTACTGAAACACGAAATAAAAAATTCGATTATGTTGGCCCTCATAAAATTTTTGTTGTTGTTGCTGCTGCTTACTACAAAGCCAACTCTAGCCAGAAGACCTTTGTTCAAGGGCTTCCATTCGAGACCGCTCCGTTCTTTACTTTTGATAGTCACCGTATCTGGGAACTATCCAGTGTGTCCTACGTTTTTTGTATGAAAACTGCGTGGGATTTAAAGGCGATGTGGCTGCTGTTTCAAGCAAAGCAAATGAACTTTTAAAGGTACCGTCATAGATTCAGAAAGATTTTGTAGTTATTGTTGTTGTTTAACCCCAGGTCAGCTTTGACTGAGCAGATCTATGGCCAAAGTCTTTGCAGCCGTAACCATTCCAGCTTCTTCAATTTTCAGATACAGTGTATCTATGACTACACCATCCAAAATGCTCTCCCTTTTCTTTTTAAGGCAACAAAATGTGACTTGAAGGCAACTTTACTGTTTTTTCTCGTAGGTTGAATGACCGTATAGTGGCTCCAAGGTCGGCTCGAAAACCACTTAGCTGCTTGGAGTAGTTAAAACAATATTTATATCTTCTATATTATCGCTTATGTCTTCTTGCACCCTTTTCAAGCCTAGCCAGGCTCATGGGCCCGGTTTCCCGGTTTCTGTGGCTTATATGTTATCCCCAGCTGGACGGGACGCCAGTCATTCGCAGTGTTACTCAAGAAACAGGAAGAAAGAGTGAGAAAAAGTTGGGGCGAAAGAGTACAACAAGGATCGCCACCACCCCTTCCGGAGCCTCGTAGAGCTTTAAGTGTTTTCGCTCAATAAACATACACAACGCCCGGTCTGAGAATCGAAACCGCGATCCTCCGACCGCGAGTCCACTGCCTTAACCACTGGACCATTGCGCCTCTACTTATCGCTTATGTACGCAACTGAATATTAATCCCATCCTTCAAATCCAATGTATTACAATATTGTCTCCCTTTATTATTTGAGCTGTCCCTTAGATGTGGAGAAACCAAGTTTTGGGGCGTATTATATTATATATTTGGGCATATAATGCTATATATTTAAGGTGGTGAGCTAGCAGTATCGTTAGCGCATCGAACAAAATACTTAATGACATTTCGCACGTCTTTACGTTCTGATTTCAAATTCCGCCGAGGTCCACATTGCATTTCATCCATTTGGGGTCGATGAAATAAGTACTAGTCAAGTTCTGAGGGTCAGTGTAATCGACTAGCCCCCTTTCCCAATATTTCAGGCCTTGCACCAGTGATGAAAAGGATTATTAATGCTATATTGTGAGTAAAACGATGAGCTGGCAGAATCGTTAAAGCGTCGGGAAAATGCTTTGCGTTATTTGTTAGGGCCCTTTACCTTCTGAGTTCGAATCCCACTGCCATCAAAATTTCATTCTTTATCCTTTAGGGTCGAAAAAACAATTAGCAGTCAGGTACTGAGATCGATGATATCGACTAAACCTCTAATCTACAAATTGCTGGTGCTGTGTCAAAATTAGAAACCATTATTAATGTTATGATTCCACCGATCCCGACATTGCCTTTCATTCTTTCGGGATCGTTAAAATAAAATCAGGTTTTGGAGATCAACGTAATCAACTTAACTCCTTCTCTGAAAACTGCTGGCCTTGCGCCAAAATTAAAAACCATTGTTAATGTTATGAATAAGACGGCGAACAGGCAGAACCGTTAGGCGTCGGAATGTGCTTTGCGGTACATGTTTCAGCTCTTCATACACCAAGTACAAATCCCGTCAGGGTCGATAAAATAAAGTCCCAGTATAAAAACTAGGGATCTTTTCGGTTTGAACGGCAGTTTTTTCTAGCGGTGTCATGAAATTGTCACCCATAATTATGACCCTAGTATCGATCTATTGCATTTCAATCTGTTTTAGGGTTAGGGTTAGTTAGGGTTAGGGTCAGGGGTGGGGGAAGGGTAACTTTTTTCTTCAGAAATGTAAATAAACCCAATCTGTTTCTTAAACGAGGGACATATTCATACGGCACAGAATGTTTTTTACCTCAATGGGCGTCATCGATTGGTTGAAATTGCAGAAATTGAAGAAAAATAAAACAACAAATATCTTACAAACTATAGAATTTTCTCAATAAAGCCAAGAGAAAAAGCTGTTTTATAAACACATTCTACCAGTATACGAAGGTTAAAATTTTTTAGTTACTAGAAATTATGTTAAAAACTGCCGTCCAAACCGAAAAGATCCAAGACTGGGGTCGATGATATCAACTAACTCCTTCCCTAAAAAAAAAAAAGCTGCTGGCCGCGTGCCTAAATCAGAAACAATTATGTTATGATTAGAAGCTTTGACCATATAATATTTTATTGTGGGGATTTGGATTAAAGAAAATATTTTAGCTGTCTGCATAAAGCAACTTACGTAAAAACTTGTACGTGGACTCGTCTCTTTTATTTACTTATTTATCTATTTATCTAT
>NC_042998.1:46514903-46524903 GCF_006345805.1 Octopus sinensis | reverse complement strand
TATATATATATATGTGTGTGTGTGTGTATGTGTGTATATATATATATATATATATATGCATGCATGCATATATGCAGGTACGTACGTGTATTATTATTTACTGCAGCCAGTTATTAAAAAAAAAACTTTTGATTAAAAAACAGTCATGCACTATCATGATACTCTCAAAGCACCACTTAGAGACCACGGCATCATTTAATAATCACAGTAGCACCTAATTGCTGAGACTTCTACGTGATGCAGTAGCATTTGAGGATACAGACTAGGCAGATCAAAAGCAAACGTTACGAGCAGGAAAAAGTACTGTGAAAGTTCAGAGCTGCAGGTAGATCGTTAAAAACATGATTTTATGGCCATTTTTGAAGACATCAACGTTTGATGGTATGGTCATCATCCATGCATACGGATAAAAGTAAATGTTTTATTTAATAGACATTGAGCGTGTGTACATGTGTACATGCTTTTGTTGCTCTTATCATTTAACCCAGATAAAACTTGATCGAGTAGTCTTTTAGTAAAAACGTTCCAGTCGTAATCGTCCAGACTTAGATACAGACATATTTTAGTCAGAACCGCATGTTTCTGTCTTTTCCTCAGGCACAATGCACCCCGAAACTACATCAACCAGTGCGTTCCTTTTTTTAAAGATAGTAAGGTGTGATCTAAGACACATTTGGTTTTTATTTCTAGTACGTTGGTCGACTACACAAAAGCTCTCTAGTTGGCGTAAAACGTATTAATTTTTATAGCCACAGTACATATGCGCATGTGTGTGAATGTGCGCATGTATGTGTGTCTACATGTGCACATGTGCATCTGTCTTAAAGTGTCGAAACTACTAGAATCCTTATTGAGACAGTTGATGATGGCAAATTTTTTCCATTTATTACTTTTCTGTTATTACATATATTATGATCTTTTCTGCTCTTATGTATGTGGGGAATAGACAGATAGATAGATAGATACATAGATAGATAGATAGATAGATAGATGATAGATAGATAGATAGATAGATAGATAGATATGTTTCTTTATTAGCCACACAGGGCTGCACACATAGAACAAATTACAAGGTAGAGCTTTTCTTTTGAAGGTTTAAAAAAAAAAAAAAAAAAAAAAAGGAAGGGGGTTTCGATCAAAGGGATCGTAAAAGGAGAGAAAGAGGACAAAAAAAGGGGGGGTTAAAAAAAAAAAAAAAAAAGGGGAGAGGAAAAAAAATTGATCATTGGGATCGTTATCACAGAAATGTCAATATGAAGTGTAAAGGGGGGACAGGTGAGGTTTACCCGTGGAAAGAAAAGCCTACGGAAAAGACCACGGTAACTCGGTCAATGAAGTCACATTTTATATTTTTTTCTTTTTTTTTTTTTTTTTTTTTTGCAAATAAGCAACTCTCTGTTTTCGATTTCTGGGTTCATAGGACTATGCCTCAAGGTGGCTTCGTCATTCATACGTGCCATCTTGCTACATTCACCCATCTTTTTTTAAACATTCGCTAGACAAAATTGCCTCTCTACTCACTTTCCTTTTCAAGTGGTACTTGAAGAAGTTGATGAGAGATTGACCAGAGAGGAAAGTGTTTGTCTCCAATCCTTTCAGACGCGTCCACCAGATACATTCTTTCGCCATAGCCACAAGATGATGAAAATAGCTCTTCTTCCCGTTTGAAGGAAGGAGGCGTGACAATATGACGATAGACTCAGCTGATAAACCGACTCGTCCCACACGTGACAGCAGTTGTTCGACATAAGCCCACAGGTCGGAAATTGTTGGACACTGAACGAGTGCGTGCAGAACGGTTTCGTCGCCTGACCGCATCTCGGGCAGGTCGGCCCCGTGTTTCTCGAGCCGTGTCTGTAGAGCTTATCCCGAACGGGTAGCGCTTCTCGGTAGCACTGCCAGGCCAGGGATCTCTGGAAGTTGTCCATGGGCCCTGGCCCGAAAGTCGTCCCGAACAGGCGGGTCAGGTACTACTCCTCGTCGACGTCCAGGTTCGCCCCGAGCTCGTCGTCGTACCTCCCCTCCACTAAACCCCTATAGAATGCTTTGGTTTTTGAAGTCACTTAAGGTCGACCCAGGACGGCAGAGTTGCTTGAGAGCAAACGCGACACTCGCGGTGCCATTCGCCCTTCCTCGGCCTCTTTTTGATCCACGACTGCAGTTCGGTCATGGAGACGAGCTGCGGGAAAGCGTGCCTCACAAACGGCGACCACAACCTGTTCACCGTCGTCTACATAGAGCCAGAGATGTCGCAGTCTCAGCGCGTGTCTGCGCATCATCAACCACGGCATGCCCAGCCCTCCTTTTAACGGTTGTTGACAGCAAATGGATCGCCTGACCATCGGGACGCATCCTTTCCACAAGAAGCGAAAGAGGATGCGTTGTAGTTTGGTGATGGTAGGGTCGGGACAAGGTACGACGGTCAGGCGGTAGTAGATGACGGACGCGATGGTACGTGTTCGCCACCTCCGCTCGACCTTTTAGGGACAGTTTTCCTCTCGGCCCATTGCCGGGCGAGGTGACCACCCTACTCGTTATCTCGTTCCAGTTCTTCTCCACTTGGAGGTCCGGACCGAACCAGACCCCGAGCAACTCAACCGGCCGTCGGTCCAGCGTCCCCACGACGGAGGCGCTGGTGGACGGCATGGGCTTGCTTCTCCAGGTGCCTAGTCGCAAGCCCACTGACTTTTCCCGGTGATTTTCGCTCCTGTCACCGCTTCGTAGTTTTTCAGTGTCTCGCCGACCAGCTCGATGTGCTCGTGGCTAGACACTATGACGGTGACGTCGTCCGCGTATGCAGACACGCTCGTCCCGCATCCCAATTCTCGCGGGATGCCCCTTAGAGTCGCCAGCTTCCGCAGTAGTGGCTCAAGAGTCAATACGTATAGAAGCGCCGAGAGGGGGCATCCTGACGGACCGAACGTGCAATGTCGAAAGGTCTCGATAGATGTCCATTTACGCGAATTACCGAACGGATGCCTCTGTACAAGGCAGCTATCCAGCCGCGGAGACGGGACCGAAACCAGCGCTCTCAGGACTGCCTCCAAGTATCGATGGTCTACCCTATCAAAGGCTTTCGATTGATCCAAGTTGATCAGGGCCCCACCCATGCCAGGTTCGTTAACTACCCTGTCTATGATGTAGCGCATCAGATGGAGGTTGTCATGGATGGTCCGGCCTGCACACGGCGCATGTTGCGCCTTGTCGACCAGTTTCTCGATGACAAGCGCAACCTCTTGGCTAGCACCTTGGCCAAAATTTTCAAGTCTGCATTAAGCAGAGTGATGGGCCTAAAGTTATCTATTACATTTCCCTTGTTTAGATCTTTCTTCAGCAGTGTTACGGCTCCTCGGCTCACAAAACCAGGAATGCTCCCGTTTTGCTGCCAGTTGCAGTACACCGCCGCCAAGAGATCTCCAAACAAGTCTGGCATACAATTGTAAAGCTCGTAGGGTAGACCATCCAAACCCGGTGATTTGTCCCCTCGAGCATTCTGCCATCGCTTCCCGCACTTCGCCGCCGTGATGGCACCTTCGCAGCACCCCTGCCTTTCTTGTCGAGAGTCGTGGTAGGCTATGTAGGTAGGCACTGAAGTCCACCTACGTTCTTGCCCTCACTCGTTCCGAACAGTCGGGCAAAATGCTGCTGAAAGGCCTCACACTTTTACTTGGCTCGAGGCAATTCGCGCCCCTGTTCATCTACCAGTGACCGAATGGTGGCTTTGTTGCCCTGTTGCGCCTCTGCCACCCGGGCCTCTCTCGCGGCTCAACACCTTCGTTCCTTAGAGCACGCATCCTAGCTCTGACAGCACATCCTTCGTGTTTGGCGTTGAAGTGTTGGTCGAGGGCCAACCTCGCCGCCAAAAACGTCGGGATGCGATGCCGCTTCTAATTGCCTCTTCTAGCTTCTTAACTAGCTCACCCTCTACTCTATTTCTGTCTATGGCTAGTGCTTTGCTGTACCTAATCGCTTCTGCTTTTACTGCTCTCTTGAGGGCATAGATAGATAGATAGATAGATAGATAGATAGATAGATAGATAGACAGACAGATAGATAGATAGATAGATAGATAGATAGATAGATAGATGATGATAGATAGATAGATAGATAGATAGATAGATAGATAGATGGATAGACAGTTAGATAGATAGATAGATAGATAGATAGATAGATAGATAGATAGATAGATAGATAGATAGATAGATGGATAGACAGTTAGATAGATAGATAGATAGATAGATAGATAGATAGATAGATAGATAGATAGATAGATAGATAGATAAATGGATAGATAGATAGATAGATAGATAGATAGATAGATAGATAGATAGATTAGATAGATAGATATTGATAAAAAATATATGTATATTCATATGCGTATACGCACATACATATATACACATGTATATACACACAGTTCTATGTATATATATAATTGTGGGAGGTATATATGTACGTAAGTATGTATGTTTGTGTATGTATGTATGTATGTGCATGTGTGTGTGTGAGTGTGTGTTTGTGTGTGTGTATATCAAAGTAGGTTCGTTTCACTACGCACATTTATACAGGTATGCTGTCATATATATAAGAAGGGGAAAAAACGCTATCATTCTCACACAGACATTCCCTCTTACATAAACACACACTACACACCCTCACACCACACATCACACACTACACGCTCATATATCACATAAATACGTATACACATTCAAACATTCATTCATACACACACACACACACACACACACACACACACACACACACACACATACACTCATGCATACACACACAAACATTAATTACACACTGTGTGCAAGATTGTCGTATCACATCAAACCAATAATCTACTTGATATAACAACACCCTCTAAGCAATTATTAATGTTTCCTGGTGAGGCTAACGAAAAACTTTTTAACCTATATAATCTCTAGTAGAGGAATTGAAAGAGAAGGAATAACAAAATAAACTAGAAAACTGAACCAGACTTAGGGAGGGGCAGAAAACTCAATGAAGTAGAAAAAAAGGCTAGATTAAGTTCAGAGAAGGCCGGCGTCCAGTAATGAAAGAAAACAAAAAGAAAGCGTTAGCTATGTATATATATATATATATATATATATATATATATATATATATATATATATATATAATATATATAATTATATATGTATATATGTATGTATTATGTTTGTATGTATTTATGTATGTATGTATGTGTATGTAGTATGATGTATGTATGTATGTATGCATGCATGTATGTATGTATGTGTACTATATATATATATATATAGCTATTTAGGTGTGGTGTATATATACATATATTTGTGTGTGGATGTATGCATGTATATGTACATGTATATTTATAAATATGCGTGTGTATACATGTGTGTGTATATATATATATATATATATACATACATATATATATATATTCATTTATGAGTGATAATATATAGACCATTATTTGATGGGAGGGGCTTTTGTTTATGTTTCAGTTTTCCGTTTTGTTCTGTTTTTTGTTTTGTTTTTTTCTTTCTTTTGGCGGAGAACAGTTGTGCGATAATGAATGTTTAAGAAAAATGTAATGCTTTTCTAATGATTTTTGTATGACAGATTTGGAAATAAAAGGTAAACAGAAGTACTACAACAGGTAGTAGTAGTAGTAGTAGTAGTAGTAGTAGTAGTAGTAGTAGTAGTAGTAGTAGTAGTAGTAGTAGTAGAGAAGATGATGGTAGTGTTCGTGACGGCAGCGGCGGCTGTAGCCGTAGTGGTGGTGGTATAAGTCCTGGGATCAGTGGTACTTGTGGTGCCGGTGGTTGTGGTGGTAACGGATGCGATTGGTGTTTCTATGTTCTTGATGATGGTAGTCGTGGTGATGTTTTTGGTGTAAATGATGGTGGTGTTGGTGCTGTTGTTGTTGTTATTGATGGTGGTGGTGGTGGTGGTGGTGGTGGTGGTGGTAATCGTATTATTTATGTAACCCTTTAGATTCCAAAAGCAAAACGTTTCTTTCTCCATACTTTGTAATATGAACTGTTTCCTTAGAGTTTTCACTTCTGAAATGAGCAATAAAAGAGGAGTAAAAGGTGGCATTATGAACCGATTAATAAATTAAAATCACACATAGGCGCAGGAGTGGCTGTGTGGTAAGTTACTTGCTTACCAACCACATGGTTCCGGGTTCAGTCCCATTGCATGGCAACTTGGGCAAATGTCTTCTACTATAACCTCGGGCCAACAAAAGCCTTGTGAGTGGATTTGGTAGACTGAAACTGAAAGAAGCCCGCCATATATCTGTATGTGTGTGTTTGTGTGTGATTGTGTGTGTGTGTGTGTGTGTGTATGTGTGTGTTTGTGTGTCTGTTAGCCCCCCCCCGCCAACATCGCTTGACAACCAATGCTGGTGTGTTTACGTCCCCGTAACTTAGCGGTCCGCAAAGGAGACCGATAGAATAAGTACTAGGCTTACAAAGAATAAGTCCTGGAGTCAGTTTGTTCGACTAAAGGCGGTGCCCCAGCATGGCCACAGTCAAATTACTGAAACAAGTAAAAAGTTTAAAAGTGTACTTTTTCTCAAGGTGCCATAATAACGATTGAGAAACAGTGCTGCTGTTTGTAGGTGGAGCATCACAAAGTGTCTGATAATATATATATGACATGAGCAAGTTTAAATATAAACTACAAGAAACACAGGAATGTTATTATATCAGTTTTCTGTTGATTGTTTTAGTCTTTAAAGAAGATCCTAACTTCATACTGGTTATTACCCAGAGATGTTATCTTTAAATATGAGTCCTGTTTGCATACTTTGGTCAGAAGAGAAGGCAGTATACGTGACATTTTACAAGGTTCCCGAGACGATATATGCAGGATAATCGGAAGAAGGTGTCCTCAAGCCGGAGAACTGGTCTGAATGCTTGAAGCAGAGAGGATACCAGTCTAAAACCTATCATATTTTTTATGATTAAATATCATTGGGAATTGTATATAAAAATGTTTAAATATTTTGTGTGTTGTTGAAATATAACCAGTTTATTGCACATAAAGTTTTAACTACAAAATCTTATATGAACCCTCAAGGGCCAAATGGACTCCGGTTGAGAACCACTGCTGTAGAAGATGCCTTGTTTTTTGAAGAACAGATTTGGTGTTATATGTAGAATTACCTTATCTAATGGATCCTTTAACCTTTTGAATAACAGTAGAGTGTAATTTGAAGGAGATTTGGTGGTTGTTTCTAGCCGGTCATGAGAGATTGACAAGCGATAATGTGGCCTTTAGCTTTGATGTATAACCTGAGTTTCGATGTTTTGACTCAAGAAGAATTCAGGAAAACGGCTCAGAACAAGTGACTCACTCGCTAAGAATTTGAAAGCTTGTATTCTCTCTCAATCATAAATCTTGTCATTATTTGGGGTCTCAAATTTTCAAAAAGATATCTTTCTATAGATGCCGCGCGGTATATTATTTTGCAAATATCGAATCCCTTTCTACATTTGAGTTATATTTATAAAACTCATAGTATAGTAGAATTTCTACCAAAAACCTAACAAATATTTAACAAATACTCGCCGACATTTGTAGACACAAATAAATTCTATTCGAAAAAATCTTTCATTAAATGTCTAACTTCTATAATTTAGTTCAAACGTCTAAACCGCTATTTATCTTTTAATGAACGGATGTAAATAAAGTGAAGGCACATGGCCTAATGGTAAGGATGTTGCACCCACATGTGCTAGATCGTGGTTACGATTCCCGGGTCGGCAGTGCATAGTGTTCTTGAGCAAAACATTTCATTTCACATTGCTCCAGTCCACTTTAAATGATTAACACAATGATGGACTGGTTTCCAGTCCAGGAGGAGTGTCGTTATCTCAGTTGCTTATATGTCATGAAAAGCGGCAACAGACCCTATAAGTCCTAGGACTCGAAACAGTAATGGCATGATAGTAGAATTACCACCAAGAACCTAAGGTGAGCAAATTCCTAGCGATGCTTTTAAGACAAGTGTATAAATTCTATTCGAGAAAACATTTTATCACATGTCTAACTCCTACGTTTAGTTTAATTTTCTAAACTAGGATTCGCTATTAATGTTTAATGAACGACTGAAAATCTGTATTATCTCCAAAGTTTTGTTTTGCGCCCAATGTATAGTTCCTTGAAAATACTCAACATATTTACTCTGTAGGATGATCAGGAATCTCAGACGTTTAAATGGTAATCTTCAAGCTGATGGACATCTTTTCTGCAGTCACTCGACTTGCTAAATGCGACAGTGAACACTCTCTTATAATACACATTACTATCTTAAAATACAAGGAGGAATACATTGGGAAATTATTGTTCTAAATAAACTGTGAGTGGAAAAGTAAATATGAAATTGTTAGAGCTGGGATGTCATTGATCATAGATCTGCCAGATTAGTACTGACCAGGCCCCAAATAATAATTTAAAATTTTGGCACAAGGCCAGCATTTGGGGGTGGATAAGTTGATTACATTGTCCCCAGTGCTCAACTGGTACTTATTTTATCGACCCCGGTTGGATGAAAGATAAAGTCTACCTCGGCAGAATTTGAACTCAGAACGTGAAGACGGACGAAAAACTGCTAAGCATTTCGCCCGGCGTGCTAACGACTCTGCCAGCTCACCACCTTCTTGGCCCCGAGTAATGACAAGATTTATGATTGAGAGAGAATATTAACTTTCATAGTTTGCTGTCACCTCACTTCTTCTGAGCCGTTTTCCTGAATTCTTCTTGAGATAAACCATCGAAACTCTATACATCAAAGCTAAAGGCCACATCATCGCTAGTCAATCTCTCATGACCGGCTAGTGAAAAAATGCTGGTCAATCTCTCACGACCGGCTAGAAACAACCGCCAAGTCCCTTTGAAATTACACACTACTGTTGTTCAAAAGGTTAAAGGATCCATTAGATAAGGTAATTCTACATATAACACCAAATCTGTTCTTCAAAAACAAGGCATCTTCTACAGCAGTGGTTCTCAACCGGAGTCCATTTGGCCCTTGAGGGTTCATATAAGATTTTGTAGTTAAAACTTTATGTGCAATAAACTGGTTATATTTCAACAACACACAAAATATTTAAACATTTTTATATACAATTCCCAATGATATTTAAGCATAAAAAGTATGATAGGTTTTAGACATCGAATGGCTGTGAGGGTCTCACCCCCTGAGTAAAAACAAAAAGAATCAAAGGGGTTTAATAGGTAAAAAAATGGCTAAGAGCCACTGTTCTACACGATAGACACAGTCTTCAGTTTTGATCAACAGCTGATACGCTACCATGTAAAACTCCTGTATTGAAGACTGCTATGCTTCAACCCAAATTTTCTAATCTTGTCTAATTCACTTGATTGTCATCATTGGTTCATAACGTTTACTGTCATACTCTTCTACTTTGCTCAGTCAGTCTTACTTATCTTTATTATTTTTTACTTGTTTCAGTCATTGAACTACGGCCTTGCTGGGACGTCACCTTGAAGGTTTTAGTCGAACAAACCGACACTAGTACTCACTTTTATACTGTAACATGTGCAGTTACTCTTAATACTTTGTATGGGCTTTTCACACTATATGTTATTGTTTAATGAATTTTAATGTCTATGAATAACTCTTGAGTTATCTGCTTATTTAAGGAATTCAATATTGTGCATGATAAAACGTCTTTACAAGTAATGGAAAATATACAAAAAATATACATTTTCTTAATCTTATACTATTGCTCAACTGTAGAGTTAGTTTGTATCACTAACTTATGTTACCATAATGGCTGACATAGTTTCGTGTCCCCAAAAATATAATTTCATATCATAGATTTACGACAATATTAAATTAAGAATTTGCTGGTTTCTTTTAATGGATCTGTTTGTTTGATGTTTTTTTCTCCAAATGTAGTTCAGCTCAGTGAGATTGATGTCTTTCGGTCGGAAAAAGACATGCACATATCTATCTTAATAAATTTCAGGT
>NC_042998.1:46504903-46512403 GCF_006345805.1 Octopus sinensis | reverse complement strand
AGCACTACTACCGCCTATACGTTGAATATCTGAATCTCCTCCATGAATCATATATATTTGTGCCAAATAATAACATTGTGTTAATGAAAGATACGTAAGATGATGTAACTAAATATCTTACATGCAATTTTTCACTTTGTGACTAGCTGCATCAAGTTGCAAGGAACACTTGGGATTACTGATGGTGAGTAAATTCTACGTTCGCTTTGCTGGATTAAGAATATTTTACCGAGTGTATGTCCAAGACAATTAACAATGAATACAGTGATTCGTATATCTGCATTTTTTTTCTGAAGTCAATTGTACAGCATATTTGATTTAAATGTGTCCGACGCACGTTTCGGACCTAGTGTTTTTCATTCGCAAATATGTATTTTTTAAGAGACTGTAAAAAATCTGAAAATCGGCTATGATAATATAGTTTTCCAGTCTAATTGCTATGAAGGTATGATGTTGTGTTGTGGAGAAAAAACTGAAGGGAAAATTTACAGAGGTTTAGAAATCGAAAAAAACTGTGCTTTTAGCCAACAGCGAGACAGAAATTTGCTGCGTTTAGCGGAGTGGTGTCAACTTTAAGGTTGTACCCTGTGAAATTTATAGTTTAGCGTCTGTGAAATGACCTCTTCATTGTAGGTTTCCAAATAAACAAAAATACCTAATAAAATCAACATGTATCATCTTACTGTTTCTTTTGTCTCTTCATTCATTGTATATTTTTACTTTTTTTAATTTGTTATGTTAATATATTTGTCTGCATATTTGTGTATACCTGTCATGTTTGTGTACATTATTAATATATAGGTGCACATGCACTTCAAAGTTGAGTAACGTTTTCATGCTTGAATTCGTAAATTACGATACGAATAACACTGGTCAAGAAAGAATTTGTCCCAAGAAAAAGAATACCTGTATCTTATATTCACCGTTATAATGCCAAGAAACTGTATAAACATCACAAAGCAACTTTTGGTATATGTGGAAAATATGTATAGTATTAAGACAATTGACGAAAAATATCTATAATAAAATTCTAATTAATAAATATAAGCAAAACACGCGGGTGAATTAAATCTCGTGGTGTGAAGAATCAACACAACATGAGGGTGAAGCACAACACAACGTGCGGTTGTCATGGTAACAAGCTATTAATGCCTCGCTGTCTGTTGATTGGTTAAAATTACCCAAATTTCACAAATATAATTCCTAATAACATCAGATTCTTTAATTTACGAGATAAAATCATTGGTTGATCGTAATCAAAATTCAGAGTTGCATCGATGCACCAAAATTGAAAGCAATCTGAACAAAATATTGCTACATAGCCATCTCGCAATTGTATTTGCATCCAGTTACTTTGTTCAAGGTCCATTCACCAAAGTGGTCTGAAGCAAACTAGGTGTATGTAGGTTTACTCAGCATTATATCAGGTGGGTTATTATAGTTTTTGAGTGCAGAGAATGTGAGAGGAGATACGGAAACTTGATGCGGCTATATAAGGATGACCCTATCCTGACTTTTGATTTGAATTTCGAATTGAGAAGACTAGGTCGTTAATTAGATCAAAGTATATTTTCTAAAATTACTAATCCTAGGTGGATTATGAATTAGTGAACTTCAGATATTGCATACTATAACTAGTAACTAAGTCGAACTAATCTGTGAAGCCAATTTGGATTTTTCTTTGTACATACACACATATTTATATGTGTGTGTGTGTGTGTGTGTGTGTGTGTGTGTGTGTGTGTGTGTGTGTGTGTGTGTGTGTGTGTGTTTTCCGTTTATTGTATTCTTTTTATATAATCCTCGAAATATATATATATACATATATGTATGTGTATATATGGCAAAAGAAAAGGCAGATTTCGTTATTGACCAGTTCATCTATATTCGTGAAACAAATACTGATAACATCAACTGTCAATCATGGTTACATTTAGTATATACACAAAAATGACACAAGACTACAGAAAGATGTGTACACAGATTACTAAACCAATATGCTTCCATTGATATTTAAAGGCCGCCTTCAACTATTTATCCGCTTTAAAAACACGTACTACCGGACAAACAAAGAAAAAACCTTTGAAATACTATATATACAAATGTAGGAATGTTGATTCAACACCCAATTAAAAAAAAACTTAGTCATTTCCCCTACTTTCGTTTGCCTTCTTAGATTCCAAACTTTGTATAACATGAACCTCGACGAGGCGGTATATCTCTTCAAATATTGTTTGTCTGCATCGTTCATGAATCTTTGGTCTACAGAAAAACGATCAGACGTGGAAGTAGTTGCATCACATCATATATATATATATATATAGAGAGAGAGAGAGAGAGAGAGAGAGAGAAACCTGTATACATATATGTATATGTGTGCGTATATAAATATATATATATATATGTACATATGTATACACACACACATATATATACACACATATATAATATGCATACGTGCATGTAGGTACACAATCATACATTCATACACACACACATATACATGTGTATGTATACAATATATATACACATATATATATATACATATATATATATACATATATATATATATACATATATATATATATATATATGTATATATATACATATATTTACACTTAGATAAATAGATAGATAGATAGATAGATAAACATTTATACATGCATATGCGTGTGCACTTGCGTATATATATATAACTTATAAACAAGGGCAAAAGAAAAATTTCTAATGCCAAATATGCCGAAACTAGACACATCGTCCATAACCATATAATTCATCACTATAAGCACGTGTCTCGAAGAAAGCCGACAGAAATTTCTAAAAAAATTCCGTTATTATCATATCGGACCTGATTTCAGAGTTAATTCATAAGAACCTTCTCTTCGTCAGTGATAAATGCGGCAAAGAAATAAATGAAATACTTACTTATACCCATGGAAGAAACAAACACTAACTCATGAGCACAATTAAGTACTCCAAATATATCCAAAATAGAAATTCTCCAGCCCATTCGAGACACGTGCGAACCGAACTGTAAGTGAGAGAGTCCGGAAGTGAACACTATTAAATTTACATCTAATATAGGATAAAAATTTTCGAAAAGAATTTATAGTGATGAATTATATGGTTATGGACGATGTGTCTAGTTTTGGCATATTCGGCATTAGAAATTTTTTCTTTTGCCCTTGTTTATAAGTTGTTTATAAATTTAACCTTTAAAGGTAATTTTTAATATGCTGGCCATTGATAAAATTTTTTTTTTTCGAAAAAATGTTATCTTATATTAGATGTAAATTTATATATATATATATATAATATATATATTTAATTTTTTTTTAATTCTTCAAATGAAAAAGCCCCATCGATGGATTATAGAGAACAACAACGATTAAAAATTATAGCGAATTTTTTAAAGTCTTGTATATTTTTACTGTTCCTCTTACAGAGTGTATTTTTGCGAACGCCATATCTTTCGCAGTTAGCCACAGAAACATAGGAAATGTATGTGTCAATTTCAAAAGCAATAACTGTTAGTTCGCCAAACGTACCATTAATTATTGGTGTTACTGTTAAGAAGCTGTTGTTTTCGAAATTGCTGCCCGTAAGTATTTTCTTTCTCATTATTATTAAAAGAAATGCCAACATCCTGTCCCAAACAATTATATCAGACCTGTTATGCCTGCACTTGGGGAAGATTTGGTAGGAATGGAAATATTTCCTTTATTTATCCCAGTGCGGTATTTCCTACAGATGACGACATTATAAGACGGTACCGCATGATGTTGCTAAATATCATGCAGCATTGCTGTATTATACCGTAATATCTGGGAAGTGTTGCTGATCCAATATCTCTTTTTCTCTTTTACTTGTTTCAGTCATTTGACTGCGGCCATGCTGAAGTACCGCCTTTAGTCGAGCAAATCGACCCCAGGAACTATTCCTTGGAAGCCTAGTACTTATTCTTTCGGTCTGTTTTGCCGAACCGCTAAGTTACTGGGACGTAAACACGCCACCATTGGTTGTCAAGCGATGTTAAACAGACAGACAAACATATACACACACATACATATATATATACATATATACGACGGGCTTCTTTCAGTTTCCGTCTACCAAATCCATTCACAAGGCTTTGGTCGGCCAGAGGCTATAGTAGAAGATACTTGCCCAAGGTGCCACGCAGTGGGAATGAACCCGAAACTATGCGGTTGGTAAGCAAGCTACTTACCACACAGCCACTCCTGCGCCTAAAGAATGAAAGGCAAAGTCGACCTCGGCGGAATTCGAACTCAAAACTTAACGGCAGACGAAAATACCGCTAAGCATTTTGCCCGGTGTGCTAACGATTCTGCCAGCTTGCCGCCTTATCAAAAATTATTTATATACTTATGAGATGTTATTGACATTTCTGGTCTAATATAATTGAAATTTCTGATTGAATCTACAAATGTTTAAGACTTCGTTATTTCTTTTGTTCATTAGATATTTTTTTAACTACCGCTATCTTCTTGGATTGCAAAGGCAATCTCGAATAACCTTCGAGATATGACGTAATTTAGCCATCAGAGGTTCAAGAAGGATTAAACTTCGGAAGTTTATGAAGATATATTCAAGTATAACTCATTTTAGTGTGCATTACATAGGAACATTACCCGACCAATTAAAATTAAGAATTCAGAGTGTGAAGACTGAGTGTCAATACGTTTCATCCATAACAATGAGCCCAAATACGTATAGTTCGGCTAACCCTCAGATGATACAGAATGTATGTATGTATGTATGTATGTATGTATGTATGTATGTATGTATGTATATGTATGTATGTATGTATCTATGTATGTGTGTATCTATGTGTGTGTACATATATGTGTGTGTATATATGTCAATGTATGTATGTATGTATGTATGTATGTATGTATGTATGTATGTATGTATGTATGTATGAATGTACGTATGCATGTATGCGTATATATTTATACTTTTGTAATAAAATGCGTAATACATGTACTGTTAATACAGATTTTTGCAATTTATAGTACTCATGTGATTTATTGTTTATGTAAACCATCATAGCTAATATTTCGGCATTAAATGCCTAATTCAAACTTGAAAACAAAACAAAAATAATTCTTACAGTACTTCGAACGACCATAAGACATTATTCTGTCACGCAATTCATCGTGTAGACATTACGTTCTCGTCCGCCAAACTTTCAGGAGATAAAACCTCAAAACAAGTTTCACTTTCGATGACTCTACCAATAATATGCAACCTCCTCTTCTAGTACGGAAAAACAAAAGTCATCTTCACTGAAATCTCCGGACATTCTCAGGTGATACCGTAGCAGTAATTCTCTTTCTCTCTCTCTCTCTCTCTCTCTCTCTCTCTCTCTCTCTCTCTCTCTCTCTCTCTCTCTCTCTCTCTCTCTCTCTCTCTCTGCATATATTGCGAAAATTTTGAAAAGAACTTTCTGTACACTCTATTTAGTCTAAAGTTCTAAAGTTATCAGCTTTATATGTCCATCTATGACAATGTTTGACAATGGCGTGAATCAACGAAGCCTTACCTGCTAGAAATAGCAACCCAAATGCATTTAAATCCGATCCGAATGCTAGATGAAGGGGAGATTTTCAATCTCGGGATCATCCTAATTTCGAAAAGGCCCATGTAAAGCAAATATAGACTGTTAGATTTTTTGCGTAATGAGATAAAAAAACCAAGGCTGAGTAGTTATTAGAACAGGGGTCCTAGACGGACAGATAGCATTTCATTTTTATTAATATAGGTTAATCAACTAGTTATTCACTTAACCAATTAACTAATGTTAGATTAATGTTCGGTTTCAACAAACGTTCACACATGTACTCACATGATTAATTATAAGGATTCATTAGATTGATTCAACTGACATTAGATTTGTCCGGTTCTATATAAATAATCTTACCTGTTTAAAATTTCACCTGGTGATGGTGGATTTTATGTGATGGTGTAATCTTCTATGAAAGCATTAATAAAGTTCTACCGAAAGAGCTGCCGTAAATTTTAAACGGTGTGGTGTGTGTGGTGTGTGTGTGTGCGCGCGTTTGTATTTCAGCACAATCTGGCATGTGTGAGCACAAGGAGTCTGTATGTGTTCTAAGATTCATGAGCGTTTTGTTATAATGAGGAGTTGAATATAATCCAGCGACAGGAATATTTGTTTGCCATCGAGAGAGGACACTTCTCTGTCTCGTATCCGTTTTACAGTACAGAAATTGGAGATAATCATTGGCCCGTTTCACTGCGAAAATATGTGAAAGGCAGGCGTAAATAGCAGTTTGTACCTGTATGCATGTAGATCTGATACACATACGTACACATACCTACTGTCATTCACTATCGTACATTGAACGACACACAGCGTCTTTCTATGTATATTAGTGAATATGATAAATTCCTTCTTACCTTTACATTGTTTCTTTTTTATCTTGATTGTATTTGAAACGCTTGTCTTATTTGTCTGGATATGTTTGCTTGCATGTATGTATGTGTATATAGTACCTGTAAGTCCTATATATATATATATACATATACATATATATATATATACATATATATACATATATATATACATACATATATATGTATATATATATATATGTATATATATATATGTAATATATATATGTATATATATATAGTATATTATATATATATTACATTATATATATATACATATATATGTATATATATATATTATATATGTATATATATGTGTGTGTGTGTGTGTACATAGATATATACACATATATACATGCTTATGTTTACATACACATACATTCATACACACACACACACGCACATATATATATTTACACACATACAGGTACATATGTGTGTGCACGTGTAAGTGTACGAATATATGTATATTTTCATCGACTGTCGGTTAATGTGTCAGAGCAATGTTTAATGCAAGCAACATGTCATCTTGTGGCATCAACAAAAGCTTGGCTGGAAGGAAAATGACACCGGGAGTAAAGTGACTAGTCAAAGAGACGTCTGTAACACGATGGCGTGTCGTCTGGTTATTTTAACAACAACGACGACAAAAAAAAACCATAAGACTGAGGGAATGTGAGGTAGAAAGCAAACTGATCAATGTTGTTTGCCTATTACATGATTTCTATCGTACAGGAAAACAAAGCAGTTTCATTTTCATTTAGATTTTTATCAATTATTCCATTACTCTGTAACTAGTTCTCTCGTTCGTTTATCATTCAATGGATGACCAGCAAATATACCGATTTGCTGTGTCCTTCCGTTTTTCTCTCTCTCGCTCTCATTCTCTCTCTCATTCACTCATTCTCTCTCATCCTTTCTCTCGCTCGCTCACTCATTCTCTCACTCTTTTTCTCTTTCCCTCTTTTCCTTCCTCTCTGTTTCTCCTTCTTTCTCCCTCTTTCTCTTTCCCTCTTCCTTCTCTCTCTGTCTCTCCCTCTCTGTCTATCTATCTATATATCT
>NC_042998.1:46487403-46499903 GCF_006345805.1 Octopus sinensis | reverse complement strand
ATCAAGTTAGAGAAGGGGTGCGTATTATACACATGGTTTAGGTTTTTCAGAAGTACAGCCCCCTAAAAATCCCCTGCGTATTATACTCAAGGGCGGACTATAGTCGAGGATTTACGGTAAGTCTAAATAAACAGTGTAATATATATGCATTAAATCTACACTGTCTCTTTCATTAGCAAATTCTTAAATTTGGGTATATTGGTGGATTCCACAATATTGAGCACTATATACGAGAGCTGTTTGAACGTAGAGCGCACCAAATTTGAATGTTCAACAAAAAGAACCTATACAGGCATGAACGCAGTACTTGAAATAACTAGTCCCAATGGCTGATGTAATCAAATATCTAATCCCAATAGATGATATAATCAAACGTATGTAGTGGAATGCTTACCACTTAGAGAAAAAGAAAGGTGACGTACCACACCACAAACGTCTGGCATCAAAACCTACAACTTAACAACACAAATAAATTCCAAATGATTCTCATAAACATAGTAAGATCTAAAAATAACTTTTTGTTCCTTCTCGAGCCATCCTTGGCTCATAAGGGCCGGTTTCCCGGTTTCCTTGGCGTATAGGTTCTCCACCTGAACGGGACGCCGGTCCGTCGCAGGTGAGCTGCAAGATGCAGGAGGAAAGAGTGAGAGAAAGTTGTGGGCGAAAGAGTCAGCAGAAGTTAACCATTACCTTCTGCCGGAGCCGCGTGGAGTTTAGGTGTTTCGCTCATAAACACACATATCGCCCGATCTGATATTCGAACCCCTCGACCGCGAGTCCACTGCTCTAACCACTAGGTCATGTGCCTCCACAAAATAACTTAGTTTCCAAAAAAAAAAATAATAAATAACTTAGTTTCCAAAATAAATTACATTCAAACATCGTATCACTATGATGTCAGAGAAAACCTAAATATTTAAGGACAAAGAAAAAAGCTGCAGGCAACAGACAAAGATACTCACCAAAAACTCTGCCTGGACAACATTACCAAAGCAAATAAAAAATTAAAACCTCGACATATAGAACAGAGAACTAATTTTATTAGCAACATTACAGATAGACGAGAACCTAACAATACATTAAGCATACATCACACTGAAAGATCACAAAGGCAATTTATAAGCAGGATACAGTTGTGATTGGCAAATTAAGCATAATGAACAAAAGAATCCAAGATGATATCATCTTCGAAACCAGAGAAGTTAGAAAGCTTATACTATACAACAACGGCAATTTTGTCGTAAACATTTCGACCAGAATATCGTACAAATTCACAAAATAATTCTAGACAACGATTAAGACACAAAAAGTAATAAAAGTACTTGATTTTGCAAAAACATTTCATCACTCTCAACGAGCAACAATTAAACGTGGTAATGCTCCGAAAATATTTAAATAACTGAACAAAAATTTAAAGTGTTTAGCTATTAATTTCAGAGCATTGTTGATTGATGTGATATTGATTGACGATTTGAGGAATTAGCTTATGAATACCTCTGGTGTACATGCATCGCAGAAACTTCCTTACAATGGAATGGAGACTATATCCAATAACAGAGAGCACAGGTAAAACGGGCGCTACAATATTCTTTTACCACTTCAAGTGAAATTCAAGCAAGACTTTCAATCATAGCCCCATTCCTTTAGTGATTACTACAAAGTATTTATTTTCTGTCTACTTCTAAGAAGTAGCTACAATTCGTTAAGTAGATCACTACTTGCGTCAAATAGCTATATTCATGCTATTGGCCCATTTATTTCCAAGATTTGTTGTCTGTGTGAGTGGTGTATATATATGCGCGCGTGTATGTGGTGTGTGTGTGTGTGTGAGTATGAGTGTGTGTGTGTCTGTCTGTGTGTATATGTGTATGTGTGTGTGTGTATTATATATATATAGTATGTAGGCTTATAGCCAAGATATAGTAATTTTAGTTTATCCGAGAAACTTAATCACTAATGCACAACGACTCAACAGGTAGTCGGTGCTATGAATCTTTGTATGAGAGTGTGTGTATGTGTGTGTGTGTGCGTGCGTGCTACGTGCGTGTGTATATGTGTATGTACGTGTGTGCGTACGTGTTTGCATGTATGTGTATGAGTGTGAGTGTATATATATGCATATATATACATATATATATGCATATATATATATATATGTATGCATGTATGTATGTATGTATGTATGTTTGTATGTATGTATATGTATGTGTGTCTCTGAATGCCTGTATGTATGTATGTATGTATGTATGTATGTATGCATGTATGGCTGTGTGTATATAGGACAAATCGCTAAAGGGACACGGCAACGACGAGTTGAATGTGTGTGTATGTGTTATATGTGTGTGTACGTGTGTGCGTGTATGTGTGTGTGTGTGTGTGGGTGTGTTGTGTGTGTGTCTGTGTGTGTGTGTGTGTGCGTGCGTGTGTGCGTGCGTGTGTGTGTGTGTGAGACTAGAACCGTACGTAAGCTTTCGGCCGCGCGTATATATATGAGTATGTGCGTACCTGTAATCATTCATGCGTGCATAAGATTTGATATAAATAAGGCTTCTCATAAATCTAAACAACCACGAAAATATAATAAACTATATCTGCACACGGTTCGTTTCCTATTTTATCTGTTCATTTATCTACAAAGCCGAAATACATAAGATCGTTCTATACACACATGTGTCTCTTTACAAATGAATACTATAGTCGGTTAATGTATTCTCTATAGAATAGGGTGGCTTATTGCTTATTCAATAAAATGACGTTATAAAAAAAAAGTATTAAAAACTAGTTTTCACACACACACACACACACACACACACACACACACACACACACACACACACTCACAATCACGCTCCAACGCACATGCATATGTATATCAAGGCATACGCACACAGAGGCTAGAATATGCGCGCCCGCGTTTATATGTCTCTGTGCGTGTGTATCGTTGCTATTATGCAAAATTGTCGTAAGTCCAAACGTTGCTTTTTTTTTTTTTTTTTTTCAGAAAAGCCGAAAATAGTTTCACGATCCCACATAGCAAAACCGTTGTACTAAATCGACAATTTTTTGATATTTTGGCAGCTGAAGCAGCTGGAGATACGATAGTTTGACGAAAGGAACCGGCTACTGCATGCAAAAATAAATGTTGAAAACAACGCACTCGGCCATATTTGGACATACGACAGTTTAACATAATAGCAACGATATGAATATACATATATGCATATACATATACATATATATATATATATATATGCATGTACATTCACACAAATGTATGCAAATATATATATACATATATATACATATATATATATACACACACACATGTGCGTATATGGATATGTATATATGCATATATTATATATATATGCATACATAGATGTTTATACATATATATTTGTGTGTACGTATGTATATACATACACATGCATACATATATATGTACATACTTACATGTGTGTGTGTGTGTGTGTGTGTGTGTGTGTGTGTGTGTCTGTGTGTGTGTGTCTGTGTGTGTGTGTGTCTGTGTGTCTGTGTCTGTGTGTCTCTGTGTGTGTGTGTGTGTGTGTGTGTGTGTGAAAATGCACATAACTCTAGCTCAGATAAAACAAAAGATTACTGATCAGAAGTTTGAAAGTAACCAGAAAGTTCCGAGTTCAAGCTCAGCGGGAAGTTATGCTAGCAATTGAGAAAAACCCCAGTAAAATGCCTAGCGCAGTAGTATTATGCCCTTTTTACTTACAAAACAGGTAAATAACTGACTGAAATCTACAGAGGGATAAGATTTAACAGGACATTTCTTTGCCTGGCTTTTCTGTCTTAGAAAGCTGATACTAATATGACCACTGTCGATCTATGAATTGCCTATGATATCTAAGGAAGGCGGCGAGATATGACGAAGAAAGATTTCACATTAGTGGAGCTATACGTCAGATGTTGGCAGTTACAAATAGAGAACAAGGTGGTAATATGCAGTGTTGTAATGATGTACATAGACTCCAGACTGAAAGGATTAGATATGAAGACGTTACAACAGGATCGGGACGTAGACAGGTAGCTGAAATAGAACGGCACTACCGGAAATTTAAGGGTCTCTCCTGGGAACATATCACTTCTTGTAACAGAGGAAAATAAATCAAACGCAGAAGAGAGACACAAACCATGCTAAGTTCCATCACCTAGAAGAGAAAGGGCAAAACATTTAAGGCCGTAGAATATGGACTAAAAAGAACTTTGGAGTGAGATCTGCTCTAAGCTGAAGTCCACACGACTTGAACTTTGGCGATTAGAGTTCATTCGCATCTCTTTTCTTCTCCGATAAGTGCACAACACTTTTTGAACAGCAGCAAACCAGCAGAGGAGAGCAGTGCAAAAGGACCATCTCTGAAGATTATGTGAAGAAGTGTACTTGTGAACATATAGATAGGATGCGAGACCATACTTAACCACAGGTGTTACAAATGATATAAAACACTTCATCTGTCCAGTACTGCCCCGCTTTCTGATCCTCAGACGCGGCGTTTCTAGCTCTATAACCGTTATCAATGGGAAATACCGAAGGGAGGTAACTCTGAGCAGATCTAAAATCGTAGCTTTAGCTAAAACCAGTCAACAACACTGACTGAGTGGCTCCATTGGACTGCCCGGTCGGGAAAAATCGGCAGTGTAGAAACCATATATGCAGAATAGTGTTTCGTACTGTTACTGCCAAAACATTTTTAATTTACCCGGTAATATAGTCCAAGAGTGAGACTAGCTTAAGATTCCACTGCGTGGGATCAAACCTGGAACATCGTGGTTTTGAAGCAAACGTCTTAATCATACGGCAGCTATGCCTCTTGTTGTGTTACTATTGTCAATGTTACCACCACCCATTACTTCACTATAACAACAACAACAACTACTACTACTACTACTACTACTACAACTACTAATACTAATACTACTACTACTACAGCTGTTGCAACTACTAACACCATTACGATCAAATACCACCTCTACCTTAACAGGGACGACTAGAGAACGTGAATACATAAATAATTATTAGGCAAATCCTCTTGTTACAAAAGTAGCTTTGAGACCGGAAACAGTTATTGAGAGAGCACACAAGAAAGAAAGAAAGAAGACTGGAAACTATTTGTTATTTAAAAACCAAACCAGCTTTATTTATACTAAGAATGAATATCGCCTACAAAATTTCACTGAATAAAAGAGTTTCGTAGAGAAACATGTTAAATTTACATGTAAATTTACATTTTTATTCTTTCCTATTTGTTATTTGCTAATCCATAAATCGATTTTCTTGTTGTTGTTCACGTTGATGGGATGTTTTTTTGTTTGTAGTTTTTATATAATTATTTTCGAGAGGATCTTTCCTTTTTTTCTTTCTTCTTCCCCTTTTGTCTTTTTTCTCGTTAATGTATATTAACAACGTAAATTTGTAAACCAAATTGTATGTAGGTGTCGGTGTGTGAGAATGTATGTAAGTATGTATGTATGTATGCATGCATGTATGTATGCATGTATGTATGTATGTGTATGTATGTATGTATGTATGTATGTACGTATGTATGTATGTATGTATGTATGTATGTATGTAGTATGTATGTATGTATGTATGTGTATGTTATGTATGTATGTATGTATGTATGTATGTATGTATGTATGTATGTATGTATGTATGTATGTACGTAAACATACACACACACACGTACATATGTTTGTAAGTATGGCGTCACTTTCATTATTAGCATTCTCCCTTAGAAGAGGGAACTGGTTTCTAAAAAAGAAACAAAATTGGTTGACAATAACAATAATTGTTACGTATTTAACTTTGGGCAAGTTTTTCATATTTATACTGTTCCACTTACATATTACATCTGTAAAGTTGGTGTTAGTCGTTCTCTTTATTCGCTTGAAGGTCCTAGCCTCTCCAGATTGTTGATTAGACATTTACCAATATAACTCCGCGCACCAATGATTATTGGTATGTATGTAAAGGCGGTAAGCTGGCAGAAACGTTAGGACGCCGGGCGAAATGCTTAGCGGTATTTCGTCTGCCGCTACGTTCTGAGTTCAAATTCCGCCGAGGTCGACTATGCCTTTCATCCTTTCGGGGTTGATAAATTAAGTACCAGTTACGCACTGGGGTCGATATAATCAACTTAATCCGTTTGTCTGTCCTTGTTTGTCCTCTCTGTGTTTAGCCCCTTGTGGGTAGTAAAGAAATAGGTATGTATGTAAATTTATAATCAGGATAGAAGAGCTGCAAATTTCAAAGTAGTTGTTCACAGATATTCTCCTTCTCACTGTTTTTCGGAAAGATGTTCACATTTGCAGGACCACTGACCTCTTTGACTATACATGGAGTCTTTTCAGTGCCAAATAACATTAGCAGGTCTGTCATGTCTGCTCTTCGTAGAAATCTAGATGGGGACATGCGATCAATATTCCTCATATTGAAAGACAGATAGAAGACTGAAATTATTCCTTGTGCTGATATGTATGATTTTTCTTGTTGATAACCGGCCTCTAACAAAGCGAAAAGACTTTTTTTAGTTAAGAGAATTCTTGGTATTTGTAAATATGTAGCTGAGTTCATGTGTTGGTTGAACTGTCGATGCAAGCACCGAAGTGTGCACATTTATTCACATAAGAATCTCAGATGGTGAATTTTTGGAATGTCTTACAAATCTTCACAGTGCCACTAATAGATTGGATTTGGAGAATCCTCATCAGTTCTTTTTGCTCTTTCACGGTGAAACCGAGTATTTTTATGTTTTTGTACAAATTTGCTGGTACATAACCTAATGCACTTAAGATGATACATATGTATATATGTGTGTACGTATGTATTTGCGTATGTGTGTGTATATGTGTGTATGCGTGTGTATCAGAGTGTATATATGTCAGTGCGTGTATGTATGTGTGTATATACATATACGTTCAGAGATGGAATGATTAAATGTACATAGCTAAGTGTATTAATATATTAAATATATTTGATGCGTCTAATTTTCGTATCTCAATAATTACTTCTATACCCGCTCAATCTGATCCCTGTTATAGCCTTTCTTTACCTTGTTGAATGATCCCCTGTAAAGACATTGAAGTCTAAGTTTGAATTTTTTGAGCGTTACTAAGTGTCCTCTATACAGAGAATATCTGTATATTATCTGTGAACTATATGTGTATGTGCATGTGTGTGTGTATGTGTATGGGCATGCGTGTATGTGTGTGTGTGTGTGTGTGTGTGTGTGTGTGTGTGTGTGTGTGTGTGTGTGTGTGTGTGTGTGTGTGTGTGTGTGTGCTTAAAATGTCGCAGGAAAGAATCGCCTCACGCATTCTTCAAGTCGAACCAGCCGGCGGGAGACAAGGGGTAGACCATGTGTGAGATAGTTGAATAATATCCACAGTCTCAGTTTGAAATGCATGGGTATTCAACTGGGTAGTCTAATGTCGGTTACTTCTGGTAGGACCCTATGGAGGAGGTGACTTACGACTCTATCCCATGACCCGCCAAGGAATAATGGGCAGAGATTCATGGATAAACACACACACATACATATGTATATATATATATATATGTGTGTGTGTGTGTGTATGAATAAATATATATGTATATGTATGTATTTATGTATGTGTGCCTTGTAGTACACACACATACACAGTTGTCTTCTGCTAGTCAACGTGCAATTCGAGAGCGTGGTAAAAAAAAGACGGACATACGTTTTTAATGATGTTATTAAATAAAAACGTACAAACAAAATTTAAATGATTCATTGAAATCGAGAAAGTAAATATGACAATCGTGTTTGTATGCGAAAAAGTTGTTATTTTTTTCCTTCTTTTATCTACTGCTTCTATACTGTTATTAGCCGTCCAAGAATTTGGACCTGGAGATCTCCATTTCCAGCGACTTCGAGAGCCACCTCCCAGTGGTGTCGGGCGTCAACGAAGAGCCCTCGACTACAACAAGACGACCACAATTTTTTTTTTCCAAGGTCTGGGGTCTCTTGCCCCTAAGCCCTAGACCATCACCTAATCACCCTTACCCGTCTTGTTGCTTAACAACAACAACAAATACTGTTATTACGTATGTGTGATATGAGTGTTCAAGCTACTGAAGATTCGGCGATTTCTTTTCTTCGTTTCTGTAAATTGTTCTAATAATTACTTCGTCCACGTTGAGCTGTTGTTAACCCTTTCAATTTTGAAGTTGATTTTTATATATTGGTTTCCACTTTTGACACACAAGACCAGTAATTCTGGGGGAAGGCTAAATCGATTACATCGACCCCATTGCTCAACTGGGAGTTATTTTATCAACCCTGAAAAGGATGAAAGGCAAAGTTAACCTCGGTGGAATTTGAACTCAGAACGTAAAAACGGACGAAATGTCACTAAGCATTTCGCCTCGCATGCTAACGGTTCTGCTAGTTAATTTTATAGATTAATTTTCATTTCCGGAGAAAATTACTTTCTTTGGTACATTTTTCTTTCTTTCTACCATAGACACAAGGCCAGAAGTTTTGGGAGAGAAGGCAAGTTGATTACATCAACTCCAGTGCTCAACTGGTACTTATTTAATCGACATCAAAAGGAGGACAGGCAAAAATCAACCACGATCGAAAACTTGAGCTCAGAACATAAAACCGAAAGAAATACCTATTTCTTTACTACCCACAAGGGGCTAAACACAGAGAGGACAAACAAGGACAGACAAACGGATTAAGTCGATTATATCGACCCAGTGCGTAACTGGTACTTATTTAATCGACCCCGAAAGGATGAAAGGCAAAGTCGACCTCGGCGGAATTTGAACTCACAACGTAACGGCAGACGAAATACCGCTAAGTATTTTATCTGGCATGCTAACGATTCTGCCAGCTGACTACTTCTGAATTTAAATTTTGACACGAGGCCAGAAACTTTAGGGATGAGATTAGTCGAATACATCGATTCCGGTACTTAGCTGGTACGATTCTATCAGCTCACCGCCTCACTTTCTTTGATATTTGAAACTCTATTGTTCAATCTTGAAAATATTTAACAAAATATATTAGACAACCGGATGTCATTTATATTTTGGCATGCAAGTCTAACCTAACCTTTACTCTAACCCTAAACTCTAACTATAAACCCAAAACCTAATCTTAACCTTAAATCCTAACCCCCAATCCTAACCCAGATCATGTAGTTTCACTACTCAAGCACAGGTTCAGCGGTAGAGCGCACGCTAAAGTAGCGCCCAAAAGTAGTAGTTATAATATTATCATAAGTTCAGAGTGTGGTTCAAGTCACCGTTGAAGAAGTGAAATCTAAGCAAAATGAAAGGATAGTGGAAAGCGGAAACGGAAACGGTGAAGCGTCACGTAAACTTAAATCAAAATTAGTAAAAACAAAAAAAACACTAAAGTGAAACCGTGGATGTGTGTGCGTGCGCATGCCCCTGTGTGTTGTACACATATGCAGTTATAAATTCATGTATAATACATACATGTAACACACACATATACACCCATTTCAAAACAAGCTTGAGCATATAGGCGCAGGAGTGGCTATATAAGCGCAGGAGTGGCTCTGTGGTAAGTAGCTTGCTTATCAACGACGTGGTTCCGGGTTCATTCACACTGTGTGGCACCTTGGGCAAGTGTCTTCTACTATAGCCTCAGGCAACCAAAGCCTTGTGAGTGGATTTGGTAGATGGAAACTGAAAGAAGCCCGTCGTATATATGTATATATGTGTGTGTGTGGTGTGTGTGTGTGTGTGTGTGTGTGTGTGTGTGTGTCTGTGTTTGTCCCCCCAGCATCGCTTGACGACCGATGGTGGTGTGTTTACGTCCCCGTAACTTAGCGGTTCGGCAAAACAGACCGACAGAATAAGTAGTAGGCTTCCCAAGAAGCTCGACTAAAAGCGGTGCTCCAGCATGGCCACAGTCAAATGACTGAAACAAATAAAAGAGTAATTGCAGATTGACCTAAAAAGCCAAGAGTTGCCTAAATGCCCACCCAGATGTTTAATATCTAAAGTCAATCATGACACTATAGCAAGATCTTTAATACATTGATTGAATCATAGTAATTTAGTCAGAAAAAAAACGGGAGTGTGCGAAAACTTAGCTACCTCTTTCTAATTGGCTAGTATGGTACTTTATTGTCTTGTTGTTTCGTTCAGGTACTCTGAAGTGTTTTATAGCCTTGAATAGACCTCTACATTGGGATGGATCCTTGAGATTAAATGGGTTTATACTTCACCTTGGACTCTTTGATGTTATAATTTGACTCCCACATTGAGGCTGTCTAGACAGAGTTTTATGTATTTCTTCAATATCATAAATTATCTCAATATCTATCTCTACGTGTGTGTTTCTATCTCTCTCTCTCTATATATATATATATATATATTATGCGATGAATTTATATATACACATATACACATATATATATATATAGATATATATATATATATACAACACACACTATTCTTTAACTTGTTTCAGTCATTTGATGGTGGTCAGAGCACTGCTGTGAAGTTTTTTGCCCCAAGGCTTATTTTTTAAACTTAGTACTTATTTTGTTCATATATATATATATATACATATATATTTATATATATACATATAAATATATATTATATATATTAAAGTAGAGAAGAATAGCCAAAACTCTTTTGACTGCTATTTCTAGATTCGGTGTGTGGTGAGGCAAATCGTTGCTAAACCTCTTAATTACTTAGTATATATATATATATATATATATATATTATATATTATATATATATATGTATGTATATATATGTATATATATTGTATATATATATATATGTATGTATATATATTATATATATATATATAATATATATATATATATATATATGTATATGTATATATAAATATACAAATATATTCATGTATACACGACGTTCTAAGTACTAAACGTCTTGTATCTCTCTCTCTATCTTTTCTCCTTTCCAAGAAAATATTTCTTCCAGCGTTCACTATTTTTCCCCTCATTCTAGTCTAACGACCCACCAAGTTTGTTTTCGTTCGGTTTCTTGTGTGTCTCCACCGTCCTGTTTTCGTTCCCAACATTGACCCTCCATAAAATCCAAAATTTATTTTGGAATTTATGGAAGCAACTGCCTTCGAAGATTCATGTTGTTGAATGCTCGAAAAGAGGAGTAGATAGACAACCGACAACTGATAAAGAGTCGTTCTTTGTGATGAAGGGTCGTTCTGTTTTCAATTTTATTTTCTCTCGTCGTTTGCGTTTTTATCTCGCTTGTTTTCGTACTCCATGTTGTTACAGTTGGTGACGTCCTGTACCCATATATGCATATATTCCATCTTCTGTCTTTCATTTGTTACATATATAATATATATATATATATATATATATAATATGAGCGTCCATAATACTATATTTGTTCCACGTCCTCGCGTTGTGTGTGTTTTTTTGTGTTTTTTGTTTGGATTAACTTATATACATATATATGTATATATATATGTATATAATATATCATGGAGCTAATAAGCGGACAGCTTTTTTCTTATTTTTATAAGAATGCCATATTAGTATGGCGATAACTATTATTTTCCGGGAACGCTGCCGCTGTTCTCTTTTAGAGAGACTTAGTTATTTTAATATTTCTATTATTGAAAACAAGTGGATGTATTCCACCGACACTAGGTAAATAAAACCATCGAACAGAGATTGTCGGAAGCGACACCTACTGGCTGGCTACGCTGCATTGAAAAGGGGCAATACACCCCGAAACGCGTCTGTAGCTGCCGGTCAAGTAGTGGTGGAGCGACTGACCTCCCTTGTTCGAAGGTTATATGGATACAGTTTTGTATCAATAGCTAACTTAAGGCGATGGCCTCATGAGCTAATAAGCGGACAGCTTTTTTCTTATTTTTATAAGAATGCATATTAGTATGGCGATAACTATTATTTTCCGGAACGCTGCCGCTGTTCTCTTTTAGAGAGACTTAGTTATTTTAATATTCTATTATTGAAAACAAGTGATGTATGTCCACCGACACTAGGTAAATAAAACCATCGAACAGAGATTGTCGGAAGCGACACCTACTGGCTGGCTACGCTGCATTGAAAAGGGGCAATACCCCAAAAACGCGTCTGTAGCTGCCGGTCAAGTAGTGTGGAGCGACTGACCTCCCTTGTTCGAAGGTTATATGGATACAGTTTGTGTATCAAATAGCTAACTTAAGGCGATGGCCTCATGGAGCTAATAAGCGGACAGCTTTTTTTATTTTTATAAGACTGCCATATTAGTATGGCGATAACTATTATTTTATATATATATATATATATATATATATAATATATATATATATTATATATATAATAATATATATATATATATATTATAACATATATATATAACATATCTAATATACATATTTACATACATACATGTGTGTTGTATATATATATATATATACACATACATATATATTCGAAACACGGAGTAGACG
>NC_042998.1:46462403-46482403 GCF_006345805.1 Octopus sinensis | reverse complement strand
AAACCAATTCAAATCCAATATTTTATCCTGCGTGAAACTAGATGGATGTGGTCTTGCGTTATCTTGGAGAAACCGTCTGACCGTCCCGACCCTACCATCACAAATCTTGAACGTGCCTTGTCCTGACCCTATCATCACAAAACTGGAGCGTAAACTCTTCTGCATTTTGAGGAAGGGAAGCGTTCCAATGGTCAAGCGATCCATTTGCTGCCAACATCCGCTAAATGGAGGGCTGGGCATGCCGCAGTTAATGATGCGCAAACATGCACTGAGACTGGACATCTCCAGCGTTTCATAGACGGCGGGGAACAGGTGTTGTCACCGTTTGTGAGACGCACTTTCCCGTAGCTCGTCTCGTTGACTGAACTGCAATCGTGGACCAAACAGAGACTGGGGCTGGGCGAATAGCACCGCGAGTGTCGCCATGCTCTCGAGCAACTCTGTGCGACTTCAATTCCCCGAAGGTGTTCTATAGAGGATTAGTGGACGTTTTGGGGGAGACCCTGAGCGTCAACGAGGAATACCTGACCCACCTCTTCAGGACCACTTTCGGGCCGGAACCTATGGACAATTTCCAGAGATCCCTGTCCTGGCAGTGCTATCAGAAAGCATTGCCCGTTCGGGATAAGCTCTACAGATACAGTTCAAGAAACACGGACCAACTTGCCCGAGATGCGGTTAAAGTGACAAGACCGTTCTGCACGCACTCGTGCAATGTCCTAACATTTCAGACCTGTGGGCTTATGTCGAACGGCTGCTGTCACGTGCGGGACGAATTCGGTTGTCGGCCGAGTCTAACGTGAATATTGCCCCACCATCTTCCTTCAGCTGGAAAGGCAAGGCAGTTTTCATTGTACTGTTGGCTATGATGAAAGAATGTGTGTGGTGGACTCGTACGAAAGGTTTAGAGACAAACACTTTCCTCTCTGGCCAACCTCTCATGAACTTCGTCAAGTATCACTTGAAGAGGAAGGTGAGAATAGAGAGAGACGTTTTGTCTAATTAAAGGTTCAACAAAAGGTGGGTGAATATGGCAAGGATGGTACGAATAAATAACGGAACCACCTTGAGCATGATCCTATAAAACAAAGAGAGAAAGAGTGCCTTGCTCTCATGTCTTTCTTTTTAGTTCCCGTAGATTTTTCTTTCCACAGATAAACCTAGTTAATATTACATTTTCTCCTCCTTTTGGGAACTCTTATTGTTAACAACAACTTTTGTGTTATTTCCCTGTTTACACGTCCAAAAAAAGAGAGTTTTTCTTTCCTTTTTGATCGATTTCGAAAAGGAAAAATTCTATATCGTATTGCCCCCTCTGTGTTCGGCCCTGCGTGGCTAATAAAGAAATCCATGGAGAAGTACAACGTTTCTCCTATTGACGAGTGCAAGGCGTTTTCTTAAAAGATTTTCATGCACACATTACAGCTGCTGAGAGTATAAGTCGGCATTTAGTGTTTGATTGCATTTTAAAAACTAAATGAATTGTACCGCGGTGATCCTATTTTACACACAGCATAACTTTCTTTCCATGAAGCTCAGCTTTTGAGGTAGGTTGTGAAGATTCTTGTCAAACTACTGACTTTTGCGTTGAACAATATCATAAAAGACCCATTTTTTATCACCTGTAATGATATTATTGAGAAATAGATCATTTCTCTGCCTTGTCGTTATGGACTTGCGATATTTCCTATCCTTTTCCCCAATAGTATGGGGAACCCAAATACCCAGCTTACTGACTTTTCCTATCTTTTCCTAGTAGCAGCAGATGGTGGATTGATATGTATTGAAGTCAATTACTAATTCCCGACCACTTTTACAAGGACTGAATCCACTAATTCTCGTAAAGCACCTTGATCGAAATCTGATGAGCATCCTCAATGATAAATCTCCGGAACGAAACTTTGAAACCCAATTTCAAGGTCAGTAATGGCAATTTTGATGACGTTTATTTTTTTGTTGTTTTTCTCGTGGATGTTTTGGTCAAGAAAAACAAAAAGACGTCATCAAAATTGTAACTGATCAAAACTAGATCCTTTACCATAAAAACATGTATATCAGGCGCAGGAGTGGCTGTGTGGTAAGAAGCTTGCTTCCCAACCACATGGTTCTGTGTTCAGTCCCACTGCGTGGCACCTTGGGAAAGTGTCTTCTACTGTAGTCTCGGGCCGACCAAAGCCTTATGAGTGGATTTGGTAGACGGAAACTGAAAGATGCCAGTCGTATATATATATATTTGCGTGTGTGTGTTTGTTCCCACCATCGCTTGACAACCGATGTTGGTGTGTTTACGTCCCGGTAACTTAGCGGTTCGGCAAAAGTGACTGATAGAATAAGTACGAGGCTTACAAAGAATAAGTCCTGGGGTCGATTTGTTCGACCAAACGCGGTGATCCAGCATGGCCGTAGTCAAATGACTGAAACAAGTAATAGAATAAAAGAATACTAAAATATTTGGACTTATGCCATTTCGAACTCTAAAATCTTAATAAGGTGAATAGACCCGGATGCTTCGACTAAAATTGAGAAAATAACTACACGCACCTCGACAGAAATTGTAAAAAGAACCTTTTTCTTTCTCTTCATCTTTTTTTCTTTTTCTTCCCTGCGTTTTTATAAAAACTCAATATGACTCAACTTTCAATAACGTACATTTTTTCATAATCTTCACCGAACATTTACACATATATTACTATCTATCCCTAGGAAACTCATTGAAATTTCTGTGATTTGATCGTTCAAACACGTTTTTCCGATTTTTCCCTTATAACTTTAAACTCTCTTAAACCCTTTATTTATTTATTTGTACCGTTGATAAGCAAAAAATTGTCGAAACCGGTTTGGTATTTGAATAAATCTGTTACATAATTTAAAAGCGACAACACGTTTTGAGATTCAGATGCATTTTTAAACCCCAAAATAAATTCTCCTGCATTTTTTCATATATAAATATGATGGGCTCTCCCGTTGAAGACGCCGTATTTGTCTATGTTGTTCAAATACATACCATTGGCCACAGTGAGTTATTTTTCTTAGCTCATTTTTGCTTAAATCATGCAAATGACCTAGGCCACAAAAGTATTCTGTTTTTGTTTTTTTTTGTTTTTTTTTGTTTTTTTTTTGTATAAGTCTAAGTCTCTCGGCTACTGAAGATAATGCCGGGCAATTATTTTGCTGATGGCGGCTATTGGATCAGTAACCTACCTATAATATGTATATATATATATATATATATATAATACATATATATATGTACATGTATGCATATATATATGTGTTTATATATATATATATATATATACACAAACACACACGCACGCACACGCACACATACGCACACACGCACACACACACACAACATAATCAAAAATTAAATTCTGTAAAATATCTCATTATTGAGTTTTAACTAAATGACAGCAAACCTGAAAAGAGTGATTTATCGGAGAAATTGTGTCTCCTATGATTTTATCAAAGATAATATTGATAAAAACTAATAATGATTTTCAAAACAGACAGAAAACTCTGCTTATTTTCTTTAGTGAAGGGTCCGGTTCGAAACATCAAAACGTACATCACCACTCAAGAACTTATTTCATTTATTTACTAAATTTACCCGGATAGTTAATAATTCTTTATTTCTATTATAGGCAGGAGGAAGGCGGCGAGCTGGAATAATCGTTAGCATGACGGGCTGAATGCTAAGCGGCGTTTCGTCTGTCTGTACGAGCAGAGTTCAAATTCCATCGAGGCCAACTTTACTTTTCATAATTTCGGTGTCGATAAAATAAGTACTAGTTAAACACTGGGGTCGATCTAATCGACTTACCCCTCTCCCCTTGAGCCAGAATTTGAAATCATGATAAACAGGAGGACAAGTCAATTACATCGACTCCAATACTTAATTGGTACTTATCTTATCGACCACGAAAGTACGAAAGGCAAAATTGACCTCGGTGTCATTTGAACTCAGGAAGTAAAGCCAGAAGAAATGCCGCTACGCAATTTATCCGGCGCGGTACCGATTCTGCCAGTTCATTGTTCTCCGAATGGTTAATACTTACGGTAAATATGTGGCAGTATGGTAAGAAGTTTGCTTCCCAGCCACATGGTTCCGGGTTCAGTCTTACTGCGTGGCACCTTGGGTAAGTGTCTACGACTATAGCCCCGAGTCAACCAATACCTTGTAAGTAGATTTCGAAGACGGATAGGCGAGGTGCATTCCAAAACCTTTGACGTAGTTTTAGGCGATGCAGTTATAAGTGCCCTAAATTATTGTAATTCTAGTGTATCGTTACTATATATCTAATAAACTGACTTGCTAACATTGAACGCACCCTAGTAAACAATGATATTCACAGCTGACTAGTTTTCAGAATGCAGGATGTTAGGAAGCTCGCCATGCAATAAAGCTATGTGTTAAACTGGGCGGGTGGGGGAAAAACGTTATAGAAACTTATGAAATGCTCCACGCTGCTTATGGAGTAACTTGTAAGACCCGAACACCTGTTTTTCGCTGGTACACGAAGCCAGGCGAAGCAAGTTCACCAGGAAGCTAATGATGCTCCTCTTTTTTGACTGCAGGGCATCATTTACATCCACTGGGTTCCTTCTGTCCAGACAGTCAACAAATAATACTTTGTGGAGGGTTTGAGGGACTCTCGGAAAAGATTTCATTGCAAAAGGCCAGAACACCTTTACCAGGACAATGCACCAGCCTACAATTCCATCCTGGTAGCCAACTACTTGACAGAGATGGACATCAAAACTGCCCCTCATCTTCTCTACAGATCAGACCTTGCTCACTGTGGCTTATGGTTGTTCACCAAGCTGAAGGAGATGAAGGAGGCTGTGACAAGAGTCTTAGACATTTCATTTCGGGGGACTTCCATGGGGGTCTACACAAAGTAGCCAGAGCGCTGCAACAAGTGCATTGAAGTCAAAGGATCCTACTTTGAAGGAGACAGGAGTCTTATACTTCTTTGAAATTAATGAAAGCCTCCCCTGAAAACGTCTCAAAACTTCTGGAATGCTCCTTAGGTATGTACATGTATGTATGTATGTATGTATGTATGTATGTATGTATGTATGTATGCATATATTTTTATATTATTTTTTCGTTTTGGGATTTGGTTCGCAAGATTCTTTGTATGAGTTCGTGTGTTGAAGCATATTCTGTCTGGGGAGAGTCATTCTCTTTTAGTGACTTATTATTTAAATAATAAGGCACTAAAAGAGAATGACTCTCCCCAGACACAACAGAATATATATTATTTATATTATCATATATTCATATACATTTATGCATCTATCTATCAATCTATTTATCTATCTATCTCTTCCTTTCTCTCTCTCTTTCTCTTTCTTTATATATATATATATATATATATAGAGAGAGAGAGAGAGAGAGAGAGAGAGAAAGAAAAACCGACAGACACACACACACACACACAGAAACACAAACAGGCACACATAGATAGATAGATAGATAGATAGATAGATAGATAGATAGATAGATAGATAGATAGATAGATAGATAGATAGATAGACAGACAGACAGATGTCAATGTGTTTGTGCCTTTATGTTTGTGTTTACTCACCACCACCACCACTTGACAACCGGTGTGTGTTCGTTTAACTCCCTATAACTTAACAGTTCTGTAAAAGAGAACAATAGGCTAAGTACCAGACTGAAAAAAAGAACCAAACTGTATACAACAAACTGTGACTAAGGAATCACACCTCATCGGTCGAACGGAGATTTACATCACGTTGCTCTACAATTTCAGTACCAGAGCTATTAAATGATCTCGGCGCTTGGGATTTAGGTGTGTGGCTTATAAGATTGCAGCGATAGTTGTGACGGTGGTTATGTTGTTGTTGTTGTTGTTGTTAAGCAACAAGACGGGTAAGGGTGATTAGGTGATGGTCTAGACCCCAGACCTTGGAAAAAGAAAAAACTTTGGTCGTCTTGTTGTAGTCGAGGCCTCTTCGTTGACGCCCGACACCACTGGGAGGTGGCTCTCGAAGTCACTGGAAATGGACGGCGGTGGTTATGGGAACCATATTGGTGGTGGCATCGGCAGGTTCATTGCAAAAGTGAGAACTGAGGTAGTGAGAGTTAACGTGGTTGCTATTTTATTCCACGTCATTTCTGATTGAGTAGATCCTATAATCGAAGGCATTCCAGTCATGACATCCGGTTTTTACTTTTGTTTTCTGTTTTCTATTATTCATTCATTTATTTATTTATTTATTTGTCAGACATTGGACTACATTCTTTCGTGTGACCGATACTTATTCAAATTCATTTTTGCTGTTATTAATGGTAGGCTTGGTGACCCCTTTGTAAACGACTGTTTCATTGGTTTACCTTGTGGTCGTCATCGTGTTCCGTCGTTGTTATTTAATTTCGGGTCAATCCCGATTGAGCAGACTTAGAATCAAAAGGGTTCCGGCTCTGAACCTGTAGTAGTAGTAGTAGTAGTAGCAGTAGCAGTAGCAGTAGTAGTAGTAGTAGTAGTAGTAGTAGTAGTAGTAGTAGTAGTACAAGCAGCAGCAGGAGCAACAGCAGCAGCAGCAGCAGCAGTAGTAGTAGTAGTAGTAGTAGTAGTAGTAGTAGTAGTAGTAGTTGTTGTTGTTGTTGTTGTTGCTGTGCTGCTGCTGCTATCGTTCCTGTTTAACCCCAGGTATACTGTGATTGGTGGAGGCGCAATGGCCCAGTGGTTAGGGCAGCGGACTCGCGGTCGGAAGATCACGGTTTCGATTCCCAGACCGGGCGCTGTGTGTGTGTTTATTGAGCGAAAACACCTAAAAGCTCCACGACGCTCCGGCAGTGGATGGTGGTGACCCCTGTTGTACTCTTTCGCCACAACTTTCTTTCACTCTCTCTCTTCCTGATTCTTGAGTGACGCTGCTATGGACTGGCGTCCCATCCAGCTGCGAGGAACACATACGCCACAGAAACCGGAAAACCGGGCCCTTGAGCCTAGCTAGGCTTGAAAAGGGCGACGTTTACGTTCTACTGTGATTGAGCAAATTTATGATCTAAAGTGTTCCAAGCTATGAACCGTCAGTTACATCCATGAAAGTTGTGACTGAAACAAATAATTGGTAAAAGATATCTAAGAGTACACTGTCTTTTATCTTTCTCTTATCTTTTGCTTGTTTCACCGATTAGACTGCGGCCATGCCGGGGCATTGCCTTGAAGAATTCAGTCGAATTTTTCTCTGAGCCTGACACTTATGATATTGGTATCTTTTTATCGAACTGCTAAGTTAATGTGACGCAAGCAAACCTACACCGTTGTCAAGCGGTGGTGGTGACAAAACACAAAGACGCACACATACACACACACACACACACACACACACGCACGCACACACACACACACACACACACACACACACACACACACATACACACACACATATGTCTATGCTGCTCACAGTATACGGACACAGGCCATGTGTCGGTAGCCGGCACATATATATGTAGGCATGTACATGTATGTATTTATATATGCACATATATTATATGTGTGTGTGAGTGTGTGTGTGTGTGTGTGTGTGTGTACGGGATGGACAAAATAATGGAAACACCTAGCATCATAGCATCATAATTTTGAAATATCTATAAAACCGTCAAAAACTTCTTTATTTTTATGTTTTTTTATTTATTGTTAGTGTTACTTAATATGTTTTGCTAAAATTGTTGTTTCTTTTCTGATGTCATCAGAAAAAGGTAATTAAAATTCATTAAAATAACAGATCTATCGGACTTTCAAAGAGCTCAAATTGTTGATGCTTGTATGGTAGGTGCTAGCGTAACGAAACACCCGACATGTTTGATGTATCAAGAAGTACTATCTCGAAAGTTATGACAGCCTTTGAGAAAGAGGGAAGAACATCCTCGTCGAAAGAAAACTCCGGAAGAAAACCAAAACTTTCAGATAGGGACCGTCGGACACTTACGCGAATTGTTAGAAAGATCACAAAAATACAGCTCCGGAAATTACTGCAGAGCTTAATGACCACCTCGAGAATCCGGTTTCCACAAAAACTGTTCGCCGGGAGCTGCACAAAGCCGTATTTCACGGGAGGGCTGCAATCAGAAAACCACTACGTTGCAAAGCGTTTAGAGTGGAGTAAAAACCTACAGTATTGGTCCCTAGAGCAGTGGAAGAATGTTATTTTCTCGGACGAGTCATCGTTTACCTTGTTTCCGACCACCGGCCGAGTATACGTGTAGAGACAGCCAAAAGAAACATTTGACCCAGACTGCCTTCTTTCACTTGTTAAACATGGAGGATCTGTGATGATCTGGAGCACTATATCTTGGAAATCCACTAACCCAATGGTTTCCTTTCATGGCAGAATAAATATTCATGACTATTTAAGCATTCATCCCATGGTTGCGGAACTGTTTCCGGAGGAAAACACAATCTTTCAGGATGATAATGTACCAATTCACACAGCTAAAGTTGTTACTGAATGGCACGAGGAACATTCTAGTAAAATTGAACATCTTATCTAGCCACCGCAGTCCCCAGATCTCAATATTATTGAACATTTATGTTACATTTTAGAAAAAGAAGGAGTCGATATCCTCCACCATCATCACTACAAGAACTGGAGACTGTTTTAGTTGAAGAATAGCCAAAACTTCCCTTGAAAACAATTCAAACTTTGTACTAGTCCATACCTCGTAGAATTCAAGCTGTAATTACTGCCAAAGGCAGTCCTACCCCATATTAAAATAAATTTTGTTTGAAATTTTAAGGTGTTTCCATTATTTTGTCCAACCCCTGTGTACATACACACACACACACACACATATATATATATATATATATATGTATGTATGTATGTATATATATATATATATAGAGAGAGAGAGAGAGACAGACAGAGACAGAGACAGAGACAGAGAATGAGAGAGAGAAGTGTGGGTATGAATTTGAAGTAAAACGTAATGTGTTAGTAGAAACGTCGCTCACTTAGTGTCAATAATAACGACAGACAGGTAAGATTGGTAGGACAGGTAAGAAACGTGAGGAGGGGAGAGAGGAGAGAGAGGCGGTGTAGTGAGCGGTGGGAGGAGAGAAGTGACAGAAGTGAATGGAGGAGAAGAGGTGAAAGGTGAGGTAGGTGGTGTAAAAAGTAATCATAATACATCCGGTGGTTGGGTATTGTGTAAGTTGTAGTATACGGGTGGTTCACTTGCTTAGAAATGAAATCAGAAGTAAAAAACAACCACAAAATGGATAAAGTGAGGGAAAAAGAAGAGAAAAAGAAAGATTATACTCTTGTTATAAATGACGGAGATTTGGGTCGCCGCCGTCGCCGTCGTTATTGTCGTCGTCGTCGTTGTAAGAAGTGGTGGTGGTGGTGGTGGCGGCGGCGGCGGCGGCGGCGGCGGCGGCGGTGGTGCTGGTGCTGGTGGTGCTGGTGGTGGTGCTGGTGGTGGTGCTGGTGCTGGTGCTGGTGGTGCTGGTGGTGCTGGTGGTGGTGCTGGTATTGAAGGCAGTGGCGAATGGTAGTGCTGCTGATGATGGAAGCAATAGGGTAAATCTAGATCTGCAATACTTGATATCTAAGAGGGCATACATACATACATACATACATACATACATACATACATACATACATACATACATACATACATTCATGCATACATACATACATACATACATACATACATACATACATACATACATACAAGAATTCATACATATTTACATACAGACAGATATGCTTGAATGCGTACATATGTGCATGTATATATGTGCGTACAAGTGTGCGTGTATATATATATATATATATATATATATATATATATACACACATACACACACGTACGCATTCTTCCATATACTTCCGGATACACACATGCTGTAAGACATAGACAAACAGAATATCATGCATGCATACGTACGTCAATGCGCATACACTATATGTGTGTGTATGTATTTATGTATATATATATATACGTAAATTATTAGAGTTACCACTATTCTAATAATTTATGTATAAATTTGTATTATCTCCCTAGTTTTACGTGCTAAGCCACTTGGTGTTAAATTAATGGTATTATTAAATTAATATCAATTTTTCACCCTCATTTATAAATATATATATATATATATATATATATGGGTCTATGTATGTATATATATATGGGTGTATGTATATATATATACATGTATGTACATGTATATATATATATACATATATATATAAATACATTCACACATATATATATACATACATTTATATATATGTATGTATATATATATGTGTGTGTGTGTGTGTGTGTGTGTGTGCATACATATATATGTATATATATATATATATATATATATATATATAGAGAGAGAGAGAGAGAGAGAGAGAGAGAGAATACATATATATATATACATATGTATATATACATATGTATATATACATATGTATATAGATATATGTATATATTTATGCATAGACACACACAAACACACACACACACACACACATACGAGCAGAAAGACAAACGGACACGCGTGTTAGCTTGTTTGACCCTAAACGATGTAGTAGGAATAAAGGTGTTCATCAATGAGCGCGTGAGGAGTGCGTAAGAAAGAAAAGGTGAAGGAAGAGAAACAAAAAATGGATAATGGAAAGCGAATGAAACCAGGCTGACAGGTTTGATCAAGGGACGAATCGCTGCGCCGTTTAAGCTATGAGCTCAAGGCAAACATGATCCATACATCACGTTTTCTAAGACGTTTATTTATGCATGTTTATGTGGGCTTAACGTTAGCACAGACAGAACATATTGATCATTGATTTGTTTTCGTATATGCTTTTGTTCAGTGATTGTGACGGACTTCGCCAATAGTTTAATCTTACATGAAAACATGGATTAAAACATGGATTTCAAAGTCAAATGATATTAAACATTTTATACGAATGTATTCGAGAGAGATCGTTACCAGTGCCGCTGGACTGGCTCCTGTGCATGGTCATTGCCAGTACCGCCTGACTGGCCCTCGTACCGGTGGCACGTAAAAGCACCCACTACACTCTCAGAGTGGTTGGCGTTAGGAAGGGCATCCAGCTGTAGAAACTTAGCCAGATCAGATTGGAGTCTTGTGCAGCCATCTGGTTCGCCAGACCTCAGTCATATCGTCCAACCCATGCTAGCATGGAAAGCGGACGTTAGACGACGACGATGATGATGATGATGATGATGTATCATATCCTGAAAACAGTAATAACAAATGAAACTTTGTGATCATCAAAATCAAGCAGTCTTTTATCTTTTAATTGCTTTTTTTGTTGTTTTTTTTTCACTGCAGCCATGCTGGGGAACTGCCTTGAAGTTATTTTAGTCGAACAAATTGACCCCAGGACTTGTTTTTTAAAGCCCTGTTCTTATTCTATCGGTCTGTTTCGCCGAACTGTTATTTTACGGGGTTGTAAACACACCAACAACCGTTTGTCGAGCAGTGGTGGGGGACAAACACAAACACACAAACATATGTGTATGTATATATATATATATATAGAGAGAGAGAGATCGCCATGTTGATTCGCTAGCTTCTGCGCGCATTTTTTTTCTCCTTGTTTCTTTCCGTGTTTCTTTTCTGTGTATCTTTCTGTTGAAGAGCGTAGGCTCGAAACGTAAAAGACTTGTTTTATTTATATTCCTGAGCGCCATACTAATACAATTGTTTGTTTGTATTCCACCAGCCTTCGTCTTTTGTTTATTTTCATAAAGCTTCCCGTTATATATTATATATATATATACACACACACACATATTTTGATATTGCAGATTCGTATACATTGTCACGGCAAAACGCGTGTCGTAGTTCTAATGCGTATCTTTTTAATGTATATTATTTAGTATAAAAATTTTTAGTAAAATGGTAATAATGATATATTTAAATTTATATAGTATCTTTAAGTATTAATTGAATTACTTTATGGAGGTTTCATCCCTTAATTATATATATATATATATATATTGAAAAATACACACACACTATATCTCGAAAACTCATCCTAATAGCGGCTAACGAAAACAGCCTCATGCTTAAACGAAATTTGTCGCTTCCAATATATAAAAAACAGTGAATAGTGCATTCGCTGATACTGCGAATAGCTGTGGGGCTGAATAAAAATCCGGTGTACGCAATTGAAGTAGTATTAAATTAAAACAGATATTTGTGTATCTTACTTAATGTGTATATACCGTTGATAGGCAAGATACTGCAGTCGTCATCTTCATAATTTTCATCATCGTCAGCATCATCATCATCGTCGTTGTCATCATCATTATCATCATCATCATTATTATTTTCATCATTATCGTCATCATCGTCATCATCGTCATCATCCTCATCCTCATCCTCCTCCTCATCATCATCATCATCTTCATTATCATCAACAACAACGTCATCTTCATAATTTTCATCATCGTCAACATCATCATCATCGTCATTGTCATCATCATCATTATCATCATCATTATCATCATCATTATTATTATTTTCATCATTATCATCATCATCGTCATTATCGTCATCATCATCATCATCATCATCATTATCACAACAACAACATCCTCATCTTCTTCTTCATCATCATCATCATCATCCATTACTGTTTGCATTGCCAAAAATGTGATGCAATAAGCCTCATGGAACTCTGTGACGTTTAAAGAAACAAAACTACACAGCCAAACTTTAAACCGTAAAGTTTTTTAATCTCCACGTCCAAATTTTTGTATCTCACCAGCTGCAATTTTAGACTTTTGCACGTCGTAAGAAGAAAAGAAGACAATTTTAAAAATAAATAATAATAATAAAAACGAAACAATGAAGCAAACAGTAAGAACAAAAGAATCAACAAACTAATGGCAACAATAACAGATGCAGAAACATCAGTAGCAGAAATTAGATTCCAAACAGATGAGGGTTGGCAATGGGGTGACACGTAAAAGCATTGTAAGCGTCTTGTGACTCACATAATAGTCTAAGGGCGTTGAGTCAGGTAAGGTTATCATTTGGAGAATGAGTGGGGGCTCGAGGTTGAAAGGAATAATCTGTAGAAGTAGAGTTTAACTTTTTAAGTGTAGCATGACGGTATTTTGGTTTGAAGATCCTGGTAAGTATTAGGTTATTAATACTCAGAGGAAACGGTGAGAGGAGAGAAAAAAATAAGAGTAAAGAAAATGGGAAATTTGGGAAGATATATCATTAAAGGTTATGTAAAGTGATTAAAGAAAAACTTAAAACACTTGAAATTTTATTGTTGTTTTTTAGTTTACGTCATTCAAGTATGCCAAGACTTGTGTGTTGTGTATGCATATGTATGAATTTGTATATGCATATGTGTGTGAGTGTGTGTGCATAGGTATGAATTTAAGTATGTTATATATATATGTGTGTGTGTGTGTGTGTGTGAATGTTTTTATGCATGCATATGTACGTATCTACATATAAGTATGAATGTATTTTATGTATTTATGTAAGTTTGTACATATGTATGCATGTATGTATATATATCAATGTAGGTATGTATGTACGTATGTATTTATGCATGCATGTGTGTGTATGTATGTAATGTACGTATGCATGTCCAATAATGTTTGTATGTATGAATATGCTTTCTTGTATGTTTTTATATACATGCGTACAGATGTATGTGTATGTATGCATGTATATATATGTGTGTGTGTGTGTTTGTGTGTGTGTGTGGTATGTATGTGTATGTATGTATGTATGTATGTATGTATGTATGTATGTATGTATAAATGTATATATGTGCATGTGTAATATGGATGTAGGCTGTATGTGTGTATATATATATATATATGTACGTACGGGTACGTATGTATGAATGTATGTCTCTATGTGCGTGTATATATATGTTTGTATGTATGCATGCATGCATGTGTGTGGGGAGTATGTGTGTGTGTGCGTATGATACGAGTTAATGACTGAATAACTTAATTACTGTACATCAACGATGATGGAGATTTGATATGCGATCGCGATGACGAGTGGGTGGTTGCTTGTTTGTATTGACCTTCCAAGTCATGAGTTAAAGATTTCTCACCCCGCCACCGGTTACTGCCCGATTTATTTGGGCGAGGTCCTAAACTTCATTACGTTTCAGACATTCTGTCCGAAATATGTAGCCACAAACAGATATGGTGATTTAATGCGGGATGAACAGGAATTGATTATATGTGCAATGTGGCTTTGAAGTTCCGGGAACGAAACTAGTTATGTGGCCTTGAAGTTCCGGGAGCGCATGGTTTTATACAAAGCTAGCAGTATCGCCCGGCGTTGCTCGGGTTTGTTTCGACCCTTTAGAATTGGAATTTTTGAAAAGTAAAAATTTTGCATTATGTAGCTTGTTATTCACATTTTTCTGATTGAAATACACCGAAAAATGTCGACACAGCAATCAAAAACATCGTAAAAAATAGGGATTTTCATAGAAAAAAAGCACCTTTTTGATGTAAATAAATTTTGGTGTTAACATGGTCCGATTTGAACTTTTTCTTCTACGGAAGGAAGAGCAAGCCTTCTTCTATCATAATCTTAATTTTGGTAAACTTGCGCCGCGCAGTGTCTCGGAGGAGATAGTGTTAGTTGAAGGCTACCAAACCTGCCATACACAGACAACTTCAGCTTTATATATAGAGAGATTAGATCTTTAAAGAAGCTCTAATAGCTATTCTAGTCGCTAGAACTCTAGGGAGTCAAAATTGCCTCTAAACAAAAAGTACTTAAAGATTTGTAGCACAATTTTGGATCTTCAATTGTCTGTGTACTCTCTGACGGGTGTGCGAAAATGGAACATGAAACAGAAATAAATCTATGCATCTTCTGTTATATTTATGAAAATTAATTTTGAAAAAATTGCTTTCATCTACCCTCGATCAAAATGTAATGGGAATAAATAATTTAGAGACACTCCCAGTTATGAACGTCTGCTTGCGAATCCTCTCAGTATGATGTGTGCAGATGCATTATACAAGTAAAATAAAGTATATTCGAGTGTGACTGTTCTAGTCCATAGACCTGTCCATATACATATATACAAATAATAAATGCGCCCTTTTAAAGCCTAGCCAGGCTCATGGGCCCGGTTTCCCGGATTCAATAGCGTATGTGTTCCCCAGCTGGATGGGACGCCAGTCCATCGCAACGTTACTCATTTTTGCCAACAGAGTGGACTGGAGCAACATGAAATGAAGTGTTTTGCTCAAGAACACAACGCGTCGCCCGGTCCATGATTCGAAACCACAATCTTACGATCATGATGCTGACACCCAAACCACTAAGCCACACGCCTCCACTACATATACATACATATACATATACATACATATACATATACATATGTATGTATGTATGTATGTATGTATGTATGTATGTATGTATGTATGTATGTATGTATGTATGTCATTGTTCAGTTGTATTTCAAGAGTTCTTGCCAATAGAGAAAGAGCCGGTTCCTAACCTAGATCCAAGGCTCCTTCATTGGAACTTCAACATCAAAACAGGGCATTTTTGTTTGTATGTATGTATGTATGTATGTATGTATGTATGTATGTATGTAAAAATATATAACAGGGGTAATCTTTAGTCTCTCAAGACTCGATCTGCTCTTCAAAAGTCTTGTTACTTTCTTGTTCTTAGAGCAGTTTCTATTGTGTCTGTAGAAACTCCATGTGACTATCAGCCCCGGCTGCTAGGACTGCGTTTGAATGCACTGTCTCTGCCTGTCTTGTCCTGGTGTTGTTTTTGCTCTCTATTTTGCTTCTCTTCCTTAGTAAGCATCATGCTCTTCTCTCGTCTTTTTTAAAACTTGTCTATTTGCAGTCTCGAGTTGGAGCGATCACCTATAACATCTTCCCACCTTTCAGCGTTCACGGAAAGGTATTCCACGTCTATTGCTGACGTCCTTTAAACGAACATGGAGTCGTCTCTATGTTTATGTTCCCAACAAATACTCAGACACACACACACACACACACACACATGTCTGAAAAGCTCTGTCTTAACTGCACAATAAAAATTTTTTTCTTATAATCAAGAATTTTTAATTTAAAAATCTTGTTATAAATATAGTGACAGTATGAAAAAATACCTTTTTACATGCAGTACAACACACACACACACACACACACACACATATATATATATATATATATATATACATACATACACACACACCAATATGTGACCGCGTGTGTATCGTTGGCGATTTTCTTTCTCCGTCTTCATTTCTTTGGACCTTTCCTTTTTCTATGTTTCTGACGAAGAGCTCCGCTCGAAACGTTAAATCCTCCTTCTTTCTTTCCTTTCCTGAGCTATACTTGTTCCACGTCCTCGCGTTGTTGTATTTTCTCTTTGTTCATGAGTAACTATATATATATATATATTTGTGTGTGCAAATATAGTGATATCAGAACCAATTTTATCATTATCGTTAACATTTCCACGTCGTTCGCGACATTATCACTAAATCCAACGAAGATACGAAAAGCAAAGTTGACCTCAGCGGGATTTGAACTCAGGATGTGAAGAGCCGGAAGAAATGCCAGAAAGCATTTTGTTCTACGTGCAAGCGATTCTGCCAACTCACCGCTTTTATCTCGTGTGTATAACGATTTCTAAATATATTTTTTCTTCCTTTTCAATTCATTTATAACCACTAATACAACCAACATATCAAAAACACGGACTAATGAGGAAGTATGTATGTAGTCGCTTGACCTACTAAAAATAACAACTAAATCCCCTTTCAATCTCACTTACTGACTTAATAAGATAATGTAGTAAGTATATATCATTTTTGTACTTGGTTTGCAAGATTCTTGATGTGAACTCGAGTGTTGAAACAGATTTTGTTATTATTCGGGAGGATCATTATACCAATAATAAGCATACGCACAGACTATATTTCACTTCTTTTATCAGTCAATTTATTACCATTTAAGCAATTAACAAATCGCTAGCTGGATTAATTGTCTGGTCAATAAATCAATCACCTGGGTTTGTGAAAGTCATTTTGTAGATATTTGCGACAACCAGAAGCAGACCTGGAATAGAGAAGGTGCGTCATTCATGAGGGCGTGAATGCCGACGAAAGGACTTGCCAGTGGACTGATTGATTGACCGAATAATTAAGCAAACAATCGATTAATTAATTGGTTTCATCAGTCAATAGACTGATGAAAAAGTGAATGAAATAAATCCAGTGTGTGTATTTTCTTTTATCATTTATCTGTTTCCGTCGTTAGACTGCGGCCATACTGGGGCATCACCTTGAAGAACTTGTAGTCGAATGAATCGACCTCAGAAATATTTTTTAAGCTTGGTCCTTGTTCTATGGGGCTCTTTAACCGAACCGCTAAGTTGCGGAAACATATGCAAACCAACACTGGAAGCATAAGCGGTGGGGGGGACAAACACAGACACAAAGACACACACACAGACACAGATATATATACATATATATGTGTGTGTGTATAGGTATATGTATGTATATGTGTGTGTGTGCGTGTGTGTATGAAAATATATATATATATATATATATGGGCAATGAATTCGTGGAAGTGTTGGAGTAAATGACGGATACCCTACGCTAGGCGTTCCGGCTCTCTGCATTCTAGTTTCAAACTGCGCCAAGCAATTCAAATCCCGCCAAGCAATTCAAAACCCGACCGCGGGTCCACAATTTATTGTGAAAAAACTACAATGTCTAGGTTGAATGTTTTTTGTTTTTTTGTTCGATATTTGCTGGTCTAGGAATAAGCAACAACAACAACAATAACAACGCCGATCACCACTATCGCTACCACCTCAACTGCTATTATTCTTACAGCCACTACCAAACCCTATCATTGCACAAAAGCTCAATTAAAAATCGTTTGTACTGCGACATTTACGCAACATTTTACTAATTCCAGTTTCTCTAAGGACTTTCCATGACATTTACTTCATCCCGGCAGAGGTATTCTTGGCCCAGATTTGTCTCCCTTATCTCTTTTCATTCCGTTGTTTAGAATCCTGTCATTTTGTTTTTGCCTGTTTCACCATTTCTACCGAACCACCAGCTCCGGTTTCATTTTACACCATTTCTAATTGATATTTTACGACTTATCTGAAGATTTTAAGATGTTACGTGACTTTTACCATTCCAGCATGTTTTAATTCTTTCAAGATATTCTTTTTTGTTCTTTTCTTTTTCTGATCCTTTTTCTGGATATTTTTCTTGTAAGTGGTTTTTTGGGGCGTGTTTTGTTTTATGTTGCTTGTTACTTTAGTTATTGTTGTTGTTGCTGTTCTTGTTCTTGTTGTTGCTTTCATTTTAAGCTTCTTTTTTATTTTTCTTAATGTTATTATAGCCGTTGTTGTTGTTAACATTAATGTACTTTGTTGATATTACTCTTCTTTTTTTTTTTCTTAATCTTTTTGTTTTCAAAGCTATAAAACATTTCTTTTTCTTCGTTTTATTTTAGTTAAACTCTAGCTTCAAGACACTATGATATATTCCTACAAAAATTGGTCATTTGGGCAGCCAGTGATTGCTATTTTGTTTTTATTTTCATTTTATTCTATTTTAATCTCTTCACGAAATAAAACTCACAGATCCGGCACTTCGGTAATAAAACCTCTTTTGGAAAGGGTATTAGTAAGTCTGCAAGGAAATAACTTTTGTAACCGTTCTCTCTCTCTCTCTTCTCTCTCTCTCTCTCTCTCTCTCTCTCTCTCTCTTTCTCTCTCTCTCTCTCTCTCTTTCTCTCTCTCTCTCTCTCTCTGCATACACATGGCATGTAGAGTTATGTGTCTACAATACGCATGTTCCTCCGACGGGGCAACGATGACCATCTGATCAACCTGGAACTGACTGATGATTTGCGCGGTGACTCTGTTTAGAGTGAGAAAGAGATGGGCACCATCAACTTCGCTTTCTAGTCCGTGACCACCATCAATCCAGTGGCAAGACCAGGTCAAGACGACTCGGGATAGAGATGGGTGTCTTGCGTTCCTCATCTTGCTGTCTGCACTCTACAATTCGTTGTCGCAGCAGCCTTCCCCTCTGCTGACACACGGAGGTTTCTTCCGCAGTGTCCGCCAGATCCAATCGTCACATGCACAAGTAAGCAAGCCCTAACTTACCAAAAGTTACAAACACATGGTTCCGGGTTCAATCCCACTGCGTGGCACCTAGGGCAAGTGTCTTCAACTATAGCCTCGAGCCGACCAAAGCCTTGTGAGTGGATTTGGTAGACGGAAACTGAAAGAAGCCCGTCGTATGTATATATGCGTGTGTGTGTATGTTTGTGTGTCTGTGTTTGCCCCCCCACCCCCCACCAACATCGCTTGACAACCGATGTTGGTGTGTTCACGGCCCCGTAACTTAGCTGTTCGGCAAAAGAGAACGATAGAATAAGTACTAGGCTTATAAAGAATGAGTTCTGGGGTCGATTTGCTCGACTTAAGGCGGTGCTCCAGCATGACCGCAGTCAAATGACTGAAACAAATAAAAGAAAAAAAAGAAAACCCGTAAGCTACCCTCATATGGTTTAGCTTGCCTGTTGAGATGGTTAGCCGGTGCGTGGCCACCGCTGCATACAAACTGCTACTTAGATCCACTGGTGAGTGTGGGTGCCACCCCTAATAGTGCGACGTGTTCCCTTATCAAAAGTGCTATCCCTACCTGATACACCATAGTAAAGTAAAGTTCGTTCCTGAGTCATACAGACTCATAAGGGCCGGTTTCCCGGTTCCCATGGCGTATAAGTTCCTCACCTGGACGGGACACCGCTCTGTCGCAGGATTACTCATTTTTGCCAGCTGAGCGTACTGAAGTAACATGGAATGAAGTGTTTTGCTCAAGAACAACGCGTAGCCCGCTCCAGAAATCGAAACCACAACCTTACAATCATGAGTCCAACACTCTAACCACTAAGCCACGCGCCTCCACGGTACCTA
>NC_042998.1:46417403-46454903 GCF_006345805.1 Octopus sinensis | reverse complement strand
CATTTTTGAGAGTTACAATGCATCGCGTCATGCCAGGTCCAGTTTTTAAAATTTAAACTCCAATTAAGCAAATTTAAGAACTCACATTCTGGTGTGGTGGTCAATGCTTTTCTAGTCTGGTTTACACACACGCAAACGCACACACACAGTGTGCGACGAATAAAATGAAAGTAATGTAATATGTTGTTCTGTCTATCACGCTGATAGATACATGAGTAAAATGTATGGGAAGCTAACAGATAACAGTGAGTGAAAATGTTCTTGGAGAGAGTAAATTAGCGACAGAGTGATTTGAGCAAGACTAAACTGAAAGTAAAAAACAGTTGTTATGTATAAACAGACGACGACACTTATATAAACCCTTTCGTTACCAAAACGCCCCGAATTTACCTATTCATATTTAAATGAGAATATCAGAGTAAATCTCTTTAGTACATTCGTGAAAACACGGTATTATACTTCGTAAACATCAAATACAGTTTTGTACAAAAATCGAAGTGTAATTTTAATTCCGTGAATTATGGGAGATTTTTTCCGAAATTTGTTCTATTGTGTTTTCAAAATTTGTAATTCTGACAAAAAATGGATACGAATTTCATTATATCAAGCAGCGAGTCAGAATTCGAAGGATTTTCTACTGAAGACCTTCATAAATCTAACTCTATGACTGAAAAAAAATAAGCATCTTATATAAGAGTGAAGTTGTGTGTCTGTCTCCTTCGATTTAGATTCGTAACTACTCCCACATTTTGCCGTGCAGTTTAACAAAAGCGGGTATCTTATAGTCGTGATTCATATCGAGCCCTTCTGGGTATTAGCGCGCGTCTACGGTGAGTCTACGATTTAAAAAAAATTTACCATCATATTTTTCCATTTGAATGCATTTTTTTCGCTTTTATATAAGGGAAGTAACTCTCTAAAAATATCTACGATGTGTCAACGAATTTTAAAAAAAATTACCTTAATTTTTTTTCAATTTTAATGCATTTTTTTCCTATTTTTTGGATAAACTCTCTAAAAATGCTTATATAGTTATTTCCCTTACAACCCGAGCAACGCCGGGCGATACTGCTAGTCTTATTATAAAAGGCAGATTTTATCTGCCTCCCTTTGTATCTTATAGAAATCTACAATATAGGATTTCTTCAATTACAATTACCTAGCATTTTTAAGAGTAGAATGCATCGGGTCGTGACAGGTCCACTTTTTAAAATTTCAACCCCAATTAAGCAAAATTTAGAGAAAACTCACATTGGGTGTATGAGTCAAATGCTTCTCTTAGTGTGGGATACAGCACACGCAAACGCACACACACAGTGTGCAACGAATAAAGTGAAACTAATTCACTTTCTGTGTAGTGAGTGACTATTTCACTCTACATTCCCACTTCCACTTTACACACATAGACACGCAAATATATAAATAAAATTGTAAGCTAACGTGTGTGTGTGCGTGTGTGTGAGTGTGTGTGTGTGTGCGTGTGTGAGGATGCGTGTGTGTGTGTGTGTGTGTGTGTGTGGTTGTTGTGTGCGTGAGTGTGTGACAGGAAAGTTTTTAGGACGAATATAAGATCTATATCCAAGTAGCAGAAAGATCGCCCAAAAGTGTATATAGATAATATCTATATTATACCTTTAACCCTCTAACGCGGAGTATAGGCCACTTATAGTTGAATTCCATGTCGCATAATTTTTCGCTTCTGTACTTATACTCTGCCATGAACGTCCCCCTTTCTCTAGTTCCTTTTGTGTTGATCTCCGCCACGAGTTCTTAGGCCTACCTCTCCTATATCCATCCGGTTTCCACTGTAAAGCACTTTTCGCTATATTTGGTGTGTCTTTTCTAATTGTGCTACCAATCCACTTCCACTTTTTCTTAAATATTTGCTCCCTAATCGAAACTTCATTTGTTCTTTGCCATAGCTCCATATTGCTTATGTGTTCGGGCCATCTAATTTTAAGTATACTACGCAAGCATCTGTTAACTCTCTATATATAAACGGCAAAATGTCTGCGTGTGTGTCCTTTATACAAATCCACAATTTTTCAGTTAGAGGGCTCGCACTTTCTATGGTCATTCAAAATCGTCCAAGGGTGGTCGTGCACATCTTTATATTTGCCGGGTCATAGTGCTGGTTTATATATATATATATATATATATATATCCACCACGCCTAATCGCAGCCTCCCAGCAAGTACACTTGACTTGTGCGTCGAGTATATGTGGTCGATTATGTTTGTTACACTAGCACTGCTTCTATTTTGTGTGGGAGGCGGGGTGTACGACAGCCTTCCACGTTGGGGGTTTTTTTCTGTCTACCTAACTCGCTCACAAGACATTTGTCGGTCCGGGACTATAGTAGAAAACACTTGCCCAAGGCGGCGAACAGTGTGACTGAACACTGAACCACATGTTTGCTAAGTGAGCTTCTTGCTCGCTTTTCAAGCTCAACTTTGATCTTACCTTCTGTGAAATATATTCGAAAGTAGAATAATATATTTTCTTTAATGAAAGAATAAACAAATTAACTTATGACTGCTATATTAATTAATGTTAAGGTGGCGAGTTGGCAGAAACGTTAGCACGCCGGGCGAAATGCTTAGTGGTATTTCGTCTGTCGTTACGTTCTGAGTTCAAATTCCGCCGAGGTCGACTTTGCCTTTCATCCTTTTGGGGTCGATTAAATAAGTACCAGTTACGCACTGGGGTCGATATAATCGACTTAATCCTTTGTCTGTCCTTGTTTGTCCCCTCTATGTTTAGCCCCTTGTGGGCAGTAAAGAAATATATTTTAATTAATGTTCACTTGTCACATGAAGGAATTTAATGTCTGTGGCTGAAAAATTGGAAGTTTGGTGAGGGAGAATCTGGAATTTCTTCACCATTAATTTTGTGAAATACGTTCGATACTAAAGGACTAGTTTTGCCTAAGTGAAATAATAAAGAAAGCGATTAATTGATAATTTGTAATTATCGTGTCAGGGCTACGTATTTAATACCGAAAATGTAAACAAAACTATTGTTAGCGTGTAGCGTTATCTTAAAATGTCAGAAATATACACACAAGGGAAGTAATTCAATCTACAAAAAATTATGATGAAAGGATCTTTTTGATTAAAATCCAGAACAGAAGAAAAATCAAGTGATCGACTGTTTTGAAACTGGTGGAGTTTATACGGAGAATTGAAACTGTAATCATCTGGTTATTAATCATATACTTTTCATATGCAAAATTATTTCAGTCAGCCCGCTTTCCTTGAATACCGTTGCAGGGGAGATAATTCTAGATAAATATTTAAGTTAGTTCCCTTGAATCAGAAACTAGCTTTTGTTTTGAACGTTTTTGTTAGAAGAAAAGTTGGTATTTACTTATCTACGTCCACTTATCCACGCTAATCAAAAAATCCTCAAAGTATTCCACCCATGACCACATCATATACTTGGTTATGTTCAGATGATGTAGTCAAGACTGCATTATAGAATAATTGGTCCTATTTTTTAAATGTAAGGTGTGGTTTGAGAGGAATATGGCTTCTATTAATCTTAAAAAAAAAACAATTCTTTAACCAATCCTTCGAAAGAAAGAAATCTTCACATATACATTACTATCCGTTATCTATTAGCAAGTTTGCAAACATTCAAATGACGTTTACTTTGTTGCCTAAATATGGATATTTCTTCACTTATTTTACAATTTTCCGTATGATCGTGTCTAAAATTTACACAACTAAATAACAGCGACTATTTTACATCACCTTTGCTATAAACTTATCAATATATCTAATACTACTAGTGGTCGTGACGGAGTAACACCACTTCTTTAGCTCAGTAAGGCTATGCAAAGCATGTTATTGCTGATAACGCCGAAAAGTGAGTTCAGTTTTGTGGGACACTTTATCCACTCAAAACAAATGCACGCACAGGAACTGCTTGGGCTCTCGAAATCTTTGCATGGCCTTACTGAGCTTAAGAAGTGGTGTTACTCCGTCACGAGTTGACTTCCGCCACTGGTAGTATTAGATATATAGGTAACTTGCTAATAGATAACGGATAGTAGTGCTTATGTGAAGATTTATTTCTTTCGGAGGATTGGTTAAAGAATTGTTTTGGTTTTTTTTAAAGATTAATGTAAGTTTGAGGAGTGAACTGATGGTAAATCGGTGGTAAGGATTAAAGACATCTGCGTCCAAACTTCATAAACAACTTTTGATGCCTGTGTGAATCTCTTTACTTGAGTCGAAAAAGGCATGAGCATTGCACAATGATATATTTTCTCTTCTAAACCAAAGGCATATTATGCCAATGAAATTATTAAAGCACCTCTGGATTAGGTAAATCCATATACTGTGCAATAAGTATTATATATATACATATAAGTGTATTTGCCGGGAGGCTGCGTTTTGGTGTGGTATATATATATATGAACCCGATTGTTGCTTCTAAAGTTGCAATCTGATTTTTCTTTTATGTATATATATGCTCAAACAATAACAGACAACAGTATTGCTACAGAAGAAATTTCAAGCCAGTGTGAATGCTGTTCTGTTGAAACACATCCATGTATAAGTTTCAATAAAAGTAACTAATTCTTTATAGTTATAAGATAGTCATGACGAAAAAAGGAGGGTACAGTTTATCAAAGTGGAAATTCTATAAGCTGAAAGGAAAGATTTTGATTTGACATATAACTGAAATTGTGCAGGCGCGTGACCTGGTGCTCAGGGTATTGCACGTACGATCGCAAGGTCATGGTTTCGATTCCCAAACCGGCAGCTCGTTGTGTTCTTGAGCAAAACACTTCATTTCTCCCTGCTCTGGTCCAGGTGTAAATGGGTAACCCTGCGACAGATTGCCATTCCGCTCAAGGGGAATGGGTTGCCCGCCTAGTCTCAGCAGGATGACATCATTCGAAGGCTACAACAGTGCGAGGAAGGAAGCGCACTGTGACCAGCGGTGTATAACAACATCCGATAGTCTAGTCGATAAAGGGATAACTGAGATTAGAAGTTCTTCAAGGCTATCGTCATTTTGAACAGCTTCCGAAAAGAAAAGAAATAGAAATATTGCCGAACTAGTTAATGTACAATACAGCTAGCCATTACTGGCGGGTGAGAATAGTTCGATGTAATATATACCATACGATTTTAGGTGCTTGTCTAGAGACAGACAGACAGACAGACAGGCCTGCACCAACTACCGGTTGGATCAGGTGTCAGCTGGTTGTTTACTGCACCGTGGTTTCATTGGTGATTAAAATGTGTTTCTTGGCTGCATGAAAAAAACTGGCTTCGGCAACACCTGCGATCGTTTAACTGAAATATTTATTATTGCGCTTAAAGGCGGTTGTCGTTGGCCGTTTACAAATAACGATATTAATAATTACTGACTAGGAGAGAGATACTACTCTGAGATTACAGAAAGTTATCTGTACAGCAGTCAGTCCAAAACATCTGAAATCTACTGCACTATCTTCGTGGCGACGGAGGTCCTTGATTGTTCGTCCTAGGGGCCGTCTGCATTGGCCGTCTGCGTAAAAAAGGGGAACCGTCAGATGGCAAGAGTGGAGACGCATATCGTTCAGCTGCTTTTAACACTTCGAAGAGCTTAAGTACCAGAAGCTGTCTTTTACAGGTTGACGCTGATATGTTGCTTAATAAACCAGACACGTGAAACTATTGTGGTTCGGTCGTGATGTCTGACCGCGTATCGAGTGATTCGATTTCAAATCACCACTACATATTCTTAACAGAGCCACGCATTTTCGACCGGAAGTAGAGATGACTTTATTAAAGATATGAGAACAAGATAGTGACCTGACAGAATCGTTAGATCATCTGAAAAATACCTTGTGTTACATCTGTTTTTAATATTCTGAATTCAAAGGCGGCGAGCTGGCAGAATCGTTAGATAAGACGCGTTTTTTTGTTCGATTTTCAAGTAAGATATAATCGACTTAATCCGTTTGTTTGTCCTCTCTGTGTTTAGCCCCTTGTGGGTGGTAAAGAAATAGAAATAGGTCTTCCACAGAAACATGACGTAACCTACACATGCAGTTGCACCTTGGGATTACAAGAACGTTACTGTCTCTCTTATTCACCAGATACCCTGTGATAATCTGTTTCTGGGCTGCAAGCGCATAGCCTGCAAAGTGTGATGTGATATAGTAGTCTTGTGTCCAAGAGAGGCTGCGCTTCGTGTCAATTCTACTACCTTCTTCAAGCTTCCGGGTAATATACCGAGACATGGTCTTTTTTAATTCTTTTGTATGCTGAGTGCTTTCCATCCAGGTCTTCTCTGATATAAGAGAGCCCAGCTGTTTTGGGGCTGTATAGGAGATCATCAGGAAGAGAGTGTTTTTTGAGGAGTTCACTGCCAACTCGTACAATGTTGCTCACTTCACTTTTCAGGACTGTGTCATTATATTTATTTTTGCTGCTGTTCTTTAGCAGGTGCTGACTGAGTGATACTATACGGCATTCGAAGGTCGTCTGCACTGATCTCTTTTTTGCTAATCGTAATCTTTAAATGTTTTTGAGCTGGATGTATTCCGCAGTCTTCGCTACTGAGTCAGCTACATTTGGGGACACTCGAATTTAGCGATGTGTGTGTGTGTGTGTGTGTGTGTGTGTGTGTGTGTGTGTGTATGTATGTATGTATGTATGTATGTATGTATGTATGTATGTATGTATGTATGTGAATTTCAGATAATATTTATGCCTGGTGGCGTAAGATAAATACTCAAGAAATTTATTGATCTCTTGTTATTTAAACTTCCTAAGTATTCTTTTCTCCATACATGCGTTGTATAAATATATAAATGTCACAATCTGAACAGATACCACTTGTTCGCCTGTATGTACTTTTATTCCAACACACACACACACACGCGTATACACAAGTGGCTTCCACTCACTTTCCGTCGATGAACTTCACTCATTTCACAAGGCAATGGTTGGCCTGTGTTTATTATTGAAAACACTGGATCTTTTCGGTTTGAACGGCAGTTTTTAACATAATTTCTAGGTAACTAAAAAATTTTAAACTTCGTATACTGGTAGAATGTGTTTATAAAACATCTTTTTCTCTTGGCTTTATTGAGAAAATTCTATGGTTTGTAAGATATTTGTTGTTGTTTTTTTTCTTCAATTTCTGCAATTTCAACCAATCACTGACGTCTAATGAGGTAAAGAAAAAACATTCTGTGCCGTATGAATATGTCCCTCGTTTAAGAAACAGATTGGGTTTATTTACATTTGTGAAGAAAAAAAGATACTCTTCCCCCCCACCCCTAACCCTAACCCTAAAACAGATTGAAATGCAATAGATCGATACTAGGGTCATAATTATGGGTAACAATTTCATATGACACCACTAGAAAAAACTGCCGTTCAAACCGAAAAGATCAGTCTCTCGCAGTGGGACTGAACTCAAAACCAAATGGTTACAAAGCCGAACTTATTAACCAAACAGCTATGCCTACGCCTATTCCTTAATATTCGTTTCTAACAACCATACCATATAAAATCCATTGGAACAAGACACGGATTTAATATCACTATTACATCAATTCTTTGACTAATGTTATTAAACAATTGTAAATACTTCGCGATTACAAGAATGTCCGCTTTTTTTTTACTTCCTGAAATGTCAAAGTGCGGACATTTTCTTTTTTTCTCCATTTTTGTTTCTTTCCAATGGAATGTTAATTTTGTTTTCATCTCTCTGACCCGAATAGTCATTTATCAAAATGTTTCAAGGATAGATTAAAAAACAGTTTTGTAACGTTTACATTTAATGTGGCCCTATCCTAGAACAGAGAATTTTTCTTAAGCAAGATAAGACACGTTATTTTTTTTTGTTTCGTTTCGTTTCGTATTTTTTTTTTTTGTTCGAATTTTCAAGTAATATTCATTTAATTATGATATTGTTTAGTAGTTTGGCTGCAAAAAGAACTACCGTATGGAGAGTTAAGGTTTAAGCAATGGTGGGAAGAAGAAAGATGTTGGAGAAAAGAACAAGGTGAAAATGGATAGAATAGAAAGAGTAAAAGACGAAAATGAACAGAGGGGAAAGGGAGGTGGGGTTCAATAGAGCAGGAAAAGTGAGAGAAAGAGGATGTGGACTGAGAGAAGAGGTGAAAGGATGAGAAGGGAGAGTGAAGAAGAAGAGGTGAGAGTGGGGGAGAGGAGGGGAGGAGGGTATGGAGTGGGAGGGAGAAGAGTGGGAACGAGAGGGGGAGAAGGCGGGAAGGAAAGAGGAGGGAGTAAGGGAGAGGACGGGAAAGGATGAGGAGGAGGAGGTGCGGTATAGAGGGAGTATGTGAGTGGGAGAAAGAAATAAAGAAGCCAAGAGAAAGAAAGAGAATGGAAGGTAGTGAGTTAATGATAAAGAGTAAGAGAGAAGGAAAGGGAGTAAAGAGGAGAGGGATGAATGGGGGAGAGAGAAAGACAGACAGACAGACAGAAGCAGAGAGGAGAGAGGCGGGACAAACGTTACGAGGCAACGAATCATTAAGTAACCCAGTGAAGAGTTACAGACGACAGGGCTGGCGGAGAGAAAGAGAGTGAGAGAGAGAGATAGAAGGTGAGAGAGAGAGAGATAAATGGTGAGAGAGAGAGAGACATAAATGGTGAGAGAGAGTATTTCTTTATTCACCATAAGGTTGAGAAAAAGAGGGGACAAAAAAAACGTTGGAGTCAGGGTATCGAATGAGACAAAACATATGAATAAACAAACAATTAAAATATATACAATTAAATGAGAATGAGTGATTAACAAAAAATGAAGCGGAGGACGTGGTTGACCCCACAAACAAATGGTGAGAGAGAGAGAGACATAAATGGTGAGAGAGACCTAGAAAAAGAGAAAGGGTGGATGAAGAGAATACAGTGAATCATTAAGTGGCCTGGTGAAGAATCACTAATAGCAGACGACAGGACTTTAGTGGTGGGAGGGAGAAAGAGAGAGAGAGGGGGTGAGAGGAAGGTGGTGGTTGGGGAGGAGATATATGACAGAAAACTAAATGGATGGATAATGTGTGTGTGTGTGTATGTGTGAGTGTGTGTGTGTGTGAGAGAGAGAGAGAGACAGACAGACAGAAACACGAAATGATTGATAAATAATGAGAGGTGAAGGAAGAATTTTTTAACCGAGAGAAAAAAAAACGTATGATTACGAAAAAATAGAATCAAAGAAAGACAAAAAGAAGGAAGGAAAGGAATGAGGTATGAAAGATATTCGTTTATGAGGGGATTGTCCGAATTATGAGTTAGTTGCTGTTGTTGTAATGGCGGCGGCGACGGCGGTGGTGATGGTGGTGGTGGTGTGCAGAAGTTCGTCAGATTTTTACCTGTCTTTGAATGTTTGTTTGCTTTAGCCTTGCTCTCCTTATGGAGCGTAGGCCATCGACAACTTTTCTCCGCTGTTCTTGACTCTGGACCATCTTTTTTTTTGTTTGTTTCTTTGTTTTTTGTCCTCTTCTTCGTTTGTAAGTTTCCGGTTAAGGCCTTTTCGGATTTTGCTGCATCGAGTCATGTTCCCTCCCCAACTCACTCCCCGATTGAAAACCTTTCTCTTCCGTTCTTGTTGAATCTCAACTGCCATCGATACTACTGTAACTTCGATTTTTTTTTTTTTTTCTAGACAGGAGTATTTACCCTACGAAAACCAATTTTTACCTCTGCGATGAGGTTGTCCATATTATTCTGGCCTCTAGCCTTTCGCGTGTCGGTACTACTCAAGAACAGTGGTCCCGGTGAGCGCACTCGCGTATTCGCGCATCCACGCTAGCTAGTCGTGACTAGTCGATCCTACAACGTAAGTACAAAGTAAATAAAACACAAAATAAATGATTTTTTTACAGAAAGTAAATAATTTTTGTTAAACAAAGTAAATAAAACACAAAAACACAAAGGATCGACTAGTCATGACTAGCTAGCGCGGATGCGCGAGTGCGCGCACCGGGACCACTGTTCTTAAGTAGTACCCACGTGTCCAGTAAATGAAGCCCTATCAGGAGTTTGCATTCTGCTGGCATAGCTCTCAGGATGATTGAGGCACACGAGTGGTGACAACACAAGAACTGGACCTTATCGAGGTGTTTTGGGATATGATTGACCGAAATCTTCATCTTTTTAAAGACCGTCATTTGTCTAATAGATAGCTTAGCATTGTCTATCCTGTTGCAAGCGTTTAGACCAGGTCTCTGGGTGTCAGGATAACTCAATACTTGATGTATACCAAGTCTCGGGGCCTGAGAATAACTCGATGCCTTGATGAGTTGTGGTTATTCCTTCTCACTACGACATTCTCGGAGTGCTCTGTCTAGGTCTTAATCACAGTTCTTCATCATCTGACTAAGCTTTACGTAAAAATATACACACAAACAGAGAGACTACAGACAGACAAAAAACAAAGATAGACAGAAGAGAGAAGAGACAGATAAATGGTTTCTGATTTAGGCACAAGGTCAGTAATTTTGAAGTGAAGGGTTAGTTCATACCATCGATACCAGTACATGACTGGTACTTTATTTTGTCGACTCCAAAATAAAACTGAAAGGCAAAAAAATTGACCTCGGCAGGATTTCGCCGGTCTGTCGATTCTGTCAGATCGCCGTCCTTAGGAGATAGATAAATACATATCACACAAAGGCAAGTCGATAAAGTAGATAATAATTATAGACTGCAAGACAGTTTGACTGATGAATGAATAGCTACTAAAAGATTTACTATATGACAGAGAGAAGCGCAGCAAATAATAGAATCCAAAGAAATTAGGGATGGTTTACGCTAGCTGTTAATATGTGTAAACTGTCTAACGTAGTATAAGTTGCTTTGTTGTGGGGTTCCCTTCGTTACACACAGTAGACGTTAAATGATTATATATCATCATTCATCATCATTCATTTAGCGTCCGTTTTCCATGCTAGCATGGGTGACGGTTCAACTGGGGTCTGGCAAGCCCGAAGGCTGCACCAGGCCAGTCAGATCTGGCAGTGTTTCTACAGCTGGATGCCCTTCCTAACGCCAACCACTCGAGAGAGGTAGTGGTGATTTTATGTGCCACCGACACAGGTGCCAGACGAGGCTGGCAGACGGCCACGCTTGGATGGTGTTTTTATGTGCCACCGACACAGGTGCCAGATGAGGCTGGCGAACGGCCACGATCGGATGTGTTGTTACGTGCCTGCAGCACGGAGGCCAGTCGATGCGGTAATGGCTACGGCCACGTTCGGATGGTTTTCTTGTGTGCCACCGGCACTGGTACCACAAAGATACAAATTCCATTGATGTTCATCTATTTTGATTTGTTTTGATGTATATATATATATATTTACAAGGTTGAAAAGTAACACACGAGTTAATATATATGGAAAAAAAGTCAAGGTAGAAAATGCTAAAATAAAAAAGATTTCAGTACCGGTTTCAATCATTGAGACTTTTTCAACTGTAAATATGGGAAACAATTAAATTTTGGAAAAATTAAAAGAAAAGTTTTTTTAAAAGAATATTTGCATAGTATTCAAATACTCTCTTTTCTCTTTACTCTTTTACTCTTTTACTTGTTTCAGTCATTTGACTGAGGCCATGCTGGAGCACCGCCTTTAGTCGAGCAAATCGACCCCAGGACTTATTCTTTGTAAGCCCAGTACTTATTCTATCGATCTCTTTTTGCCGAACCGCTAAGTGACGGGGACGTAAACACACCAGCATCGGTTGTCAAGCAATGCTAGGGGGACAAACACACACATACATATATTTATATATATATATATATATATATATACGACAGGCTTCTTTCAGTTTCCGTCTACCAAACACTCACAAGGCATGGTCGGCGGGGCTATAGCAGAAGACACTTGCCAAGATGCACGCAGTGGGACTGAACCCGGAACCATGAGGTTGGTTAGCAAGCTACTTACACACAGCCACTCCTGCGCCTATGCAAATATTCTTTTTAAAAGACTTTTCTTTTAATTTTTCCAAAATTTAATTGTTTCCCATATTTACAGTTGAAAAAGTCTCAATGACTGAAACCGGTATGAAATGTTTTTTATAAAATTATTTTAGCATTTTCTACCATGACTTTTTCCATATATAAACATATATATATATATATATATATATATATATATATATATATATATATACGTGTGTGTATGTATATATGTGTACACACACACATATATATATATGATTATATATATGCATATGTGTGTATGTATATATGTACATATATATATATAGATATGATTATATATATATACGTATGTGCCAAGCTGTATCGACTTTTGCCTTTCCCTTGGATAACATCAGTGGCGTGGAGAGGGGAGGCTCATACGCATGGCCGGCTGCTGGTCTTCCATAAGCAACCTTGCCCGGACTTGTGCCTCGGGGGGTAACTTTCTAGGTGCAATTCCATGGTCATTTGTGACAGAAGGTGTCTCCGATGTGGTGTTGTTAGATAACTCCACCTACATCGTTTTATTGATTTTGATGAAACTGCCAGGGTCCGTATTATCGATTTTTTCAGCAATCTAAGTATGTCACGAGGTTTCCAGATATGAAACGACTGATAGCAAACTTCAGCAAACTTGTACAATATTTAATAGCTGATCCCAGAAAGCTTTCATCAGAAATTTAGGTCTAGATAACAGGTGTTGAGAGAACATGTTCAGGTATGAATATACTAGCCCTTGAAAAATTACCTCTTTATCCTACAGTGGTAAACATAGCTCTGGGTGTTGAACTGCAACTTGTGTACATTTTTTCAAAGTATTGTTGCTGCAACAACCAGTCTCATGTGCTATAAGCTGACAATGCTGGTGTTTTTCACACTATTATCTCTATCAACTATATGATTCTGAGAAGTTTCTTTCAAGACTACAGTTAATCGCCAAATATATTGAATGAATGAACAAATCAATCCGTAATCCCTTAGAAATATAATACATTTTATTTTTACCCTTTTATCATTCAAATATCTTACTTTTTGTTCACTTTCTTACCTCTGAATAATAGTGGATTCAAATTTTGGTGCAAAGCCAGCAATTTTGTGGTGTGAGATAAGTCAATTACATCAACCCTAGTGTTCAACTGATACTTATTTTATCGACCTCAAAATTATGAAAGGCAAAGTCAACTTTGGCAGAATTTGAACTCAGAACATTAAGATGGATGAAATACCATTAAATGTTTTGTCCAATATGCTAACAATTCTGCTAGCTCATCACTTTCTTTTCTATTATAGGCACAAAGCCTGAAATTTGGGGGAGGAGGATAGTTGATTATATCAACCCCAGTACTCAACTGGTACTTAATTTATCGACCCTGAAAGGATAAAAGGTAAAGTTGACCTCAGCAGAATTCGAACTCAGAACGTAGTGACAAGTGAAATACTGCTAAGCATTTTGTCCAGCATGCTAACAATTCTACCAGCTCGCCAACTTTACTTTCTGTTTAATAAGGATAAGACTCAAACTTACAGCCTTATAAATAAAAAAAAGGAAAGGTTTAATTAAAATAATATAAGCTGTATAGTTCTCTAAATTTTAAAATCTGATCAGTACTTATGGTTGAGCAGTCCTAACTGACACATACTTCTTAACAGTGATAATACAGTAAGACCATCAGATAAAATAACGGCTTCAATTTTGGTACAAAGCCAGCAATTTTAAGAAAAGGTTTAGTCAATTACATCAATCCCAGTGTTCGACTGGTACTTATTTTATCAACTCCAAAGAATGAACTCAGAACATACACAGCAAGAAGAAATGCTAACTCAGCATTTCGTTTGATGTGCTAACAATTCTGCCAGCTTGCTGCCTTATGCTAGCTTGCCACCTCACAAAAAAATAATGCCAATCAATTCTTCTATCCCACCTCATCTCAACTCTGCAGATATTAAACAAAAGCAAAAATATTAACATCATAAATAAAACAGAATCAGAAGCAAACTCAGTGGACAGAGAGAACTTGTGAACAAATTCTTTCATAATAACAGTAAATACAAATGAATACTTAAATGGCAAAACACCCAAAACAAAACTCCTAAACCCTAAAACTGCATTCTAGATCACAATTTTTACTTTTACTTTGTTGTTCATTGTAGAATAGCTTTAGAAAATTAGAAATTTGGTTGTGGATGAACTGGTTGGTAGTCTTTCAGTAAATGATGAATCACAGCCTAGAAAGGTAAAAAAGAGAAAAAAGACCAGAGATAAGATGAGCGCAAAATTAAATGGGTGTTAGGTTATATTGCAAAGATATATTTCTTTACTGCCCACAAGAGGCTAAACATAGCAAAGATAGCAAACCCATTCAAGTATGGTGGGAAGAAATGACATGAGGGTGAGTAAAAGGTGTTCATTGATTTGTTCACTTAACATCCATTTATCTATGCTAGCGTGGGTTGAACAGGATTATACAGGAGGCAAGGTGCTTGTCTTGTCATCAACCCTCATCCATTTTCAAGCAAGGCAATATTTTTGCATGGCCAGACATCTTTCCATGGTAGTAAGGAAACAAAGGATGTCATCTGTATGATGATGATGCCAATTACAACTATCACATGATGTCAAGACAAGGAGACACAATAAATGAATGAATGAATGAATGAATGAATGAATGAATGAATGAATGTGTATGTGTACATGTATGTATGTATGTACGTATGTATGTTCACAAATAAGACACAAAAGCATGGTAATTTTCTATGTATGAGCTCATATGTATGTAGTGTGGCATTACAGAAAACTATATACATGATGTCATAGCAAGCTAAGAACAGATATTTGACATCATAATAATAATAATAATGAAATTATTGTATACAGTGCTCAGGTGCACCACAACTTGTCAAAATGCATATAAAGCATATGCAGTAATGTACAAATGTCTGGAAAGTGAACAGTGTATGAGTCAGATACATGCTTGTGTGTGTATGGAGGGGAGAAAATCAGGTGTAGTGTTGACGAATCACAGGAAGCATGGAAGTTTTGAAGGATGCAGTGCTCCGACAACTGACAACTGATGCCAGCAGTTTGTTCCATACTTCAGCAACTCTTAGCATGAAAAAATGTTTCCGAAAGTCATGGGAGTTGTGCTGTTTTCTGACTTTGTAAACATGTCCACGGGTGTTAGACATATATGTACATGTGACATCTTGTACATTATTTTCAAGTCTATTACATCACAATAAACTCCAAAATAGGCACAGTGCAAGAGAAATAATGAAAGAGAAAGGAAGAAGAGAGAAACAGAGGGCGAGACAGACAGACAGAGATTATGTATAGGTGAGCCATACCATAACAGTCCACTTTCGGTTCTCAGCTTCTTGCCAGACAACAGAATTCTTCCCATAGAATACACTATCAGAGACCTCTTCTTTGTGTCGTGGAAGACAATGCATAAACACCCAGTCTGCAGCTGCTTCTTTTACTAACTGGAAAAAGAATTTAGAAATCAGTTTCAAAAACTGAAACTTTTAAAACAAGACTCTACCTTTTACCATATTTTCTAGCATACAAGTCAACATAGCATATAATATAAACACGTAATGTAAACATTCAAACATCGTCATTATCTTTCCTAACTCTGCTGCCTTTTACATGAAACTTTTGGTCCCCCAAATTCGACATACATTTTTTGACTGTATGTTTTGGTCTGAAAAATTTAACTTATATGCTAGAAAATACGGTATTTATATTTTTTTAAATAATTAAAAATGTTGTCTGTTTTCTTTCTAAGCATTTTTCAAAAAGTAGCATATGTTAGATAGGTCAACCACTTTAGATATATATATTTTGCTCGAATTCCAGAAGCCACCTTTGTAAACTTCCTCCAAAAATTCTTGCAATAGTTTGCAGGCGCGGCTGTGATAAGAAGCTTGCTTCCTAACCACATGATTCCAGGTTCAGTTTCACTGCATGACATCTTGGGCAAGTGTCTTCTACAAGAGCCTCAGGCCAACCAAAGCCTTGTGGGTAGATTTGGTAGATGGAAACTGGAAGAAGCCCGTCATATATATATATATATCTGTGTGTGCATCTTTGTGTCTGTGTTGGTGTCTTTATGTCTCTGTAACTTAGCAGTTCAGCAAAAAAGACCAATAAATAAATACCAGGCTTAGCAAAAAAATTAATCACTGGGGTTGATTCATTCAACTAAAAATTGTTCAAGGTGGGACCCCAGTATGGCTACAATCTAATGGTTGAAGCAAGAAAAAGATAAAAGATATGATATATCTTGAAGAACTATGCTGCCCATACTTACAAGAAAAATTAATATAAAATTAGTTTTAATCTGTAAGGCTAACATACCGTATCTGAGAGCATAAAAGATGCAAAGGGCACGTTAGACAGATACCAGTTTCAGCAACACATATACATGAAAAACGTTTTTAGTGCATTAAAGCTTATGGGTGACCCAACTTCACTTATAGAATTTGGGGTGACTTTCTGAGACATTTTTTTGGAAAATAATGCGTTTTATATGCTATCAAATACGTTAATAAAAACTTATATAGTTATCAATAATAAGTAAATTTGCAATATGTAAAGATTTCTTAAGTATCTGTAAATGGCAATATGTAAAGATATCTTAAGGCAGCAAGCTGACAGAACCATTAGCTTGCCAGGCAAAATGCTTAGCAGCATTTCGTCTGTCTTTAGGTTCTGCATTCAAATTCTGCTGCTGAAGTCAACTTTGCCTTTCATCCTTTCAAGATAGATAAAATATGTACCAGTTGAAAACCGGGATCAGCACAATTGACATAGCTCCTCCCCTGAAATGACTGGCCCTTTGCTAAAATTTGAAATCAATAAGTAAAGCTATTTTAAGTTGAGCTGGCAGAATTAGCAGAATGCTGAATGAAATGTTTAACAGCATTTTGTCCATCTTCAAGTTCTGAATTCAAATTCTGCTGAGGTCGATATTGCTTTTCATTTTTTCGGGGTTTATAAAATAGGTACCAGTTGAGTATTGGGATTGATATAATCAAACTGTCGGTCTTGTGCCAAAGTTTGAGACCAATATGTAAAGATATTTTATAGACAACACAAAACGTTGCCATAGTAATAATACTTAATGCTGGTGCAGCAATGCATAATAAATTTACAAAGCTCTCATAATGATGGCATGCTCTTTACTCTTTTACTCTTTTACTTGTTTCAGTCATTTGACAGTGGCCATGCTGGAGCACCACCTTTAGTCAAGCAAATCGACCCCAGGACTTTGGAAGCCTAGTACTTATTCTATCGGTCTCTTATGCCGAACTGCTAAGTTACGGGGATGTAAACACACTAGCATCAGTTGTCAAGAGATGTTGGGGGGACAAACACAGACACACAAACACACACTTAGATATACATATACATATATACGACGGGCTTCTTTCAGTTTTCGTCTACAAAATCCACTCACAAGGCTTTGGTCGGTCCGAGGCTATAGCAGAAGACACTTGCCCAAGGTGCCACGCAGTGGGACTGAACCCGGAACCATGTGGTTGGTAAGCAAGCTACTTACCACATAGCCACTCCTGTGCCTTAAAGTCTATAAAGTTTTGATAACAACAGAACAAAAGGTTGTCATATATAACTGTGATATCAACAGTATGCCATACTAATGGCCTATAAAGTTATAACAACATACAAGATTATAAATACAACAGTATATAAAAGTGTAAAGGCCCCCTTTGGTCATGAATGACCATGGGATTGCACCTGGAAAGTTCCCTTCCAAAGCAGAAGTCCAGGCAAGGTTGTTTAAGGAAGACCAGTAGTTGCCCATGCATACCAGTCTCCCCTCTCCATGCCACAGATGTTATCCAAGGGAAAGGCAAAGGTCGATACAGCTTGGCACCAGTGATGTCGCAACTCATTTCTACAACTGAGTGAACTGGAGCAACATGAAATAAAGTGTCTTGCTCAAGAACGCAACACACAGCCCAGTCTGGAAATTGAACTCACTACCTCATGATTACCACTGAGCCATGACTCTTAAGCCTGTCATATAAAATATACATAAAATTGTTATATCAGTGATATTTAATAGTTTTGTATCAACAGTTTATTATCTCCGCTTTGTAACACCATATAAGTCTATCATATTAACGGCATTTATAATAAAATATAAGATTATCATACTTTTGAATTGACTTCATAGCCATCAAAGTCTTTGAGTCGTTTGGCTGATTCCTCTTCCTGGCCCATACTGATCCACGTGTCAGTGATAATGGCATTAGCTCGATACACAGCTTCCTTGGGGTCATTCGTCAAATGAATCTTCCCGCCATGCTACAACATTAAGATAAGTGAAGACACTGACAAAGAAGCATGGCAATAAGAATTGATTACTGATGATGAATATGATGATGGTGATGATGATGATGATGTGATGATGATGATGATGATGATGATGATGATGGTGATGGTGATGATGATGGTGATGACTAATGACTGACAATGATATTGGTGCCTGTATAATACCACTACATTTCTACAATCAGGCTAGTTGCAAATGACAGTAACTCCTTTCAGCTTATAAAAAGCTTCTAACTTTTTCTTCACAACTTATAACTTATCAACAGATAATCATAACAGTTAAATTATAATGAAATTGAATAGATAACATTTGAGCTATAAAAGGGGCAAAGACCCCCTTCAGTCATGAATGGCCATGAGATTGCACCTAAAAAGTTCCCCTCCAAAGCTCAAGTCAAGTCTGGGCAAGGTTGTTTATGGAAGATCAACAGTCGCCTATTCATACCAACCTCTCCTCTCTATGCCACTGGCATTATCCAAGGGAAAGGCAAAGGCCAATGCAGCTTGGCACCAGTGACATTGCAACTCATTTCTACAGCTACAGCAACGTGTAATAAAATGTCTTGCTCAAGAACACAACACACAGCCTGGTCCAGGAATCGAACTCACTATCTCCTGATTGTGAGCCCGATGCTCTAACCACTGAGCCATGCACCTTTACTCATTTGCGCTATAAAGAGCAATAAGTGACAGCTAAACCACAATAGGAAACAGATGACAACTGAGCAAAACAGAATAACAGAAGATAGTTGAACTACAAATAGCAACAGGTTAAGCTGCAAAGAGCAACAGAGCATAGCTGTACTGCAAACGATAACAGCTGACAGTTGAACTGCCAAGTGTAAACGACCACAATTGAGCTATAAAGAGCAGCAAATGATGATGGAGCTACATAAAGCAGTAGAAGACAGTCAGGTTGCAAAAAGCAACCAGTGCAAGATATATATATATATATATATATATATATATATGTTTATTTATATTTATATATATCTTGCATTCTTCTTACAGCACTAAGAGTTTTCTAACTCTTATTTCTAACAATGTAAGTGCTTCAGCACTTTTAGTCACACTTAGTGATGGTTAAATTTTTCCTTTATGGTATTACTATTACATTTCGCCAAGCTGTTTATATCAACTCATATATGTGTGTGGGTGTGTGGGTGTGTGTGTGTGTGTGTGGGTGTGTATGCACGCGTGCACGAGCACACACACATCACAACCAATAGAACTTTGAGTCTCAACAAAATGAAATAACTGTCTCTGCTCCTTTTCAAACAGTTTTCTCTGAAGATAACAGTCAATGTAGAAATAGCAAAGGAAGAGGAAGAGCAGGAGATGATACCCATGATGATGACAATGATGATGAAGGATGACAATGTCAGTGACAAACATGACTGCGCTGATAATGATGATGAATATATCAGAAAAATGAAACAGTAATAAGATGGAGCAAAGTTAATAGAAAAATCTTGACAAGATAGTTGGGACTTTGGTAAAATAAAGTTAGCAAGATGGTGCTAAATGCAAGCTGTTATGCAACAGCATCTGTGTGTATTCATGCATGTGAGTGTGTGTGTGTGTGTGTGTATATATATATATATTATATATATATATATATATATATATATAAAGTTAATCCAAACATGAAAACACAAAGAGAAAACACAACAATGCAAGGACGTGGAACAAGTATAGTATTATTGGACGCTCAGGAACGGAAAGGAAGAAGGAGGATTTAACGTTTCGAGCAGAGCTCTTCATCAGAAACATAGGAAAAGGAAAGATCCAAGGAAGAGAAGACGGAGGAAAAAAAAGCGCCAACGATACACACACACACACACACACATACTTGAACTCAAATTACATTCACATCCACCACTTCTTTTATTTTTAAAGTTGTTTTTTTTTCTTTTTCTTTCTCTCATTTCTTTTTTTCTTAAATCCTCTGCTTCAAACACTCATTTTGAAAGAGACAGTAGTGGCCATCATATATGTATACATATATATATGTGTAAGTGTGTGTGTGTATTTATGTAGATAGATCTGTGTGGGTAGGTGTGTTATGTACATACCTTTGCAGAAAATTTATTACATGAATTGATGATACCAGTATCAGGCAAATAACCCTGGAAAAATAATGTAAGAAAGGTTTAAAAATTAGTTTGATATCAAACACATTTACATTATACATTTCATAAGAATTGGTTTGGAGCTAAAGTTTATACACTGTATTTCAAATGGCGGCATTTAAACTCATGATTTCATTTCTCATGTGGCAGAAGCATATAGCTAGTACTTATCCCCTGAAATGTAACATTTCAACATGTCTTTCTATATGAATACTGTGTGGATAGCTTATTTCTACTGCTTTTACATTAAAAGCAAAGATAGAGGAAAATGAGAGACATTCCTGTCATTTGATCCTCCTTTATTTCTCATCATCATCATCATCATCATCATCTTCATCGTTTAACATCCGCTTTCCATGCTAGCATGGGTTGGATGATTTGACTGAGGACTGGCGAACCAGATGGCTGCGCCAGGCTCCAATCTGATATGGCAGAGTTTCTACAGCTGGATGCCCTTCCTAACGCCAACCACTCCAAGAATGTAGTGGGTGCTTTTAAAGTGCCACTATCATGAGGGCCAGTCAGGCGGTACTGACAACGGCCACGCTCAAAAATGGTGTTTTTTACATGCCACCAGCACAGGAGTCAGTCCAGCAGCACTGGCAATGACCTTGCTCGAATGTTTCGTTCACGTGCCACCGGCACAAGTCCCAGAGAGGTAAATTCAAACAATTATTGTTCTCAATTAATAAGGCAAGTGATGGAAAGCAACAAGAATTAGCCAATCAGAAGGGTGTCATCTTCTTCAGGGCAGTGTTAGGCCGCATATTACCTTGCAGATAAAGCAGAAATTGGTACAGCTTGGCTGGGATCTAGTACCATACCCAACTTATTCACCTGACTTTGCACCCTCAGATTACCACTTATTTTGTTCCCTACAAAATCCTCTTAATGGGATTAACTTCAATTCTTTGGAAGACTGTAAAAATAACTAAGATCAGTTCATGACCCAGAAAGATGCTAAGTTCTTGGAAAATCAGATCTTGAAACTGCCTTAAAGATGGGAAAAGGTAGTGGAACAAAATGAGACATAATGGTTGAATAAAGGTATGTACAAATATCTAGAAATTGTTTCTGAGTTTTACTTAAAAAATTATTTGCACTTTTGTTCCATCTCACTAGTCCTACAACTCATAGCGCAAGGAGGCTGCATGACTGAGAAGTTTGCTTCTGTGTGATCTCACTGTGTAGCATGTTGGGCAGGTGTCTATTAACGTAGCATTGGGACAATCTTGCAACTGAAATTCTTGTAGAATATGCAGATAACACTAAGCTATACATAATCATTATAAATTCAACATCTACTTTTCCATGCTTGCCTGAGTCAGATGGAATTCATTGAGGTAGATTTTCTATGACAAGATGCCCTTGTCACCCATCCTCATCTGTTTCCAAATAAGGTAATAATCCCTTAGTTTATCAAACAAAGAACAACCCAGACATAGTTATACAGTCACCAGGAAACAATGAGCTTTTTGTTAGCAAAGATCATACTAAAAAACCCAGACGTGCCTTCATAGTTGATTATAAATAAAGAACACCACACTTGTTTTTGCTTATAGTCAGAGAACATACAAAAAGAATGACTCCTATATACTATATATCTTCCCCATAATCTGACCAGGACATACACAGCAATGGATTGCTGACTGGCAACACAAGCTGGCTACAGATAAATGCACCTCTATACATTATGGGAGAATAACCCCAGAATTAACCAACTCCATCCACAACACCAACCTTGAGAAGTTTGATGGTGAACGTGAACAAGGCATTATGGTTAACAACAATCTGCATTGGATGAACTACATTTTTAAAATTGTCAAAAAGACTGAGGTGTCTTAGATCAAGATCTTTGTCAGCCACTCACCAGCTGTCTGTTTAAAGCTATATATGGATATGGTACATCCATGCTTAGAGTTTGCATTTCCAGTCTGGAACACTTGACTTACTCTTTACTCTTTTAATTGCTGGAGCACTGCTTTTAGTCAACCATATCAACCCCAGGACTTATTCTTTGTAAGCCAAGTACTTATTCTATCGGCCTCTTTTGCTGAACCGCTAAGTTACGGGGACGTAAACACACCAGCATCGGTTGACAAGCAATGTTGGAGGGACAGACACACACATACACATACATATATATACATATATATGACAGGCTTCTTTCAGTTTCTGTCTACCAAATCCACTCACAAGGTTTTGGTCGGCCCAAGGCTATAGTAGAAGACACTTGTCTAAAGTGTCACGCAGTGGGACTGAACCCGGAACCATGTGGATGGTAAGCAAGCTATTTACCACACAGCCACTCCTATGCCTATGATGGTGAACCTGAACATCTTGTTGAGAATATCAATATATTGGAAGATATTTAGTGACATGCAACTGAATAAATACCTTCATCGCCCACTATATCTTGAATGTTTTACATATCTTGACAGTGACATACTGAAGCTTCAACATCCAACAACTGACTTGGTAGAAGCTCATAGGATTATCCAGCATCATTATGATAAGTTTAACCAGCTTTATGAATTCAGTATCTCAACCACTTGTGAACATGCTTATAAAATCAGAAAAAGAGTGTAACATTCATGACTTTTAGAAACATTTTTGCATGCTTAAAATTGCCAAAGCATGGAAGAAACTATCCACATTGATTGTAGATGTCAGGATACTTTATCCTTCAAAACTTGAAGGAATGGCTGTGTGGTAAGTAGCTTGCTTACAAACCACATGGTTCCGGGTTCAGTCCCACTGCGTGGCACCTTGGGCAAGTGTCTTCTACTACAACCTCGGGCTGACCAAAGCCTTGTGAGTGGATTAGGTAGACGGAAACTGAAAGAAGCCCGTCCAACCCATGCTAGCATGAAAAACAGACGTTAAACGATGATGATGATATATATATATATATAGTACAAAGTAAGATAGGGGTTATGAGTGTAACCCACTATGGGATATCAGTTATCCAATATACTGCTGGTGAAGTACCCAAATACTAAATACATAAATGCTTATAATTGCAATGCAATTAATTCATTTATTGTATTGGATGGGTGAAGGTAAAAAATATTTTACCGTAAATTCATAATACAAATAAGAAAATGGAGGAACAAATTCATTTTGATCATCAACTTACAGATATTCCAATTTCATATTATTTATTAATTATACAAATAGGAACATGAAAATCGAACAAAACAATATACATCAATATGCAAATTAATAATACAATAAAAATAATACAAATAAACTGCTCCTTACAGCTGTTTCAGCCTATAGTTAAGAGGCAATTCACCTTAAATTGCTCATATATGCCATTATAGTATAGTCTTAGGCATTAAATATTATATTTGTCTGTTTAAATAACCAAAGGCCTCGTCAGAGGATATACATAACTGCAAAGTTATAATAATATAATAATAATAATATTGATATATAAAAAACATGCTTTCCATACTATCCAATAAGTATGAGTCCGCTGCCCTAACCACTGGGCCATTGCGCCTCCACAATATTAATTATATTCATTGTAAATAAAGGGAACAAAGAACAAAAAGAAAAAGAAAAGACAAACAACAAACAGAGAAACAATCAAACATACAGAACAAAATTAACTCCTACATTAAAGGTGACAAGTTTGGGTCTTTGCAAGAAACCTTTTATCATTTATTAAGAAAAAGATAGCATTCACAGAAACACTGTTGATGGGCCAGATACTGTGATATTTGTACAGAGATAACATCTCTTATGGCCGTACTATGTTAAACAATAAACATTGTCAGTTATTGGGGAAATATTAACATTCGCAGAAACACTGCCAATTATTAAGGAAAATATTAGTATTCATAGAAATGAAATACTGTTAGTTATTAGGGAAAGGTTAGTATTGAGACCCTCTTCGGTCATGACTGACCATAGGATTGCACCTAGAAAGTTACCCTCCCAGGCACAAGTCCGGGCAAAGTTGTTTATGGAAGTCGCCCATGCATACTAGCCTCCCCTCTCCACACCACCAGTATTATCCAAGGGAAAGGCAACAGCAGATACAGCTTGGCACCTGTAACATCGCAACTCATTTCTACAGCTGAGTGAACTGGAGCAATGTGAAATAAAGTGTCTTGCTCAAGAACACAACACATAGCCCGGTCCGGTATTCAAACTCACAACCTCACGATCGTAAGCTCGACGCTCTAACCACTGCAAATTATTAGAAAAGAATGGCATGTAATATTACCGATGGTGTAGCAACGCGTATTTCCATTCCAAGCTTAGCACAAGCAATCATCAGAGAGTGGATGATGTTGTTACCATCACCAACCCAAGCCAACTTCAAGTTCTTCAGTTCACCAAAATGTTCCTAGAAATATGGAAACAATAAGGAAGATAGATAATATTAGCAGATGAAGAAATTCACAATGTAATATATACAAAAACATTAGAAAAGTTAACAAAGGAGTTTCTATGTAGTCACTTGATCTGCGAAAAATAGCAGCTGTATATCCCTCAAATGACAACCTACCACCTTTAGAAAAATGAAAAGATACATTTGGATAACGTAATACAAGGTACACTAAGTAAAACAAAAAATAAGTGTTTGGCTTTGACTAGTATCGTTTTGATTATGGATCGCCAAAAATCTTATATGGTCCCTGGTTGAGAAGCGCTGCTCTAAAAGATCAGTTGACTGAATCTAATTTTTGCATTTTCTGTAGGAATAAAAGACATTTACAGGCATTGATCGACCTTGCATAAGTTTCAATGAGTGTTCTAGTTGTTAGTTCAAATATAAATGGCTGAATATTCCATAAACAATACAGTCATCAAAGTGTCCACAATTAAGGGAGAAGATAGTCATCCTCAAATTCAAAGGACTACCTCACATGCAAGACCATGTTCTATCTTTACAAATCCACAATTCATCCTTGTATGGAATACTGTTGTCATATTTGGGCAGATGCACCATTTTGTCACTTAGATCTCCCGGACCAGGTTTAAAAGTGAGTCTCTAATTTAATTAATCCTTCTCTTACTTCAACTCTGCAACCCTTGTCACATCAACATGAAGTCACCAGTCTTAGTCATTTCTATTGTTACTACTACAGGAAGTGTGAAGGTGCGTGGCTTCGTGGTTAGAGCATTCGGCTCATGACTGTGAGGTCGTGAGTTCGATTCCTGGCGACGCGTTGTGTCCTTGAGCAAGAAACTTTATTTCACGTTGCACCAGTCCACTCAGCTGGCAAAAATGAGTAGTACCTGTATTTCAGTGGGCCCGCCTTGTCACACTTTGTGTCAAGCTGAATCTCCCTGAGAACTACGTTAGGGGTACACGTGTCTCTGGATTGCTCAGTCACTTGCACATTAATTTCATGAGCAGGCTGTTCTGTTGATCGTATCAGCTGGGACCCTCGTCGTCATAACCGACGGAGTGCTCCTACTACAGGAAGTCCTCTTATGAACTTTCTCTTTTAGTTCCATATGACTCTATGTCATCTCGTCTGACTCAAAACCCACAGCATCACCATCTAAATGTTCTGCTTCAGTGAATAAGGAAGTCTTTCTACAGTCGTAGCTTTCTTCCACAAACTACCAGACTGAGCAACTCTCTTCCATCTCACTGTTTTTCTTCATTTTATGACCTGATCTCTTTCAAGTCTAAAGTAAGTTCATTCCTTTCATCTTAATTTCTTCTTCTTTATAGTCCCTTACACTAAGTGGCTTCTTGCTTTCCCTGGGACTTTCTTACAAAAAAAAAACCTCCTCAAGTGTACTCAGCCAGGCATTGCAAGTGGCAAAGCTGTCACTTTGAATTACAAGTACAGTTTTATCTAAATGGATTTTACACAGTTTTTGTTAGCTTAATTCGGCTTATGAGATTTACCATTTGAGATGATGGTAGAACTCCATCTGTCTAACACCCGTGGACATGTTTACAAAGTCAGAAAACAGCACAGCTCCCATGACTTTCAGAAACACTTTTTCATGCTAAGAGTTGCTGAAATATGGAACAAACTGCTGGCATCAGTTGTTTGTTGTCGGAGCACTGCATCCTTCAAAACTTCCATGCTTCCTGAGATTCGCCAACACTACACCTAATATTCCCCTCTCCATACACACGCAAGCATGTATCTGACTCATACACTGTTCACTTCCAGACATTTGTACATTACTGCATATGCTTTATATGCACTTTTGACAAGTTGTGGTGCACCTGAGCACTGTATACAATAATTTCATTATTTTTATTATAAGACACCTTATATTGTTGTCGACTGGGATCAAACAAAGGATCATATGATTATGGAGCAAACTTCATAACCATTTCCTCATGCCTGTTCTCTTATCCACATCACACACACACACACACACACAAACACACAGGTAATTGGTTGAAGAATTATAATTCCATCCATGGCTATTGTGGGCATCCTCTTCTAAGACTTAACTTGAGATATTCAAACATACAATATTGTTTAAAGATGGTAAATAGTATGTCACGAAGGCGGTGAGCTGGCAGAAACGTTAGCACACCAGGCGAAATGCCTAGCCGTATTTCGTCCGCCGTTACATTCTGAGTTCAAATTCCGCCGAAGTCGACTTTGCCTTTCATCCTTTCGGGGTCGATTAAATAAGTACCAGTTACGCACTGGAGTCGATGTAATTGACTTAATCCCTTTGTCTGTCCTTGTTTGTTCATTCTATGTTTAGCTCCTTGTGGGTAGTAAAGAAATGGGTAAATAGTATGTCACAAAAAAGAAAACATTGCCACTACCGTAATCAGGTCAGGGGATAATGTAGCAACTTGTTTGTATGTTTATTATAAGCAGGTGATAATTAGTGACACGGTATTACCTGTAGCGTGAGCAAGTCAGCAAGGATCTGCAGAGGATGGAAGAGATCAGACAATCCATTTATCACAGGAACAGAACTTTCTGAAGCTAGCGTATCAACCACATCGTGACCATAGACTCTGGCTAGTATTACATCACACATTCGGCAAAGAACACTGCAAAAGGTTAAAAATAATCCAAAAAGATCGGTAAGAAATAATGCCATTTGAGACAACTCCAACAACCATGTAATTATTAATCGTTATGTCCAACCCATACCAGTATGGAAGATATATGTTATATGATGATGATGATGATGATGATGATGACATACAAAGGTGGCCAATGGAAAAGACAGTAAAGTGAGAAACAAAAAGGAGTCACTAAAATACGGAACCAATCAAATACTTGGAACCAATATAACTGACAAGCTACTCTCACTCCACAAAAACTGTGGCCTTCTGCCAATGGCTGATTATTGGATTCAAACTTTGGCACAAGGCCAGCAACTTCAGAGGTGGAGGTTAGTCGGTTACATCAACCCCAGGAGTCAACTGGTACTTATTAAATCGACCCCAAAAAGATGAAAGGCAAAGTTGACCTTGGCAGAACTTAGAACATAAAGGACAAAATGCCACTAAACATTTTGTGCAGCTTGCTAATGACTCTGCCAGGTTGCCACTTCTGTCCTTAACCTCTTAACATACACATTTTTTTTCAATGTCCATGCAGAATATATCATTTTTTTAATTATTGCTTTTGAATCTGTATATAAGGAACTCAGAATGTAACGGCAAACGAAATACTGCTAAGCATTTTGCCCGGTGTGCTAACGTTTCTGCCAGCTTGCTGCCTTAATAGAAATGATAGTTACTGATAGCTATGATAGAAAATGTTGTGTGTGTGTGTGAGTGAGTGTACTTGTGTTTGTCTCCCACAGTCATCATTATCATCATTTAATGTTTGCTTTCCATACTAGTGTGGGATGGACTACTGGCAAATGGGATTAGTTTGTTTACATCCCTGTAACTTAGCAGTTTGGCAAAAAGAGACCAACAGAATAAGTACCAGACTTCATAAAAATAAGTCCTAGGAGCGATCTGTATGACTAAACCCTTCAAGGTAGTGTCCCAGTATGACTGCAGTCCAATGACAGAAACAAGTAAAACGTAAGATAGAAAAGATAAATGACAAGCAAAAGAATCAAAACATATGAAGAGGGGTGACATAAAATAGCAGAAATTACTTACCACAGTATCTAAGATTTCAGCTTATTCAGCCTTACAATAGCAAACTTGCAAACAGAGCCAGCTTAATGGCATTATAGGCTCCTGGGAAAATCAGTGCACTGGGCCCAATAATGGTTTATTTATTAACAGCAAGCCACAGCATACATAGATCAGAATTGGGCTTCTAGACCCATGGGGGCCTCCAAGTAAATCAATGCAGTAGTCCGCCGCCGCCATCATCATCATCATCATCATCATCATTGTTTAAAGTCTGCTTTCCATGCTCGTATGGGTTGTACAATTTGACTGAGGGTTGGCAAACCAGATGGCTGCACCATACTTCAATCTTGATCTGGCAGAGTTTCTACAGCTGGATGCCCTTCCTAACGCCAACCACTCTGAGACTGTAGTCGCCAGCCACTCCGAGAATATAGTTTTTATTTATTGACAGCAAGCCACTTTATAAAGTGTTGGTGTTAGGAGGAGCATCCAGCTGTAAAAATCCTGCCAAAACAGACAGTGAAGCCTACTGTGGCCTTCTGCCAAGCAAGTCCCAGTCAAACCATTCAACCCATGCCCATATGGAAAACGGACATTAAATGATGAGGCTACAATATACATAGGTCTAAATTGGGTATCTAGATTCGTGGGGCCTCCAGGCAAATCAGTGCATTTTGCCCTATAGTATTTAGTTATTGATAGCAAGCCACAGCATACATCGGTCAGAACTGGATCCCCTAGACTTGTGAGGCCTAGTGTGCTCATGCCTTAAGGTGGCACTGTTTGCAAATATAGAAAATATTATTTTTGTAAGAATGCAACATATCAGTGAGGAAAAGATGTAATTACTGAGCAGTGTCTTTGATGCTTTCATTCACACCAATATGGACATCATCTGGGCCAAGGAAAATGGATTGACCTCCAAGAAGGTTCATTCCTGGAAAAAAAATATGAAACTACTTCATTATATGCAAACTTTTAACAAAGAAAAATTATTAATGATATAAATAAATTTCTCAACCACGTGGTTCCAGGTTCAGTCCCACAGTGGGGCAACTTGGGCAAGTGTCTTTTACTATAGCCTCGGGCTGACCAATGCTTTGGGAGTGGATTTTGTAGATGGAAAACTGAAAGAAGCCCATCGTATGTGTGTGTGTGTGTGTGTGTGTCTTTGTCTCACATCATTGCTTGACAACTGGTGTTGGTGTGTTTATGTCCCCATAACTGAGCAGTTTGGCAAAAAAAGATCAACCAACTAAGTACAAGGCTTAACAAAAAATAAGTACTACAGTTGATTCATTTGACTGAAAATTCTTCAAGGCGGTAACTCCAGCATGGCCGCAGTCTAATGTCCGAAACGAGTAAAAGGTAAAAGATAAAAAATAAATTTTTTAAAGAACGAAAACAAGATGCTAAAAGAAAAACATGTCAGTGGTGGTAGTGAATCCTCCTGCTACGAGATAAAACGTAGATGATTTTAAATGAAAATGGTGAAACCTTAAATTTAAATTGTATCAAAATGATAATGGTTAAATTGCATTATATTTATACCTGCTTCAAATTATGTAATATCAAAGATGATGAGATCACTGAAGAGAGGGAGAGAAAGGGAGGAGGGAGGGAGAGAGAGAGGGAGAGAAAGGGAGGGAGGGAGGGAGGGAGAGAGAGTGGGGAGAGAGAGAGAGAGAGAGAGTGTGTGTTTGTGTGTGTGTACATTTATTTCTATATATCACTGTGGGTTGTTAAAAAGCTTGCTTCACAACCATGTTCAAGGCAATAGTGAAGAAGATTACACAACCGAAGTTTCTTAAATTCAAGGGAGGTCATTCATAAGTTTTAAGATTTGTCTCCCTTATACCGTTACGCGCTAGCCTAAATTCATTTTTTTTTTTTTTACTTCAGGCACAAGGCCCGAAATTTTGGGGGAGGGGGCCAGTCGATTAGATCGATTCCAGTACGCAACTGGTACTTAATTTATTGAACCCGAAAGGATGAAAGGCAAAGTCGACCTCAGCGGAATTTGAACTCAAAACGTAAAGGCAGACGAAATACCGCTAAGCATTTCGCCCGGCGTGCTAACGTTTCATATTTCTTTATTACCCACAAGGAGCTAAACATAGAGGAGACAAACAAGGACAGACAAACGGATTAAGTCGCTTATATCGACCCAAGTGCGTAACTGGTACTTAATTTATCGACCCCGAAAGGATGAAAGGCAAAGTCGACCTCGGCGGAATTTGAACTCAGAACGTAGCGGCAGACGAAATACCTATTTCTTTACAACCCACAAGGGGCTAAACACAGAGACGACAAACAAGAACAGCCAAATGGATTATGTCGATTATATCGACCCCAGTGCGTAACTGGTACTTAATTTATCGACCTCGAAAGGATGAAAGTCAAAGTCGACCTCGGCGGAATTTGAACTCAGAACGTAACGACAGACGAAATACGGCTACGCATTTCGCCCGGCGTGCTAACGTTTCTGCCAGCTCGACGCTCTGACCTAAATTACGAAAGTCTGAGCCTGACTGTTCCTCGTTCAAAGAGGATACCGTAGTTTATAGATTTGTTTCTCCTTGGTGAGAGTATAACTGACTTCAATATAGTCCCGAACGCTTAACAACAATTAAACAACACTAACAATAATACCATTTGTGGCCATATTGGTTGTAAGATAAATAACAACAATGTAAAAACAAGTATATTTAATTCGTTAAAATATTTTAAATTCTCTCAAACAATGCATGCCACATCATGCATTTGCTGCTGCTGCTACTGCAAGAGCTTTAACCATCTTGAAATTTTTTTAGTCTGGTACACAGCTGTTGGTGACAGAATATAGCGTTGTCCATCTAATCTCCACCCACCCCTCTCTATCTATCTATCTATCTATCTATCTATCTATCTATCTAACTAACTAACTATATATATATATATATATATATATATATATCTTTTTATCTGATACGCGATCCCTATTGATTGTTTTTTTATTATTGTTTTCTTTCTTTTTTATGATCCCTTTTGATTGAAAACCTACCCCACTTTTTTTCTCCCCCCCCCCCCAAAGCTCTACTTTGTAATTTCTCCCGTCTGTGTTCAGCTCTGAGTGGCTAATAAAGAAACATATCTATCTATCTATCTATCTATCTATCTATCTATCTATCTATCTAACTATCTATCTATCTATGTATCATGGCTTTTAGAAATGCGTATATAAAATGATTTGATGAAACATAAATAATAGGAATAAACAAGTGGCATTGTAAACAACAGTATACATCAGTTTCATCCAGGGCTAAGCCCTTGCAATCCCTGCGCTTGCAGGGGGGCTCTGCAGTTGAGGGGGCCCCCATATTAAGATCAAAGTATGTAGATGAGTCATCTACTTACTTGGTTAAGATACTGAACATGAATTAAACTATGTTAACTGAAAATTTCAAGAAATAAAATGGTAGAACATTGCACCTGCAAAAAGCGCTTATAAAATATTACATTGTACCCCAAATGTGTACCAGACATTCAGGATTGCCTATGATATCTATTGAACATGAACTTAGCTCTGAGCTTAAATTATTCTGAAACTGCTCAGTGATTTCACAAAACAAAATAAAAAGTGCTCCATGTTTGTCTTTGAAAGTTGCCTGGATTATAAAAGTGCTCTTTTATTCGAATCTGGAAGTTTTTACTTCTTGAAATTTGTAATAGACCTAAATAAATTTAACTTGTTGTATGTTTAAAGATGTTCTTAGGATAAAGAGAAATATTGAACTTCAGATAGAATAAAATAAAATATAGCTAGATTATGAATTTTGATTGAAGGGATAGAGCCTTGAAACAACAAGGTTGTAAGAGGCTTCTAAAAGTCATACAACGAAGCTGGTTTCACCCACTGAGTTCTAAAGAAATGTTAGAAAAACAAGACGTTCGATCAATTACATACAAATTTTGCTAGCAACAGCACATAAAATAACGAAAAGTTTCCTCTAGTCATAATTCTATTTAATTTATCTATTGATTCTATCTTGTTTAACCCTTTAGTGTTCACATTATTCTGCCAAAATTAATCCTTTTTTATCCACATTGTTTTGAACTAATCAGGCATTATCTTGTAGCTATGAGATTTTGATGAGGTAGCTGTTAATTTTTAAAACGATATTGTAGGGCTGGTGTGAGAGACCAGATCTGGCCAGTTTGAACACTTTTGGCCGGATATGGCCGGTTTAAATGCTAAAGGGTTAAGTCTTTGGATTGCAACCATGCTAGGGTACCATCTTGGAGGGTTTACTCAAACAAATCAATCCAAGTGCTTATTTATAAGTCTGGTCCTTATTTTGTCAGCTTCTTTTGCTGAACCACTAAGTTACAAGAACATAAATAAACGCAGGCTGTCAAGCTTCTTAAACTACACTAAGTAGAAATGTGTAATCTTTCCAGGTGACCCAACAACGCAACAGAATTGAAGTCACGAATGATACTCAACAGTTTGATATCTACAAAAATATCTGTTACAAAAGAATTAATTTGTTTTTAAGTATTTACATTACCTGATTCTGAAGAAACCCGAGTTCGTGTACTTCTCTTCTGGAAAATCATTGCCAAAGACTTTCCTACTAGAGGCTGATACAACTGGAAACAAATAGAAAAAAATTGAAAACTTAGTATTAACTCTAATAGAAATGCTAAGATTTGTTTGTATTTGGGGGACGATAAATTAAGATAAACACAAAGACATACATAGAGTACAGTCTCAGTCAAATTGAACTTGACAATAAATTTAACCCTACTCTCAGTAATGAGCCACCCCATCAACAAATATTCAGTTATTCTTAAACTTGATTTAAATTACCTGAACATACTATATAAATATGTATATATATATATATATATATAAAGAATAAGGTTCATGTTCAGTTAAATGAAGGAAAGAATAAGAAATTAAAGATTCCTTTATGAGGTTAACTTATCCTCAAAGCAACTTTTATATATATATAGTATATGATAAGAAGAAAATGGTGAGTTTTAACAGATAAACATCAATTTATTAACATATTGTCAATTCTCTGTTACCTACAATTGTTTCCATATCCAACTCCATCAAATTACAATTTAATAAAGTAAAATTGCATTTTGAAAATAGAGGGTTGAATATTTCTTCAGGATGACTAAATTGACACAAAAGGAATCACATCTTAATCACATCTTTTCATATACTATATTGAAATATACCCATATATATCAAAGTGAAACACATAGCTATTAAAAATGTCCAAACTCTGTAAAATACTTAATTGGTGCCTATTAAATAATAAACACTAATACTATTAAATAATACTGAGTATTTCATGGATATATTGGATTAAACCAGGGTAATTTGCATGTTAACATCTTTCTTAAGAGCAATTTATACCCTCAAAATAACACACACACACACACACTCATATATATATATCATCATCATCGTTTAATGTAAGCCCTTCATGCTGGCATCAGTGGGATACATATATGTATGCATGTATGTATGTATGTATGTATGTATGGATGTATGTATGTATGTATGTATGTATGTATGTATGTATGTATGTATGTATGTATGTATGTATGTATGTAATCAATGTGACCGCTTGTGTATCGTTGGCAATGTTTTTCCCTCAATCTTCCCTTCCTTGAATTTTTTCGTTTTCTATGTTTCTGACGAAGAGCACCGCTCAAAACATTAAATCCTCCTTCTTTCTTTCCTTTCCTGAGCGTCCAATAACACTATACTTGTTCCATGACCTTGCATTGTTGTTTTCTCTTTGTTCATGTTTGGATTAACTTTATGTATGTATGTATGTATGTATGTATGTATATAGTTCAAATTTACAGAAAACAAAAAGACGAAGACAGGTGAGGGAGCAACAAGCAAATGTATTAGTTTGAGACTTCGGAAGAATCGGAAAGCATTTGGCATTTTGAGCCTATAGGGGGAAAAAATGGAAACAGAACAATGGATGGATGGATATAAATACATATATAAAATTAGTGTACATTTAAACACAAAAGATGTGGCCCTTATAGAACACCTCTTTTGTATATAAATGTACACTAATTTTATATGAATAATATTTTGTCTGTTGACTATTTTATGCATGCTAGCCACTGGTAGAAATTTTCTCTAATTTTCCTACCCTATATATGTTTTCTTAATAAATAAATACATATATATATATATATATATATATATATATATATATATCTTTTACTCTTTTACTTGTTTCAGTCATTTGACTGCGGCCATGCTGGAGCACCACCTTTAGTCAAGCAAATCGACCCCAGGACTTATTCTTTGTAAGCCCAGTACTTATTCTATCAGTCTCTTTTGCCGAACCGCTAAGTAACGAGGACATAAACACACCAGCATCGGTTGTCAAGCAATGCTAGGGGGACAAACACAGACACACAAACATACACACACATATATATACATATATACGACAGGCTTCTTTCAGTTTCCGTCTACCATATCCATTCACAAGGCTTTGGTCGGCCCGAGGCTATAGCAGAAGACACTTGCCCAAGATGCCACGCAGTGGGACTGAACCTGGAACCATGTGGTTGGTTAGCAAGCTACTTACCACACAGCCACTCCTGCGCCTATATATATATACTGTTGTGTCTGGGGAGAGTCATTTTCTTTTTGTGCCTTATAATTTAACACACTCACCGGTAAAATTTCCTATTATTTCTTATTTTTATTTTCCTAAAATTTTCATTACATCTTGCAACTTTTTCAATTGTCTTGACCAAGTCCAAAAACAAAATATATATATATCACACGCACACTGCCACAACCACCAGTGCACACACTTGTCACTATAGCTGCTGATCTCTCACTATGACATTAGCACACACACACACACACATGGTCACTACTACCACATGCATGCACCCTACCATGCATACATGCTACTACGTACACATGCTATCATGCACACACACACACACTCATTTACTGCCACACACACACACATGCTAACACACAAACTATCATACACACACACGCTAACACACACAGGCACGCGCATGCACGCACACACATGCCAACCATTCTTCACACTATCCTGTCCCAGAAAACATTTTATCTTTGTGTCCATCTGCTTCTGATCAATTCAAAAATGTAACTACACATTGACTGCTGGCAATTTTTTCCTCCTTCTTCCTTTTCTTTTGGACTTTCCTATGTCTCCTGTTTCCGAAGAAGAGCTATGCTCAAAACATAAAACAACCACTCTTTCCTTCCTTGAGCGTCTTATAAATACTTTGCATGTGCTACATCCTCGTGTTTTTGTTTTTTCTTGTTGCCTTTTTCTCCATTTTTTAATCAACTATATATATATATATATATATATAAATTTTAATTAAGGGTATCTCTTAGATCTCTTAGATACCCTTAATTATAATTATATATATATATATATATATTATAATTAAGGGTATCTAAGAGATACCACCATGCTAGATACAGGTATCTCTTGGATACCCTTAATTAAAATTTTAATAATAATTATTACCTTTGAGGTTTTTATTCCCATGCTGGCCACCTGATAAGATTGGTATTTTAAATGATAAGATTGAATAGGACAAGCAGTATTAATATTTTTAATGATAATTCTGTTTAAATAACAGATACCTACCTCTTTGTCTTTTTTCATGCGAACCTTCAAATCGTTTGCTGTCCATAGCAGTTGCTTAATTTCGTCAGGTTGGTAATATTTTAAGCTGTCAAAGTCTCTTCCTACAAGTGAGCTGTCAAAATCAACAAGAGATAGAAAAATATTCAATGAAGGATAAACATGTGAAGTTGTGACACAACAAAAAAAAACATTTAATTTTTACAATTACTAATTATTAATAATGAATATATTTATTTTCATATTTATTCAACACTAGCTTAAAAGCCGCATTCTGTTTGGACTTTTAAACTGGCTCCTATAGAAGGCTAATTAGGCCTGTGGCCCAAAACTAAAAAGAGCTAAATAGCATGACTATAATACCTCTATAATGATTATATGCTCCAGTGGTGTTTGATCAGAGGTTAAGGACAGATGAGAATTCTCTAATGCAATCATTCTATTGTTCCAGTCCCAAGTTGAATTCCAACTGTGGGCCCATTTGTCCCAAAGTTCTTATCTCAATGCAAAATTAACAAAGTAAAATGTCATTTACCCCCCCCCCCCCCGCCTCCTTGATCTCTGATGTCATCTGACAAATGCATACCAAGATGGCCTGAATAAGCCAAGCTTTACCTGCTAGAAATAGCAACCCAAATGCTTTTAAATCAGATCCCAATGCTGGATGTTCAAGAACCAAATGATGGGCAGATTTTCAATCCCAGGATCATCCAGATTCCAGAAAGGTATAATATGTCTATGTAGAGCAAATGTAGACTAAGATACAGGGGTTCCCAGATGGACAGACAGAATTTTGCCTTTATTAATATAGATTAAGACAGCTCCCAATAGTTTTCCCACCACTTTATTCTTATATAGGCACAAACACAGATGTGTGGTTATGAAGTTGCTTTTCAAGAACATAATTTCTTTGCTTGTTTCCAGTATGTCTAATTCTGGGATTTGTTGTATTTAGAACTCGTTTAGACATTACTTTGCTCGTTTTGTTACTGAATATGATGTTCTCTTGTTTTCATGCTTTAAGACAAGTTTTAACATTCAGTCATCAGAGTTTTTTTTAGGTAAGTGTTTAGGCCAATTGTGGCAATATCCATTGTTAATTCCAGTTGTAAAAGTCCACAGTCACCCTCTTTTCTTGGCAAGTAAAGTCGTTCTATATCTGCCTTAGGGTAGTGCATTCTATGCATTGTCAACAAATTTTGTATTTTTCTGTCAAGATTACATATTTCAGTAATTGGTCAGTTAATAATATTGAAACTGTAAGTCACAGCCGGTATGGCCAAAGTAGTGATTGCTTCATTCTTATTTCTT
>NC_042998.1:46397403-46412403 GCF_006345805.1 Octopus sinensis | reverse complement strand
GGAATGCCCTAAATCATAGGTTTGCCTGATCAGGGCTGATTTGCAGATAATCTAGACCTAAGAAGTACAGCATTTGATGACCTTACATTTCATTATTAATAGTAAAGATGGAATTTGAGTGATAAGCACTATCATTGATGCTTACTTATTTTACTGTACTGTGTAAGGTACCAGTAGACTTGTGACGTGGCCACAGGAATTTAAAGTTCTTGCTCATAAATTAGAGTAGATTATAAGAAGTTCTAGACCACCAACAACTACTGTCTGGAAAGTAGATATTGTACCTGTATTTGGAATTGTGAAATTTCAGATCATTATTGATGATTCATTATTGCCTAGAATCTCACCGCCACTACTCTAGTCAAATCAGCTATAATTGAGTTACTCATGTAGTGTACACCCACTCAGAACTAAGCACTATCTAGCCAAACTGCAAAATGTGTAGATATGTAAAGTGAGTTAGAGTTCAAATTAAAATAATTTAATAATAATAATTATTATTATAAACTAATCTCTGATAAAAGCAAGATGAAAAATATGTGATAATGTAACGTTCATGGTTTCCTTAGTTTTTAATGACACAACAATGATAAAATGGTTTCGAATTATGATCCCTTTTGTACAGTTATTTACACAGTAAAGTTATACATAGTACAGCTATTGCATCATGCAATCTCATTCTAGTTCGTTGACCTTGCAGACGCAATTAAATATGTATTAAAAAAAAAAACATGTACACAATTTATGGCATAAAGGAAGAGGAATGGGATCTTAACGTTTATATATACTTTTCCCACCCGCTTCCAAAATTGATAGGAAGTTGTTATGACAACGGTTGGAATTTGAGTTGCTGGTTATGAGTACAAAACAAAAATGCTTCCCCAATTAATAACCGCTTGCTCAGCTCTGATGTTGACAAGCCGACGTAATCAGTCGATCTGCTAGAAATAACAGCCAAATCTCTCTCTCTCTCCCTCTTTCAAATCACACCCCACTGATTTGAAATTGGAAAGAACTCACCACTTGTCATCGGCTAATTGTTTCTTATCTTAACATTAAAAAAAAGGAACAAAGAAACTGAAATTAAAATATTTGCATTATTGAATAATATTCTTGTTCATAACATCTTGTTTTCGTGGAAACACGATCCAGTTACGACCTTTGAATATATAAAATGAGTGTGTGCATTTTATATATTCAAAATGCACACGCATTTTATATATGTGTATGTGTGTGTGTGGGCATATATCAAAATCGTTTTTTTTTTTTAATCCTAAACTGCAAAATATTAAATATTTTCGAATAAAATTAAAGAATTCATTAACAGAAGAAATACGATTAACGAAAATACGTTCACATGTGCCACATTGCTTTTTGCATATGTATTCATGCACTGAGTGCTGCAAAAAAAGTAACTTTGACAACCGACAAGCAGTGCCTTTACTCGTAATCTTGTCTGCCTGTATACATAAAGGAGAAACATTCATGAACATATTTTCGCTAATCTAATTTCTGCTATGATTGAGCATCTTACAAACTTAGAGATTTAATGAGAGGTCCTGAATACAGGAAAATAATGAGTCACAAAGTATACAATAATATTTCAATTTTGCCTTAGTACTATTGTTTAGTCTTTTTACGGTGTTAAAGTAGGAAACAACCCAGAGGTTTTTTTGATTAAGCGTGACTTGAAGGTAAACAGTAAATAGTAATTTTTCTTTTTGTGGCGTTAAAGTAGGAAACAACCTATAGGTTTTTCGCGTGCACTTGACCTGAAGATAAATAATGGTTATCAAACGCGGAACGTGGAATGTAATTATCACAGTAACACAGATCTTAGACAAGATCCCGGAGAGTCGAATCGGTGACGCGGCTTCCAGTCCTGGCCTGTCATTCGAGTTTTATTCACCTCACTTGGCACACTTGTTCTTGGGACAGGTATGAACCCTATCACCTGAACAATAAAACTGCCTTGATGTTTTTATCAAATGGACAAGGTTGAGCAATATATCACATTTGAATACATCCTTGATGCTTGGTTATCATTTCACATGAGATAGGTAACATATGCTCAAAACTAAAATTTGTTTTGCTTGCGAGCATTTGCTCTGCCCAATAGCAGAGAATTATGCCCGAACTTGGAAAAAAAACCATCATTATAGAATTAAATTTCAATTTAAATAGATTATCTAACAGGATCCATTTAAACATGTGGAATGAGCAAACTAAATATTTTACAGAAACTATCCTAACAGAAGCTATATATGTGACATCCGTTAAATGCTCTTATCATAAAAACTGATAAGAGAGTATGAGAATTTAGCACTTGTGCGTGTAATGTATGCATATATTTCTTACCTGTAATTTTGCTGACACAAACGGTTCGTTGCACAAGCACAGAATTTAGACAATTTAGGACGGATAACGCGAAGAAGGGACATTCTGAGAATTGCAGCGAATGGTGTGTAACGCGGTGATCTCCCTTGAAAGACCTGTAATTACAACAAAATAGAGATTTCATTTTCTGAAAACTGTCGGACAAAAGACTCTCAGCAAACTTACAAGAGCCGTAAAAGCGTCCAATAAAGCTCCTGCAGTATTCTCTTCAGCTTTCTGCTCACTGGATTCAAATCTCACCAAAGTTGACAGTGTCTTACGCATATTTCGGTTCGATAATGGGAGTGAGTTTTCCATGTCCTTCAAAGTTTCAGCTTTGTAGCATACTCATTTCTTTATTACCCACAAGGGGCTAAACATAGAAGGGACAAACAAGGACAGACATAGGTATTAAGTCGATTACATCGACCCCAGTGCGTAACTGGTACTTAATTTATCGACCCCGAAAGAATGAAAGGTAAAGTCGACCTCGGCGGAATTTGAACTCACAACGTAACGGCAGACGAAATACTACTAATCATTTCGCCCGACGTGCTAACGTTTCTGCCAGCTCTGCCGGCTTTGTAGCATACTGCTTGACGTTGATACGGGCATGAGACTTGCTTTAATGGTACTAGTGTCTATGGGATACTCAGCCACTTACACGTTATTTTCGCGAATAGGGGATCTTTTCGCTTTGACCGGCAGATTTTTAAATAATTTCTTTGTAACTAAACACTTTTAAACTTCGTATACTGGTAGAATGTGTAAGTTTAAAAGTGTTTAGTTACAAAGAAATTATTTTAAAAATCTGCCGGTCAAAGCGAAAAGATCCCGAATAGGAGTTTGTATTGTCGAATAACTGAATGTTTGTTGACGAGACTGGTGGAGAATCCACCAAACAGGTTTAATTTTTAGTTAAACACTTGTAAGTAGACCGGATGCATGTAGCTGCAGAGGGAACTTCATAGCAACATGGCTACACCTGTGCTTTTGAATACTACTTCATATATTGTCTAGGTTTTACTCCTGTTTGTTTATACATACAATACATGCAAACATACACACATACATACATACATACATACATACATACATACATACATACATACATCACAGGAACTGTAAAAATCTGTAAAACTTTCCTGAAGTTTATCATTTAAATATATGTGAGGATGTCCAGATATGCAATTACATGCATGAGAATATATACACAAAACAAAACATACATACATACATACCCTGCTGTTGATGCTGAAATTCCAATGAATGAGGCTTGGATCTAGGTTAGAAACCGGCTCTTTCTCTATTGGCAAGAAATCTGGAAATAAAACTGAACAATGACATACATACATACATACATACATACATACATACATACATACATACACATACATACATACATACATACATACATACATGCATGCTTGCGTGTATACATACACACATACATTTATTTAAACATAATACATACAAACACAAATGTGTGTGTGTGTGTGTGTAATAGTGCAAAAGGATAGACAGGCAAACAAGAGGTATCATATCAGATTATGACATATTCATACAACATACAGAGAAACAACATATCGCAGGTCAATAACGGTCTCACTATGGAAAGTTCTTAATAGTTACCAAGTAAACAGGTAGACTCCGCGAACAGGTATACACACACACACACACACACACATACACACATGGACGCACACGTATACATATATATATATATATATTATATATATATATATATATATATATATATATATATATATATGTGTGTGGTGTGTGTGTGTGTGTGTGTTATTTAAGAGAGTTTGATTCGGCCCTATGCAACTTAAAATTTTGTAGGCTCCTTAAAGAAACTTAGCTGCTTTAAATAATAATGTAACTTTATATGATAAAACTTTAATAGGAGCTTTTCCTTTTGACCGACAGATTTAAAAGATAATTTTTTGCAACTAAACACTTTCAAACTTCGTATACTGGTAGAATGTGTCACATAAAACATCTTTTACTCTAGGCGTTGTTGAGAAAATTCTGTATTTTGGAAGTTATTTTTTGTTAAAGTTGTATTTTGCTAATTTCAACCAATCAATGACGTGTATTCAGTTGATTAAAATTACTGCTGTTGTTTGTCAAGAACGACTTCCGGCTGCACTATTTTTTTTTCTTTTCTTTCCAAATGATATTGTAAACATTAACCAAATTTTGAATAACAAAAATTAAATATCACAAGGGAACATCAGGATTTTAAAAATGATTCGGTGGGGCATGGCCAAAAATCGATAGGGAACCACTGCCTTAAAGCCTAACTCCTAACCCTAAAACTGACCCTAAAAATTAACCCTAACTACTATGCACTGTAAAAACATATCGTTACGTGGATGCATTGGGACCTCCGTATTTAAGTAGTGCCGAAAATGTTTGTGCTATCGAAATTTACGATTTTACAAATAACTTTTAGAACATACTGTTTGAGAATTATCCCAATGAGGTGTTATTTGAGGGAGGTTTTGGTTGCTATTTCTTAAAGATCCAGCAACCAAGTGGATGTTGCTTTGTGCGACAACTTCTATGTTAGTCGTTGTTGTTTAGCTTTGCTTTAAAGAATCTGTATTCAAATTCTAACCTTCTCATTATTATTATCATGACTGTTCAAATTCCGCCGAGGTCAGTTTTGCCTTTCTTCCTTTCGGGGTGAATGAAATAAAAACCAGCTGAACACTGAGGTTGATTTGATCAACTGATGTCTTCCCCAAAATTTTAGGCATTGTATCTTTAGTAGAAAGGATTGTTATTATTGTGTTGTGTCTGAGAAGATTCATTATTGTCTTAAGGCCTTATTATCTAACACAAGTTCAATTTCCATTCATTTATTATTTATATTCTTAACGATGGATGTTCACTCAGTCCGTTGTCGCCGAGGTCGACTTTGCCTTTCATCCTGCCAGGATCAATAAAAGTAAGTACAAGTCAAGTACTATAGTCGCTGTAATCGATTATCCCCACCATCTCAAAAACTACTGGCCCTGTAGCAAAATTCTGTTTCTGCTACATATGGCAGACTGGCTAGGGCATCTCAAAAAGAGAATAATCTTCAACACAACACACGAGCCAGCTTTCAGTCTATGAATATTCAGGTGCCAAATGATAATTGTCATCAAATGGGCAGGATTTGCAAGCAAATATCTCATTAAAATAGTTGTGAGATTCAAACTGTAACAACAATTCAAACAAACAGGATACTGAAAAACCAAGCCAAATATGTGCTTGCTGTAGGAGAATATATGAAAGAATGCTTCAATTCATGTTCTGATATTTGGAGACGGTTATCTTTTGGAATAAACGGGATGGGGTGGAAAATCGGTTATTGCTTAGTGGGAAATATAAAATTTAAAAAATTTTCTAGGTTGTCAATTTGAGGACAGTGCAGTGGATTCAGAAAGAGTCGGAAGAGTTTCAAGGTGATTACAAAGGTACAGTAGCTCAGAAATCTCACTTTGATCATTCTGATAAGATAAGAACTGAATTTGTTGGTGAGATCCAGCGACCGTAATGTAGTGTTATGGAAGTGCTGCCCCTGTGGCGAAATCTGCGACTGTTATGGAAGGGCTGCTCCTCTGGTGAAATCTGCAACCGGTAATGTAGTGTTATGGAAGGGCTGCCCCTCTGGCGAAATCTACGACCATTAATGTAGTGTTATGGATTGGGGCCACCCATCTGGTGAAATCTGCGACTGATAATGAAGTGTTATGGATTAGAACTGCCCTTCTGGCGAAATCTGTGACTGGTAATGAAGTGTTATGGATTGAGACTGCTCCTCTGGCGAAATTTTCAAAAAATTTTGATGAAAGTCTTGAAAAATGTTTTCAAAGGATTTTCATGAAAATTTTGAAAAACTTTTCAAAGGATTTATAGACTATATAGGCATCCCTGGATCTATATAGCCTACACAGGCACCACTGCACCTCTATAGCCTATATGGGCCCCCTTGGGCCTATATAGCAACTCCTGTGTCATGTAATGTTATGGGTTGGGTCTGCCCCTCTGGCGAATCCCCGACATGTCATGTAGTGTTATGGATTGACCCTGCCCCTTTGGCGAATCCATGACATGTCATGTAATGTTATGGATTGGCCGTGCCCCTCTGGCGAATCTCCGACATGTCAGGTAATGTTATGGTTTGACCCTGCCCCTCTGGCGAATCCCAAACATGTCATATAATGTTATGGGTTGGGTCTGCCCCTCTGGCGAATCTCCGACATGTCATGTAATGTTATGGGTTGGGCCTGCCCCTCTGGCAAATCCCCAGCATGTCATGTAATGTTATGGTTTGGTACTGCCCCTCTGGCAAATCTCCGACATGTCATGTAATGCTATGGATTGATGCTGCCCCTCTGGCGAATCCATGACATGTCATGTAATGTTATGGCTTGGTTTGCCCTTCTGGCTAATCTGTGACATGTCATGTAATGTTATGGTTTGGCCCTGCCCCTCTGGCAATCTGCAACATGTCATATAATGTTATGGGTTGGGTCTGCCCCTCTGGCGAATCCGTTACATGTCATGTAATGTTATGGCTTGGTCTGGTGACAACCTTTTGACGTACAGATTTAAAAAATAATTTTTTGTAACTAAATAGTTTCACATTTCGGACACTGATAGAAAGTGTCATATAAAACATGTTTTACTCTTAGCATTTCTGAGAAAATCTTATATTTACGAAGTAATTTCACGTCAAAGTAGGCCTATTTCGGTAATTTCAACCAATCAATGACGTTTATTCAGCTGAATAAGATTACTGCCGTTGTTTGTCAACAACAATTATCGGCGGTATATTTTTCGTTTGTCACTGTTATTTATGACATCGTTCGTGCGTTTGTACTGGTTTTAGCTTTAAGGTTTTAGGGTTAGGGTTAGGGTTTTAGGGTTAGGGTGTTAGGGCTAGGATTTTAGGGTTAGAGTTAGGGTCAGGGTTAGGGTTTTAGGGTTAGGGTTTAAAGTTTTAGAGTTAGGGTTAGGGTTAGGGTTGTCATAAATAACAGTGACAAAGGAAAAATTCACCGCCGGAAGTTCTTGTTGACAAACAACGGCAGTAATTTTATTCAGCTGAATACACGTCATTGATTGGTTGAAATTACCGAAATAGGCCTACTTTAACGTGAAATTATTTCGTAAATATAAGTTTTTCTCAAATATGCTATGAGTAAAACATGTTTTATATACACATTCTACCAGTGTCCGAAATTTGAAAGTGTTTAGTTACAAAAAATTATTTAAAAAATCTGTACGTCAAGAGGTAAAGATCCCTTTAATATAACTTAAATAATAATATGAATAATAATATACAAGGTCTGATCAATAAGTATCCGGATTGTTGCCATAGTAACAAAGCTAAGTAAAGCCGTTTGATATAGATTGACCTTGAACTCTGCTGTGCATGCGCACTAAGTTTTAACGATGTAGCTCACTTCTGCTGTTTACAGCAGTGCTTGGAAGGAAGGTGTGTAGTGTCTGATCGTCGCATTGACGGTGACAGAGAAAGTTGTCAATGCGATACCTGCTCAGAAGCCTACACAGAGTTTCAGTAAGTGTATAAAGAGGAGTGTATAAGCCGCACACAAGTGTACGAGTGGTTTGGACGTTTCCAAGATGGCCAAAAAATTGTCGATATTGACGAACGTTCTAGGAGAGCCGCAAGCATCAGAACTGAGAAAAACATCGCAGTTGTGTGTGCAACTGTGATGGGAAATCGTCGAATCACTTCACGTGAGTTATCAGAGGATGTACAGATTATTTACGGTTCATTTCATTCCATTATCACTGGAGATTTGGGTATGAGACGCGTGTCTATCAAGTTTGTGCCAAAACTGCTTTCAGCTGACCAAAAAGACACTCGGGTTTCAGTTGCACAAGATCTCCTTCATTGTGTCGAGAACACTGAAAACTTTGCGTAAGCCTCTGAGCAGGTATCGCCAAGCTTTTGGCAAAATTTGATGCAGATTTTCTGCTCAGCTTTCTCTGTCATGGTCAATGTGACGATCACACGCTACACACCTTCCTTCCAAGCTCTGTTGTAAACAGACGAAGTGAACTAGAACATTAAAACTTAGTGTGCATGCACAGCAGAATTTAAGGTCAATTTGTGCTAAGCAACTTCACTTTGCGTGCTTTAGCTTTGTTACTATAGCAACAGTCCGGATACTTATTGATCAGACCACTATACTGTGTTGCATGTCTCGTTTATCCACTCACCTTTATGTATGTGTGTATATATATATATATTATATATATATATATATATATATATATATATATATATATAGCTGTGTGGTAAGAAGCTTGCTTCCCAACCATATGGTCCCAGGTTTAGTTCCGCTGCGTGACACCTTGGACAAATGTCGCCACAGGCCTATTAAAGCCTTGTGAGTGGATTTGGTAGACAGAAACTGAAAGAATTTTGTTGCATATGTATGTATGTATGTATGGCATTAAGTGGAAGGGCCGCATCAGTGATCTTGAAATATTGGAAGGCTCTCGATGTGAAAGTATAGAAGCTCTTGTGTTAAAGCAAAGGCTCAGATGGAGTGGTTATCTTCGTGCAATGGCCATACTCGATAACGAGGGGGCAGCCATAATGTATGTATGTATGTATGTATGTGTGTGTGTGAGAGAGAGAATATGTATCTTTGTGTGTGTGTGTGTGTGTGTGTGTGTGTGTGTGTGTCTTTGTGTGTGTGTCTTTGTGTGTGTGTCTTTGTGTCTGTGTTAATGCCCCCATCACCGCTTGACAACCGGTGCTGGTGTGCTTATATCCATGTAACTTAGCGGTTCAGCAAAGGAAACTGATAGAATAAGTACTAGGCTTTAAAAGAAATAGTCTTGGGATTGATTTGTTCGACCAAAACACACAGACGCACACACACCTGTGTGCGTGTGTGTGTATTGTTTGCTCTTGTTTATTGTGATATGAGACCAACATTAATCCAAGGCTCACTCAATAGGTTTTTTAAAAAAAAGTATCACGTTTTTATCAGCTTACAAAGCAAATGTTGATTGCGGTTTCGAAGCGTCGTCGCCTTGGCGTTATAAAACTGACGAAGACAACGGAAGTGAAACTTCAAAATCCTTAGTAATCTTTTGTTCGGAAATTATACATGGGAGTGCGTGCGTGCGCATGTGTGTGTATGAGTGTGAGTGTGTGTGTGCGCGCGCAGAGTCGGCGAGAGAAAATAGCGAGAGAGGGTGTGATTTAATTACAAACCTCAGTGCTATATGGTGGTTTTATTGTTTAACTGCAACGATAATCACAGTTAATTGAAGTCTTTTTTTTTTCTTTTTTTTTTTTTTTAGCTCACCTATCATCTGTATAATGTATTTTGTAAGCAGAATTGTCCAAAGGTATTTTCCCACAACCCTGTTATTTAAACGCACGCACACATACGCACGCGCACACGCACAAACATGCACTCTCTCTCTCTTTCTCACACACACGCGCACACACTGAAACGCACGCGCGCACACACACATATAAACTCATACACACGCACGCACGCACGCACGCACATACACACGTACACACACACACCCAAACTTACACACCACAAACGTACAAACATGCATACATATACACACATATAAACACATACATACATACATACATACATACATACATACATACATACATGTGCGCATGCATGTATTCATATATGCACTTATACAAATGCACATGTTTACATTAATAGATAAATACACACGCATATACATATATACACACACGCATACATACACACATATATGTATACAAACACGTGGCTATTTTGACTCAGTATTTTGCAATTTGACAGTTCTCTACATATAATTTCGTCAGGTTTTTTTTTCGGAACCAAGGCACTGAAGAGGCTTGTATACATAGATAGGAATTTTTTTTTATAAATTAACTAATGTATATAAGTCGAAACAAATTGCTGGTTTTATTTGGGGTTTTTTTTTCCATTTGCTGTTAATTTATATATTTTATTATATTATAATGTAAATTATATTATTATAATGTAAATTATATAATATCATAATGTTAGTTTGTCAATTGCATTTCTCTATCTCATTTAATATTTGTATTTACCCCCGTTTATCTGTGGTATTCAGCTGTTGTACCAGTGAATTGGATGTTTTACATCTCTTTGAAAGAATTGTTTTTTTGCTTCGTTTGATTTATACTAGTTTATATGTATAGTTGATCCAAACATGAACAAAGAGAAAACACAACAACGCGAGGACGTGGAACAAGTATAGTGTTATTGGACGCTCAGGAAAGGAAAGAAAGAAGGGGGATTTGACGTTTCGAGCGGAGCTCTTCGTCAGAAACATAGAAAAAGGAAAGATCCATGGAAGGGAAGACGGAGAAAGAAAATCGCCAACGATACACACGTGGTCATACACACACGCACACACATATATATAGGTATGTATATATGTATGTATGTATGTATGTATGTATGTATGTATGTATGTATGTATGTATGTATGTATGTATGTATGTATGTATGTATGTATGTATGTATGTATGTATGTATGTATGTATGTATGTATGTATGTATGTATGTATGTATGTATGTATGTATGTATGTATGTATGTATGTATGTGAAATACTTATAAATTATTTATTAATTGTAAATTTTACAAAAATATGGACGAAAGGAAAGCTTTTAGTGTGCGGTTTTATTTAAAATTTGATTTGGGCTCCAGATGTCGCCACCAGCTTCTTGAGTCGCCCAGGAATTGTGTCAAATGATTTCACCAGAAACTCTTGTGGGATGGGAAAAAACATAACCTCACATATTCGCCCTTCAAGTTCTTCCAAAGCCTTTGGTTAGGTACAGTAGAGTTGTTCCTTTAGCCAATCCCAAAGAAAGAAGTCACAGGCCATTAAGTTGAGGCTTCTGGCTGGCCACTCATGCGGACAACAATGATCCGTCCATCACCTGGGAAAGTGGGCATTCAGACATTTGTGAATGACAAGAACAATACAATTAAAGAATAAATTCTTGTATTTCAAAATACAAACACAAAAAAAAATTGAGAAAAATATTACAATTAATAAATAATTTATAAGTATTTTAAAATAAGGGATGACTTTTCAGTTACCCTGTATATATTAGACTACTCGTGACATAGCCTTGAAGACCTCTTGTTCTCCTAAAGAAGTCTGCTATGTTGTTATACAGGAGAACTGCGCAATTTGAATTTCCATACAGTGCTTGACTCACTCGGATGAAGTTGCTGTCGAAGCTGAAATACTTCATTATTTGCCACCAAATCTTATGCTACACATAGTTAAAAGACTTTTTTGAAGTTAATGAAGTTGAAGTTTGGGTTACATGGCATTGGAGATGTTTCTCGCTCTGCAATCTGGAGTTAGATATCTGCTTTGATGTATTTACTCTTTTACTCTTTACTTGTTTCAGTCATTTGACTGTGGCCATACTGGAGCACCGCTTTTAGTCGAGCAAATCAATCCCTGGACTTATTCTTTGTAAGCCTAGTACTTATTCTATCGGTCTCTTTTTGCCGAACAGCAAAGTTACGGGGACGTAAACACGCGAGCACCGGTTGTGAAGCGATGTTGGGGGATAAACACAGACACACAAACACACACACACACACACACACACACACACACACACACACACACACACACACACACACACACACACAACACACACACACACACACACACACACACATATATATATATACATATGCATATATACGACGGGCTTCTTTCAGTTTCTGTCTACCAAATCCACTCACAAGGCTTTGGTCGGCCTGAGGCTATAGTAGCAGACACTTGCCAAAGGTGTCACGCAGTGGGACTAAACCCAGAACCATGTGGTTGATAAGCAAGCTACTTACCACACAGCCACTCCAGCGCCTATAATCCGAATTCTGCCCGTTCTTCTACGAATATTTCTTTCACCTTTCATTTAAACCTGCTTACGAGAATTGTCGGCAACGCTGTACTGGGTAGCTAATCAAACTAAAGGTTCTTCTATACTGGCAAAGTATTAGGTCCGTTTCGTTGGAAAGAGTATCGCGAAGGATTGGGTTCATTTTCTTCCCACTACTTTGTTTCGCATTTCCTCTATATCGATGAATAATGGTTTATCATATTTCAGGGGCTCTGCTAGGATGTTGCCAACTTCTTGTGGTTTTCCTTCTTTGAGCATGCGCATCGTTTCTTCAACTCCGGTATGGTGTATCCGAGCATGCACAAGTCCTCTGTTGTTAATAGTGACATTATTCAGTGCGGTGGGGGTCATGATCAGCTTCTTATAATAGCAGTTCCAATTGCAACAGCTTTTAGTTGCTTCGCTTCTGTTAACATTTTGTGGGGGAGGTGTAGTGTGTGGGGAGTGTGGGTGTTTGTGTGGGCGTGCATATTGCGCGCGCTTGTGTCAAAAGTGGCCTTCCCGTTGTCATCTTTATCTCAGATTCGATGTTATCATGGTGTCTGTTTACCACTTTTCCTTGGTTTCCTTCATTTCATTTCTGAACTTCTCCAATTCACAGCGATGTGTAATCAAGCTGCTTCAGCATCTGTTCATTTGTTCTTGTTCAGAGCCTGTATTGTACCGCATAATAATAAATAAATGCGCCCTTTTAAAGTCTAGCCAGGCTCATAGGCTCGGTTTCCCGGTTTCTATGGCGTATGTGTTCCCCAGCTGGACGGGACGCCAGTCCATCGCAACGTTACTCATTTTTGTCAGCTGAGTGGACTGGAGCAATGTGAAATGAAGTATTTTGCTCAAGAACACAACGCGTCGCCGGTCCAGGAATCGAAACCACAATCTTACGATCGTGATGTTGACACCCTAACCACTAAGCCACGCGCCTCTACATTGTACCGCATACTTCCAGTATATCATCAGTGACCAATTGTTTTTTTTTTTTTTGGTGGGGGGGTTCTTCTTTTCCCGAGTACTTCTAAAACTGATTCATGAAATGCTTCGTACATATTGTTAGTCAAGTTATTATTTTATAGTAAACTGAAGACTGCAGCATACGATCCGACCACGTTGACTTCAGATACTACAGAATCTGAATCTTTCATTTTGTCAACATCGAATCTTATATGTGAAGTTTTTTTTTATATATATACTGTAATGCCTCGATATACGAATTAATTCATTCCCAGAGATCGCTTGTAAAGCGAAAACTCGCAAAGTAGAGCATAATTTCTATAGTAGCAATGTTGTAAATTATAAATCGATCCCAGAAAAATATTTTACCTTTAAAATTTATAGTGGCTGTGTGGTAAGTAGCTTGCTTACCAACCACATGGTTCCGGGTTCATTCCCACTGCGTAGCACCTTGGGCAAGTGTCTTCTACTATAGCCTCGGGCCGACCAAAGCCTTGTGAATGGATCTGGTAGACGCAAACTGAAAGAAGCCCGTCGTATATATATATATATATATATATATATATATATATATATATATATATATTATATATATATATATATATATATATATATATGTATGTGTGTATATGTTTGTGTGTCTGTGTTTGTCCCCCAACATCGCTTGTCACCAGATGCTGGTGTGTTTACGCCCCCGTAACTTAGCGGTTCGGCAAAAGAGACCGATAGAATAATTACTAGGCTTACAAAGAATAGGTCATGGGGTCAATGTGCTTGACTAAAGGTGGTGTTCCAGCATGGCCACAGTTAAATTACTGAAACAAGTAAAAGAGTAAAAGAGTAATACTCGTAAATAAATGGCAATAAAACAACAGTAGATAGTAAAGAGCAAAAAGAATGTCAAGATAACTTATGATAAAAAATATTATTATTATTATCGTTTTCTGAATCACTTTCACTCGCACTAGACTCATGCATACCATTACTTGTAGACGCAATCACTGATTCACAAGCACTCATAGACGGACTTATAGATTTCTAATTAAAAATCAAGTTTAGAGTTGTTTGCTTAGAAGAAGATTTTTTTTTCGCTCTCTCTAAATTTCTCGATAACATGCAGAAGCATTTGTTTTAGTAGTAGAAACTTTTGCACTTCGTTCAAAATTTGGATCTTGCGCTTGAAAAATTTCAGCTCGACATACAAAACTGAGTTGAAAAATAAAACTCATAAACCCGGTGTTTCGTAAAGTGAGGTATTACTGTATCTTTATCAGCTTGAATTTGAATGTCAGCAGTACTTTCTAATGATCACTGGTGACACATCCACAGCAGTGAAGGCCCAGGACATTAATTTTTGGTGAGAGAGGACGTGGACAAGTTGGTTATCTTCTAGTGGGTAATGAAATTTCCAAATATGCTAATATTCTCTGAACAGCAAGGCTAGATCTAAACAGAGATACTAGCGGAACGATTCTGAAGAGATATCTGTCATATCTTATTGTCTTTAAAGAAAAAAAGGAACACATTGTACATTTTAGTTTCTGATATCCAAAAGTGAAATGGTTACAATTTGAACATCTTTGATAAAAGCCTGCTTGACCAAAGAAGATCCGTAGTAAAACGACAGCAATATTATAGAGGTAAATTCACAGATTTTTTAAAGTCATTGAATGTCGTGAAATAAAATTCCTAGGAAGCAATACTTTA
>NC_042998.1:46384903-46392403 GCF_006345805.1 Octopus sinensis | reverse complement strand
CAATATATGCCAATTAAACGTGACTCGAAAGCCACCTTGCTAACATGCATGTCTTCTATTGTTTACCTCACCCACCGCAAGCGCCTTCATTACCGGCCGCCACTGCCACCACTACGAGAAAAGCTATAGCGTATCTGAGGAGGGAATCGGGAACATTTACGTAGTCGCTCGATCTCCTAGAAATAGCAGTCAAATCTTCCTCAAGTGACACCCTTTATCGTTTTAGAAAAGAACGCGCTGGGTAATGTGGCTCTGGGTTTGCTGTACATGAGAAAAAAGATGAGATGGTCATAGCTGGAACGTCTTCGTTCATAGATCTACTCGATGAGAGCGTATCTAAGGAGGGAATCGGAAACCTTTACGTAGTCGCTCGATCTCCTAGAAATAGCAGTCAAATCTTCCTCAAATGACACCGTTTATCGTTTTGGAAAAGAACGTGCTGGGTAATGTGGTTCTGGGTTTGTTGTACATGAGAAAAAAGATGAGATGGTCATAGCTGGAACGTCTTCGTTCATAGATCTACTCGATGAGAGCGTATCTAAGGAGGGAATCGGGAACCTTTACGTAGTCGCTCGATCTCCTAGAAATAGCAGTCAAATCTTCCTCAAGTGACACCCTTTATCGTATTAGAAAAGAACGTGCTGGGTAATGTGGCTCTGGGTTTGTTGTACATGAGAAAAAAGATGAGATGGTCATAGCTGGAACGTCCTCGTTCATAGATCTACTCGATGAGGGCGTATCTAAGGAGGGAATCGGGAACCTATACGTAGTCGCTCGATCGATCTACTAGAAATAGCAGTCAAATCTTCCTCAAATGACACCGTTTATCGTTTTGGAAAAGAACATGCTGGGTTTGTTGTGCATGAGAAAAAAGATGAGATGGTCATAGCTGGAACGTCTTCGTTCATAGATCTCCTCGAAGAGAGCTGAGCCGAGCTTAAAACGACGACGACGACGATGCTGAGAACAACAATGACAACAACAACAACAACAGTAACAACCTATTTACCTCCCCGTGTCAGCACCATTGTCACCTAGCACTGTAAATACTTTTAAACCTCCACCGGCAACACTATCAATGTGCAAACCTTTAACACCACCACCATCACACCTCAACCATCGCTTTTCTTTTTTTTTTTTTTTTTGCAGCCCTTGTCTTTCTGTCAACTGCAACCACCACCACCACCGCAAAAGAAAAAAAGCATCCATAACAACAACACAACCAACAACAACAACTCCACTACCACAGTAAACAACATCACATTTCAACTGCTACCACCCACTATCACCATCCCAGCCGCAAAACACTCCACTACCAGTTATTACAACTATCACCAAACTAACAATGAAATGTCATTTTTCTAACTCTAACATCAATAATTTCTTTCCGCCCAGAGGCCTCCACAATTTTAATTATTTTCTTTTCTTCGCTTCTTTCACTCAGTGGTGGTCGTGGTGATGAATAAACAGGGCTGATAATGTTTGTGGTGATTGGGGGTGGGGTGGGGTGAGGGGTGTGGGGTGGGCGGAAGATATTTTTTTTCCCAATGTTAGTTTTGCGGTTGCTTGCTTTCTACGTTTAAGTGTGACTCTGTGTGTGTGTGTGTGTGTGTGTGTGTGTCTGTGTCTGTGTGTCTGTGTGTGTGTGTATGTGTGTGTGTGAGTGTGTGTGTGTGCGCGAAGGTGAAGGCAACCGCAAAATAGATTTGGGAAAATATGTATGCATATCCTTATGTATGTGTGTATAAAACAGTATAAATGCATTTATACGCATATACATACATACATACATACATACATACATACATACATACATACATACATACATACATACGTACATATATATATATATATATATATATATATATATGCCACCCCAGACACACTAGAATGAATATCCCTTACAACATGGCAAAAAGGATTTGTTCTATAGTATCTAAATCTAATACAAGCACCAGGGACACACGACTATATGAGCTAAAGGATACACTCATCAGCAGGACCTAACCACCACTCAACATCCCCGAACTCAGACACCCCAAACTAAAGGATTTACAACCAAGAGCCCTGCCATATATATCCACGCACAACACCCTAAACAACGAGTCCCATCGATGCCATCCTCTAGAAAATCTCTTTACTAAAAGGGGACCATAGAATGGATCAAATCCTCCAAACGGACACCATCAAAAAGAGCAAAAGACAACCCAAGTCAATGAAAAGTCTTCTAACACAGGCCCAAGTACACTCGTCAACAATATTGAAACCTACAGTAAAAAAAAAATGCGGAAGACCTAACTGTGGTATATGTGTCAGCCTAATTGAGGGATCGGAATTCTCCTTCAAAAAGGGTCGACGTTTTACGCAATAAATATTTCCAGATGTCTTATGTCACAAAAGCAAATCAAATTGTAAGATTGATACGTGAAGAAAAAATTTCAAATAGTGTTGACGATAATTTTTGTCTTCGGGCATGCGCATAAACATGCACTCCGGTATGGAAAACGCTATAACAGGTCAATGTGGATCACTGGGCAAGTGCACGTACGCCGCTTTATGTATATGAAAAAAGAATACAAAAATGGGACAAGAACGCAAAATATTCGGACAGTTAGATGATACAAAAAAGGGACACGAAAAAACAAAGACGGGTCACCCGGAGATTTCTTTCGTCAGTTGAGTTCCAGATTATCTTTGCAATTCCGGTTGGTTATACTCGAGATTGCTCCAATCTAGCCTGCCCCAAGAAAAATCAAAGCTAAGCGCACTAGATTCCTTGGAAGAAAGCAGCGAATGTATACGAAAACAAGGACGGGAAAAAAACGGAGAAATGGTACGCAAATACAAATGCAAACAACAGGACATTAACAACAGGTGTCTTTCGACTAAGGACGAATCAAATTAAGCTGGCGTGTGTGGAAGTGAAGCCTTACGACAGGGAAATAAGAGATGGCAAACATGGGAAGGAATATAGATGTTGCACGGATGGTAGTCGAACTAGCATAGAAAGGTCAGGCTTGGCCGAACACCGGTTACGTGGAGGAAGAAGAGAGAAGTAGAGGCAGAGGGATAGAAGAATTAGGGAAGGACGAGAAAAAAAAAAGAAAAGGGACAGAGTGAAGTGAAAGAGGAGGGAAGGTGAAAATGAAGGGAAGGCCAGGAAATGTGAGAGAGGGGGAACGAAAGAAACAAGATTGGAAAGATCGAAGTGTGAAGGGGCCGACAGAAAGAAAGAAAGAACGAAAGAATGAAAAAAATAAGAGAGACATACAAAATTTATATATATATATAATATATATATATATAATATATATATATGAGAGACCAAAGTGTACGTACGCCGTTATATGTATATAAAAAAGAATGCAAAAATGGGACAAGAACGTAAAATATCCGGACAGTTAGATGATACAAAAAAAGCACAAGAAAAAACAAGGACTGATCATCCGGAGTTTTCTTTCGTCAGACGAGTTCCAGATTATCTTTGCAAATGGTACACAAATACAAATGCAAATAACAGGACATTAGCAACAGTTTTAAATTTGGGGGAAGGAGAGGTTGAGGTGGGCATTTTAAATTTGGAAAAGGCGGTTTTTAAAAACAATTCCCAAAAAAGTTCAAAATTTTAAATTGGGGTGGAGGGTTAAATTTGAAAAGGTTTTTTTTACATATTCGTAATCTCCGACATCTAAAACAGAAATCCACCGAAATTTCTTTCCCCAAAAATGCATTTTTCAAGGGGAGTTGCGATTCTGGATTAACCCCAATTTTTCGATCTACATAAAACAACGGTTTTTTACGTTGAAGTTGATTTGATATGTATTTCATCCACGAAGCCCTGGGTTGCTATTTTTCACAAGGGTTTTTGTGGTTTCTTTACATTATATTTGTGTGTGTGGTATATATATATATATATATATATATTATATATATATATATATATATTATATATATATATATATAATACAGGAGTTGGACAAAAGAGTGGAAAACACCCTTAAAATTTCAAACAAATTTATTTTAATATGGGGTGGGACCGCCTTTAGCAGTAATTACAGCTTGAATTCTACGAAGTATGAACTTGTACAAAGTTTAAATTGTTTCCAAAGGAATTTTTCTCCATTCTTCAGCTAAAACAGTTCTCGTAGCGATGATGGTGGAGAGGAAATCGACTCATTTGTTTTTCTAAAATGCACCATAAATGTTCAATAATATTGAGATCTGGGGACTGTGGTGGCCAGATGTTCAACATCACGAGAATGTTCCTCATCACGAGATGTTCAACATCACGAGAATGTTCCTCGTGCAATTCAATAACAACTTTAGCTGTGTGAATTGGTGCATTGTCATCCTGAAAGATTGCGTTTCCCTCGGGAAACAGTTCCGCAACCATAGGATGCATTTTATCAGATAAAATGCTTAAATAGTCTTGACTATTAATTCTGCCATGAAGGGAAACCATTGGGCCGGCGGATTTCCAAGATATAGTCCCCTGGATCATCACTGATCCTCCTCCATGTTTAACAATTGAAAGAAGGCAGTCTGGGTCAAATGCTTCTTTTGACTGTCTCCACACGTATACTCGGTCGGTAAATAAAGTAAAGGATGACTCGTCCGAGAAAATAACATTCTTCCACTGCTTTAGAGACCACTTGTGTAGGTTTTTACTCCACTCTAAACGTTTTAAAACGTTTGTTTTTGAAAGTAGTGGTTTTCTGATTGCAATCCTCCAGTGAAATCCGGCCTTGTGCAGCTCCCGGCGAACAGTTTTAGTGGAAACTGCGTTCACGAGGTGGTCATTAAGCTCTGCAGTAATTTTGGGAGCTGTACTTTTGTGATCCTTGCTAACAATTCGCGTAAGAGTCCGACGGTCCCTATCTGAAAGTTTTGGTTTTCTTCCGGAGTTTTCTTTCGACGAGGAGGTTTTTTCCTCTTTCCCGCAAATAAAACCCAAAAGACATAAATGGACACGTGAGGAATACATTTCTATCCTACACGCATACTTCACAGCAGTGCTCTACCCCAAAAATGAAAACACAACAACACATACATATAAGATATGGAAGGAAAATAACATAAATATAGACTTGGATACAGCAATGAACCCTAATAAACTAGCTAACGTACGAATATACATTCTCAACGCAAAAAAAATATCAGAAATAGAAATAGAACATCTAAAAGAAAAAATACACCAGGAAAATGTAGATAGAAGCCATACAACAATGCGCAATAATATAAACACTGAAACAGTAAAACACGAAGACAAACGCAATATTCCCAACAAACACGATGTAAACAAAAAACAACAAACCCAGACCGTAAGGATGCATAATAATACACGACAAACAGTAAGCCAAAACACGACAAACACATATAAATAAGAAAGAAAGCAACACAAATCTAAAACCTGAAACAACGAAGGGGAGCCTAATGATTATGATAATATAAAAAGTAAAATGATCAAAGAACTGAAACCACAGAGCTCAAAATGGACCACCGACCATACCTCCCAAAAATCAAAATAGACGAAACAACAACAATTATAAACAGCATAAACCTAGCCGTCACGGAACTAACAGCCACTGAAACAAAAGGCGATATCACTGAGCTAAATGACTTAGTATACGCAGCAGCCACTGCAGCCACAAAAGAAGCTGGATACTCACTCAAACCCATCAAACAGGAGTACCACCACCAAACAAAACCTGTGGATAAATAACATCAAAAACAAAATACAAAAATGAGAAAAGATCTGTCGATTCTTAATGAAATCAGTAGACAATCAACGCTACTGAGCAAAAAAAATAATAAAAAATACTCCGCAAATATAAATCACAAAAAGATTTACCTGAGATAAAAGAAAAGCTGAAGAGATATCCTTGCCAAAGCACAAAGGATCCGCCGGTACGAGAAACGCCAGCGCTTCTTTGAACAAAACAAAAAGCTCAACTCCAACCCCAAAAAGTTCTACCAAGAACTTGGCAAAAATATAATAGAAATCACTGCAGCACCAACGGCAGAAGAAGTGGAAGAATTCTGGAGAGAAATATGGTCGGCGAACGAACAACCAAAAAAAAAAGGAGTATTAAAACAACAAACTCAGCATCTGAGCAACTTTGGACCCCCATAACAACTGAAGAGGTCACCCAGGCACTGCAAAGACTAAGCAACTGGAAGGCACCTGGGCATGACAAGATCTCCAACTTCTGGTTGAAATATCTAACAGGAATGTACAAAAAGCTGGCTGAAAACTTTAACAACATACTAGCAGAACCAGAGACAATGCCTGAATGGCTCACGAAGGGGAAAACCATCTTAATTCCCAAATCAAATGAGACGGCAAAACTAGAAGACTACAGACCAATAACCTGTCTCCCTACAATGTACAAGGCATTTACTGCAGTGATATCGCAAAGGTTGAACAAGCGCCTGGACGAAAACAACCTGTTTCCAGAAGAGCAGAAAGGATGCCGCAAAGGCTCATATGGCTGTAAAGATCAACTAATGATTAATAAAGTCATAACTGAAGACTGCCACAGAAAGAAGAAAGGCCTCAGTATGGCCTGGATCGACAACAAAAAGGCGTTTGATAGTATCCCCCACACATAGATCCTCGAAACACTAGCCATTAACAAAGTATCACCAACAATTATAAAATTCATAGGGCACTCTATGAATAAATGGCAAACAGTGCTACAGCTCCAAACAAAAGAGGGACTCATGAAAACCAAAGCCATCCCCATTAGAAGAGGAATATTCCAGGGAGACACGCTCTCTCCACTCCTTTTCTGTTTGGCACTGTCACCTCTATCTGATATGCTAAATAGAACTGGATGCGGATATAAATGTTACGGCAAAACGATCAGCCACCTTTTATATATGGATGAACCTAAAACTATACGCTGCAAATGACAAACAGCTGGAAACACTATTAAAGACAGTTCATGGATTTACCAAAGAATAGATATGAAATTTGGATTAGAAAAATGCGCCAAGTAACCCTGAAAAGAGGAAAACTAGTTAAGAGTAGCAACATCACATAGATAAAACCACTGAAATAAAAGAATTAGACCAAAGTCAAACTTACAAATACTTAGGAATCCATGAACTAGATAAGACATAACACACACAAACGAAAGATAAAATAAAAAAAGAATATTATAGACGAGTTAGATCAATACTAAAAACAGAGCTCAATGCTAAAAACAAGATAATAGGTATTAACACTTTAGCTGTCCCAGTTATAAATTACAGCTACAATATCCTTAACTGGACACTAAATGAACTGACCAAAATAGATAGGAAAACAAGAAAAATAATGACAGGATCACCCAAAATCTGACATAGAAAGACTATATATACAACGTATAGAAGGTGGTAGAGGCCTTATACAGCTGGAAAACTACTATAAAATAAACCACCATAGCACTGCAAAAATATCTACTTCAGAAGGAAGGAAAACTGATACAAATAGCGGCAAAACACGAGCAAAACAAA
>NC_042998.1:46381717-46384803 GCF_006345805.1 Octopus sinensis | reverse complement strand
AAAAAAAAAAAGACTATTACTGATTAATTCTGGTCAAAAATAGCAAGGTAGACAAATCTGGAATTCCAATAAATCGTAGCTGAATGGAGGCATGCAGTGGGAAGTGAGTCTGATCATTTGTAAGTCAGGTGACATTGTAACGATGACAATAGAAGAGAAAGACATTAATATAGGGCCGAGTCCAACATCGAGCTTTGTTTGCATCACACTTATGGCAAATTCATTTGATAAAAGTATAGATATAGTATAGGCGCAGGAGTGGCTGTGTGGTAAGTAGCTTGCTTACCAGCCACATGGTTCCGGGTTCAATCCCACTGCGTGGCAAATGTCTTCTACTATAGCCTCGGGCCGACCAAAGCCTTGTGAGTGGATTTGGTAGACGGAAACTGAAAGAAGCCCGTCGTATATATATATATATATATATAGATAGATAGATAGATAGATAGATAGATATGTATATGTTTGTGTGTCTGTGTTTGCCCCCCCCCCCACATCGCTTGACAAACGATGCTGGTGTGTTTACGTCCCCGTCACTTAGCGGTTCGGCAAGCCAGACCGATAGAATAAGTACTTGACTTCCAAAGAATAAGTCCTGGGGTCGATTTGCTCGACTAAAGGCGGTGCTCCAGCATGGCCGCAGTCAAATGACTGAAACAAATAAAAGAATATATTATGGTCTCTTTTTTTTTCTTTTTTTCTCATTTTTAATCCCTTTAAGCATCAGATTTATCTTCGTTAATAGTTTTTTTTCCAATTTTGACACAAGGCCAGCAATTTTAAGAGAGTGTAATCGATTGCATCAATCCAGTATTTTAGTGGTATTTTATTTTAACTAGTCTGAAGCTGTATGCACTCACAGACAAAACTCAGAGTAGCAAGTGATTGACTAGACCAAACTAAAATATATTATTAATCTCTACTATGGTATTGAGTAGTCTTTTTTTCCGACAAGACAACACTAAACGAATATATATATATATATATATATATAATATATATCATATATATAATTATATATATATATAAACACCACATACATATATAGGGCCGGTTTCCCGGTTTCCTTGGCGTATAGGTTCTCACCTGGACTGGGACGCGGTCCGTCGCAGGTGAGCATCAAGCATGCAGGAGGAAAGAGTGAGAGAAAGTTGTGGCGAAAGAGTCAGCGGAAGTTCGCATTACCTTCTGCCGGAGCCGCGTGGAGCTTAGGTGTTTCGCTCATAAATACACATCGCCCGGTCTGATATTCGAACCTGCAATCCCTCGACCATGTGCCTCCACTATACATATATATATATATATATATATATATAATATATATATAATTATATATATAAGGTATTTTAGTATTATCTCCATTAAATTACTGGATAAGTATAACATTAAAACATGTAAGAATAACGAATATTTAATACATATGGAGTGTTTTAATTATTAACTTTTAGGTCATGAAATAGTGTAATTCACTCAGAATTAGTTATATTATTAGTTAAGTTCAATCGAGTTTGTTTGTTTTTGGGAAAGAATAGAATATAAAAGTTTTCACTTTTATGTATATTAATAACTATGGAAAACTGGTGGGAATATTATCTGCATGGACTTCAAGGGCTAGGTTGCTATTTAGTTAGATAACTTAAGAGTTAGTTATATGTTTACTTAAAGGATTAATTTACCGATAATGTTTTTGTACATAGAGTAAACGTGTTTCTTTGTTGTAGTTTAATAATAATGTTAGTGTTTAATCCTTCCTAGAATTAGGATTGAATGAGTGTGGTGATGTCTAAGTTGTGTTTGTTCCCAAACAACACTTATTTTAGTGCTTTTGACACCACCGGATTTAATGGTACTAGCCAGGTATCGAAACCATAGTTATATCCGTGAGGTAGCTAATGATGGAGGTATGCTGGAATATTGGTATGGCTGTTATTGTATGTGCAGAATACTTTTATAAGACATCCATTTGATATATATAGGGTCATCCCATAAATAATGCGGTTTTTTAAGGCTCTTTTCTAAACAAGAGTACAAATTAGTATTTGTGCATGTATATATATATATATAGGGTCATCCCATAAATAATGCGGTTTTTAAGGCTCTTTTATAAGAGTACAAATTAGTATTTGTATATATATATATCAGCTGTCAGTTTTGATTTAATTGCATATTATATTTGAAAATTTTTTACTTATATCTCTTTATCTTTTTACTATTACTGTATATCTCATTTTGTATAATGCCTTTACTCATATGTAATGGTGTATTAAAGTATTGATTGGGTATCATCGGATAGTTGATGTTTTATTGATTTAAGTATGTTTCTCCATTCTCTAATTTTGTAGTTATATATATATATATATATATATATATAAATAAGGAGCACTCCGTCAGTTACGTCGATGAGGGGCCCAGCTGATATGATCAATAGAACGGCTTGCTCGCGAAATTAACGTGCAAATGGCTGAGCACTCCACAGATACGTGTACCCTTAACGTAGTTCTCAGGGAGATTCAGCGTGACACAGAGTGTGACAAGGCTGGTCCTTTGAAATACAGGTACTACTTATTTTTACCACCTGAGTGGACTGGAGCAACATGAAATAAAGTGTCTTGTTAAAGGACACAACGCGTCACCAGGAATTGAACCACTAAACCATGCGCCTTTGCCATATATATATTTTCCTCCTTCTTCCCTTCTTTGGATCTTCCTTTTCCTATGTTTCTGACGAAGAGCTCTGCTCGAAACGTTAAACCCTCCTTCTTTCCTTCTTTCTGAGCGTCCAATAATCTATACTTGTTCCACGTCCTTCGCGTTGTTGTGTTTTCTCTTTGTGTTTTCATGTTTGGATTAACTATATATATATATATATATATATATATATATATATATATAGATGTATGTATGTATGTATGTATGTACGTATGTATGTATGTATGTATTTATGTATTTATATTTATTTATGTATATATATTATAATATATATATAGATATATATATCTATATAGATAGAGAGAGAGAAGAGAGAGAGAGAGAGTAATGAGTGGATGCTCAAGTATACAAGCAATTAGCAATCATATTCCTCAGAAAGT
>NC_042998.1:46369217-46376717 GCF_006345805.1 Octopus sinensis | reverse complement strand
GTGCTCTCAAATCTGTATTGATGTCATATGAAGCACATATTGTGACACCGGAACAACGATTGCTGCAAAGGAAAAAGACCAGTAACCATCGTGCTCAAATTTCTGGCCATGAAATCAACAACATAGTTGGGTTAGCTAATGAACTTGAAAAGAGGTATGAAATAAGATCTGATTCCGATCTCTACACAAGGAGCATTTGTAAAAGCTATTTATCAGGAGAGAAAAATTTAAAAAATAGATGAGTTCACTGAGAAAACACATGGGTATTTGACACGAAAATGTCAAACCAGAGAAGGGATAACTCGTGCCAAAAACTTGACATGGAGTACCGACAAGTTTATGGCATCCTACTTTGAAGGCTACTTCCATTCAATTAAAGAACAAGAGATCCTCTCCTAGCATCTACGGGATAAGAGGCAGAAAATGTTGACAGAAAAATGTAGGCTGTGCAAGACCAACACTGAATACATGAACCATATTATTGCCAACTGTGAGAGAATATCTTCCAGATATTATCTTCCCATGGGGCATGATGCAGTGGCCAGAACAGTCTAGAACAGGATAGCAAAACAGAAAACACCTACAGACGAAGTTGACTACATTGAAACCAATGGGTTAAAAGAATATCCGTGGAAATTAATAATTAAAACAGCCACAAAGTTAAATCAGCTGCACTCTGGACACCGATGTGATGAGAAAAATACTACAGAACGAGTACGTCTATAAACCATTGATAAGGAGTTTGCAAATTCAGTATCCAAGATACACTTTCAGCTTCGTACCTATTATTATTGGAGCAGCAAGATATATAACCAATCAGTCTGGAGTAAAGTATAGCTGAACTTAGGTTCTTAGGGAGAAAATGCAATTCTTTAATTTATGCACTAGAAATGTTCACGATATCTAACACTATAAAATTCTGCAACACCTTAAGATTTGAAAAAGATAAACAAAACAAGATGGTATCCAAGTACATACATATATACATGCATATATAAATACATACATACAGACATAAACACTTATATACACACACTTATATATGTGTTTGTGTGTGCACGTGTGTGTATCTGCATCACGCCAGCTGAATTCAATTCGTCCCCAGTCGAAAGACACCTGTTGTTATGTTCTGTTGTTATTATTATTGTTGTTGTTATTATTATTATTATTATTACTATTATTATTATTATTTTAGTAGTAGTAGTAGTAGTAGTAGTAGTAGTAGCAGCAGCAGCAGCAATAGTAGTAGTAGTAGTAGTAGTAGTAGTAGTAGTAGTAGTAGTAGTAGTGTATTTTTGTATTTATATTCGTGTTACATCGTCTGTTTTCCCGTCCTTGTTTTCGTATACATTCGATGCTTTTTTCCATGGAATCTAATGCTCTTAGTTTGGTCTTTCCTTGGGGCTGGCCAGATTGGAGCAATCTCAAGATTAATCAGCCGAAATTGCGAGGATGATCCGGTTCTTGACTGAGGATAAAAAGCTTCGAATGACCCGTCCTTGTTATTTTGTATCGTCTATCTGGATGTTTTACTGTCCCTTTTTGTATCACTTAGTTGTCTGATGTTTTGCGTTCTTGTCCCATTTTGTATTATATATATATATATATATAATGGAGGCGCAATGGCCCAGTGGTTAGGGCAGCGGACTCGCGGTCGGAGGATCGCGGTTTCGATTCCCAAGCCGGGCGTTGTGTGTGTTTATTGAGCGAAAACACCTAAAAGCTCCACGAGGCTCCGACGGGGGTGGGGGCGACCCCTGTTGTACGCTTTCGCCACAACTTTCTCTCATTCTCTCTTCCTGTTTCTTGAGTAACGCGATGGACTGGCGTCCCGTCCAGCTGGGGGGAACACATACGCCACAGAAACCGGGAAACCGGCCCCATGAACCTGGCTAGGCTTGAAAAGGGCGACGTTTTATATATATATTGTGTGTATGTATATATATATATATATATATAATATATTATATATATCTATATATATATATATATTTTATATAAGGGCTTAGTAAAATAAATTACTTTGCCACATACTGAACTCATTAGAAATAGCAGCTAAAGAAATTTCTTCAGCTATTTCTAATACTTAAAGAAGATCTCTCTCATCATATTGTTTTGCCTAAACTAACTCACAAAAGTATGGGGGAAAAAACATAAAAAATCAAGTGCAAAGGTTATTTGAGAACGTACGTTTCTATAGATTAGCTTCGACATTTCTTTCTTCAGCTCAGAATTCCTTGAATCGGATTTGGGAACACTGAAAGTCGGAGCATACCCTTTCGGCTTCTAATCACCTCTAGAATTCTGCTCGAACTAAAAGTGCTATCAAATTCGAATATGCAAGCGAAGAATTTCTGCTCTCCCCTTTCCACCAGCGTGGGTTAAAATTGACAAACACCATGTATTAACGCAGAATTTAGCAGAGAGAGATGAATTATAATTTCAACAATTGAGGGGTAATTATTAATTATTAATCAATTTCCAAGTATTCAGTATGCAAAGGGACCATTATAGGCGAATTCAAAATATTACATTATATATAAGGGCTTAGTAAAATAAATTACTTTGCCACATACTGAACTCATTAGAAATAGCAGCTAAAGAAATTTCTTCAGCTATTTCTAATACTTAAAGAAGATCTCTCTCAGATAGTGTTTGCCTAAACTAACTCACAAAAGTATGGGGGAAAAAACATTAAAAAATCAAGTGCAAAGGTTATTTGAGAACGTACGTTTCTAGATTAGTCAATTCGACATTTCTTTCTTCAGCTCAGAATTCCTTGAATCGGATTTGGGAACACTGAAAGTCGGGAGCATACCCTTTCGGCTTCTAATCACCTCTAGAATTCTGCTCGAACTAAAAGTGCTATCAAATTCGAATATGCAAGCGAAGAATTTCTGCTCTCCCCTTTCCACCAGCGATTATTGATTAATAATTAATTAATTTTACCCTCAATTGTTGAAATTATATATATATATATATATATATATATATATATATATATATATATATATATATATATATATATATATAATATATATATATATAAAGAGTAGAGGAGATTGAAAACGCAAGTCATAGACAGTCAAACAGATTCCAGCACGCATACATGAATGTAATTGAATCATATATATTTATACACATCAACATAAATCATGCAGGTACAGGCGTACAGATTCTCCAAGAGTATAAAGAATAAAACGAAACATACAAAAAATATAGAAGAAATATAAAAATATAAAAATACATATAAAATTACATATAAATAAATATTACACGTAAAGAGTTATGCGTGATAAATATAGGAGGCGCAAAACGAATGAGATGATGAGGACATTACAAATATGGGGTATTTAATTTTTAACCCGGACCGGTTATGTACCCCTGAAACGGCCGCAGGTGGAACACCCTCCTATTTTCGGATCCTATTTTATTTATTTTTCTTAACCTTGATATCTTGCGTAATTTCTGTCTTATATCCTAGATATACATGTAATTTTTGACGATTTAGACGGTTTCTCATTTTGAAAGTTGACGTTTTTATTCCTATATTTATTAACCTCTCATTCGTTTTGCGCCTCATATAATTATCACGCATAACTCTTTACATGTAATCTTTATTTATATGTAATTTTATATGTATTTTAATATGTTTTTATATTTCTTCTATATTTTTATGTATGTTTGGCTTTATTCTTTATACCCTTGGAGATTCTTTACATCTGTACATGCATCATTAATGCTGATGTGTGTATATATATATATGATTCAATTACATTGATTGAATATCTTCATTTTTGTGTTCTGGAATTTGTTTGACTGCCTATCGGGCAACGCCGGTGGCGGGGGTACTACCTCGTTCTTCTATAGAGGGTTAGTAGAGTTTAAGTGTAACGACATCCTGGGAGAAACCCTAGGCTTCGACGAAGATTAACTGGCCAACCTGTTCCAAAAAACATTAGGGCCGGGGCCTATGGATAATTACCAAAAGTCCCTGGCCTGGCAATGTTACAGAGGAGCTTTACCGGTTCGAGATAAGCCCTTTAGACATGGGTGTGCGCCTTCGCCGGTTTGTGCAAGATGTGAGCAGAACAATGAAACTGTCTTGCACGCGATTGTGCAATGCCCCAAGGTGACTGTGGGCTCAGTCACCAGTCTCTCCAATGAATTTCCAGTCTCGAGCTAATCGACTTTTTCGTTTTCCACATGAAACGGAAAATAAGGCTGGAGAAGAAATGCCTGTCGCAAAGTGTGTTTCGTAAAAGATGGAAGTCTATAGCAAGTATGTTGCAAGTGAAAGAACCTGTTTAAACGAGAATATAAAAAGGAGAAAGCAAAGTCTTCAGTGTGAGTATGTGGTTAGTGGGGTCGACCGAGTCCTCCGCTTCATTTTTTGTAAATCACTCATTCTCATTTAATTATATATATTTAATTGTTTGTTTATTCATACGTTTCGTCTCATTCGATACCCTGACCCCAACGTTTGTTTTGTTTGTCCTCGTATCGTCCCCTCTTTTTCTCAACCTCATGGTTAATAAAGAAATTGACTTTGTATGAGCACTCCGTAAATAGCCCATACTTTCTGTAACATACTTAATATTATACACACACACACACACATATATACATACATATACACACACATACACACACACACACACATACACACACACACACACACACCACACACACACATGTTTAGTCCCTCATACATACATATACAATCAGTGAGAATGAGAATATTTATGAACAAACGTTTCTTACCTTCTACAGCTTCAATACTATAATCATTCGCCCACGGCAGTGGGTGAATATATTCTTCAGGTCAACTTTTAGTAACTCACGAGCACTTCTAAATTCAGTTCTCAACTACAGTTTTTTTTTTTTGTTTTTTGTTTTTTTTTAGTATTGCTGGTCCAATCTTCAGCTACATTTTTAGATAAAATGGTAGAATTTTGATTCATTAACAAAAAAAAAAGCTGGGTAAAAATATGTGAGGTCAAAAATGAGAATGTAAGGCGAAACATTGACTTTGAATCAAAATATATCAGCTATTTTAAGAGGAAAGTATAGATTAACTGGGTTTTAAAGAATATGTTCATTGAGAAGAATGTTTTGGAGGAAAACTTCATATTAGCTAGAAAAAAAAAGTAGTGTGGTTTTAAATGACTAAAAAATAGTGAGTAACCCCCAAAACTGACTTTGAATCCAAATATCTCAGCTATTGTAATAGAAAACTATTCAATAGTTGTGTTCAAAGGAAAGAGCTCTGTGTCATGAATGTTATGGTGACAACCTCGTAATAAAATGTTAGCTACAAAAAAGTGATGTGGATTTAAATGACGGAAAAAAGATCATTTCAACAAATAAAAATATTTTTGTCATTTTAAGATATTTAGCGTGGAGGCGCGTAGCTTAGTGGTTAGGGTGTCAGGATCATGATCGTAAGATCGTGGTTTCGATTCCTGGACCGGACGACGCGTTGTGTTCTTGTGCAAAACACTTCATTTCACGTTGCTCCAGTCCACTCAGCTGGCAAAAATGTGTAACGCTGCGATGGACTGGCGTCCCGTCCAGCTGGGGAACACATACGCCATTGAAACCGGGAAACCGGGCCCATGAGCCTGGCTTGGCTTTAAAAGGGCGCAAATGGGAAGAAAAGGATATTTAGCATTATAAAAGACGTTATCTGATGTTCTGGATCGTTTAGCTTAATGGTACAGAACGCTTGACTAGGGTTTGAGAAGTATGGGATTCGACGCTCAGTAGCAACTTGCTAACCACTCCCCGCCCCCGCATCTTCTAATGCATTTAGCCAATCTTCTAAACTGTTTTCATAGCAATTCTACATTCCAGTTTACTTCAGGTGAAAGAGCTCCATGAGAAGAATCTTACAGTGAAAACCTTGTCAAAAATATTAGCTACAAAAAACAGTTGTGCGGCTTTAAGTGATGTAAGAGGGTGGTAATTTTAAGAAATCAAAATATTTGTTTTGTTTTTTTTTAAGAGTAAAATAATATTATTTGAACTCAAATGCAAGAGTTCATCGAGATTAATATTTTGGGGAAAAGCCCGTCTAAAAATATTAACCATAAAAACAGTTACGATTTTTTTACGATTTCATATTAATTTTTATTATTCTGTTTATGTATTAAAATATGAACACATTAAAAACATTTTAAAATAAAATATTCTACTTATTAAAAAAACTAATTATTAATCATTTAATATGAATATAACATTTTATAATAAAAATTGTTTTAAAATATGTTTATTTGTAACAGATATGCTGCTATTAATCTTTTATTATTTTATGTGCAAACAAAATTTCTAAGTTTAAACAAAATCTTTATTTAATGATATTTTCAACAGTATCATTTTTTTTTTCAATTATAAAGGTAAATATAATTAATTATAATAATAGAAGCGTTGTCTGGAAAAAAAGTGGACTAGAATGAAAAATGCGAGCTCGCAATCATAGAATGTTCTGAAGTATTGAGCATAGAAAAGTACAGAACAAGCAGTAATTAAGTCTGGAAAAGTATAGAGCAAGAAGAAAAGAAACTTAAAATATTGTTGCTGAATTTAGAATTTGCTAAACAAATTTCTGAAATTCTTCATCAAAAATACTGTGTGCACTGTTTTGTTTTCTATATGTCCTTTTTTTTTTGCTTTTTATTACAAATTTTTTCAATTTAAGTCAATATTTTTGATTTAATAATTTCTTTGTATTAAACTTTCTATTAAGCTGTATTAAACATTTCCGTTTTATTTTTAGTATTATATCTTTTGTTAAATTTTTATTATCTTAACAAAACTTATTATCCAAAAATTTTAAATCATATATATTGTATTATAAAATTAGACTCATGTAGACTACATGCAATTCAAAAGAGTAAGATATTCTAAAAAAATAAATTTTAAGAAACAGAAGAATTAATTTCTTTAAAGTTTGAATTATCGGATAATATATTTTTGCATTTACAGTTACAAAAATAAATTGCTCTTATGTAACTTTTTAAACATGCATATATGTAATATCAAAATTTTAATGTGTAAACTTGCTGACAATTAGTGCTTTCACAAAAATTGAAAATAAACGGCTTCTTGAGTATTTTAATTCAAACTTTTATCTAAAAATAAAAAATACAAAAGGTTATTTATTACTATTTAAGTTTTTAAATTCTAACTTCAGCAGCAATAGTTTAATTTCTTTTCTCTTCTCGTACTGTGCTTTTCCAGGCTTAATTATTGCTTGATCTGTATTATTGTTTTTCCAGGTTCAATACTTAAGAATATTCCAGGATTTTGCGTCTGCATTTTCCATTCTAGTAATAAATTCATATTTGTACTCGAAATTTTTCGAGTTGCTAACTCTTACTAACTGTTTGAACATAAATCTTGAACATCAAGTATTTTTCAGACATTTATAAGGACGAACGCGCACAGGTATATATATATATATATATATATATATATATATATATATATATATATATA
>NC_042998.1:46184217-46364217 GCF_006345805.1 Octopus sinensis | reverse complement strand
GTTGATGCCAGATAACATTGAAAGTCAAAGGTTTTGGAGTGACATCTGGAGCAAAGACAAGGAACACAAGAAGGATGCTGAATGGTTGCAAGAACTGAAACAAACAGTAGTCTGTCCAAAGCAGGCAGAACAGTCATTTTCAGTTAGGGAAGTGAAAGAAATCAGAAAAAGAATGGGCAACTACAAGGCCCCGGGACCAGATGGAGTTCAAGGCTACTGGATCAAAAGATTTGGTGAATGTCATGCACGAATAGCTGCACAACTCAACACCTTGTTAAATGCCGACCAAGTAACACCAGAGTGGTTGACAATGGGTAGGACAGTGCTGTGCTTGAAAAACCGAAAAAGTCGATACGGTAGACAATTATAGGCCGATATCCTGCTTGCCACTTATGTGCAAATTATTGACTGGAATAGTTGCAGAGTCCTGCAACATGAACATAAGGGATGCAAACGTAAGTGCGGTAAACATAACTGTACTTAGAGACTGCAAGAGGAGGAAAACTAACTTAATCATGTCATGGATCGATTATCGTAAGGCGTATGATATCACCCCACATTTTTGGATTATGGAATGTATGAACTTATTTGGTATTGCATCGAATGTTGAGCGATTGCTTGGAAAAAGTATGGCGAAGTGGAGGACGGAACTGACAATATATGGAAGAAGTTTAGGGACGATAGAAATCAGGAACGGCATCTTCCAAGGGGACTGCCTGTCCCCACTGATCTTTGTTCTGTGCATGATATCACTAACACTAATTCTGAGGAAAGCAAAGGTTGGGTGTGTATTCAAGAGCCGCCAGCAAAAAGTCAACCACTTGTTATTCATGAATGACCTTAAACTTTATGGTAAAGATGAATCTCAAATAAGTTCCCTCATAGATACAGTGTATACTTTCAGTGCTGATATCAGAATATCGAATTTCGAGAACCAAAAATCCCATATGAAATGCGGCAGGATTCGGAAGGATAGTGACAATGTTTGAAGGTTTACATTGCATTTGTGCATTATATACTATGTCGACTTGTATGCCGAAAATACGTATCCCTGAGCTTATGGCATCAAAATCATTTAGCAATTGGTGGCGATTGAAAATATTGTGACTTCAGATACAAAATAATCAAATAGTTGTTAGACTTGATATGACAAAAATAATTGTTAATTTCTATTGCTATGCAAAATCTCTTTAAAAAAAGACTACCATCAGAGTTGTCAACAGCTAAAGGTTGCTTCAAAATAAATACATTATCGTTATTGTTTAATTCCAGCCGTTCAACATGAAAGGGCTCCAAGATCTTACCAACAACGATACTCGGGTCCAGAAGAAATCAGAAGACACAATGAAGAAAACCAAGTACCATTTGTCCCTCTTACAAAAATTCTGGACCACCCAAGGTTTTTATCTACAATTTTATTTTAGACAATGTTCAATTATAAATATATGAAAATTATAATTATTAGTTCTATCATTTTCTTTGTATGTATGTACGTATGTACATATGTATGTATGTATGTATGTATGTTTGTATGTATGTTTGTATGTATGTATGTACGTACGTACATACATACATGCATACAAAGAGTTAGTGATCGAACATGTGTATTATTCACATGTATTTTTCTTTATCTCTGGATCTCTTTAACTATTTCCTTTCTTCCACTCTTGCTCCTCTTGTCTGAACTTTTCTCTGCTTATCCGACAAAAACTATGCCCAAAACGTCATATTTTTATTCTTAACTTTCTCTTCATTACTTTTTTCTAATAATATTAAGTGTAAACGTCCCTTGGACATCTATCGTTTTTGTATTTGAATTCATCTTTTGTTATTGATGTACTTATGTATTTATATACATACACACACATATACGCGCGTGCGCGCAACCACACACACACACATATGCCTCCTCGAGATTGCTAAAAGATCAAGTGAAAATAATGTTAGTGTTAGCAAACAGCCCTGCTTGACTTTATTGCAACATTAAACTATGTAGCGCTGAGTTTCGACTGCGTAACTCGAGGCCTCCTATGAGTGTGTAGGAAATCGAGTATATGAGTAAACTCTTCAGGATTTCCCAGCCTTCTGATTGCCTGACGCGGACTCAACTGGTTTACTGTATCGAATACCTTCGTGGAGTCAATAACGACCATATCCATCTCACCTGAATCTAACAGAATACGATATTCGTGATGCTTCTCCCTTTCTGAATCCACATTGAGTTTCAGGCGCAAATAGTGATTTTCTCACTTTATTGAGCAACGCTTCTCTACTTGCTATAGTGGCAAGATCTTGGCTGTTATTTTTTCAGGTCAAGCGACTATGTTGAAATTTCTTCGTTAGTTAGTTAGCTTGTTAGTTAGTCAGTCAGTTAGTTATCGACAATAGATATTAGACCATGTGGGATCTACAATTTTCATAAATAGCGACTTAACTTAAGGATGATTATCTCTCATTCTTATTACATGTTACACCATCAAAGTGAAACTCCACTAGCCAATCTGAGTTGAAAAGACAACCTTTATTGTAAGATTTTGATCGTTTGTACGTTCTTAATGATGAACAGAAAGCATATCCGCATGAAAAATAACATTCAAGTTAGTGTCATCATATTTATTTTACTGAGGTAGAATACTAACTAATTAATGAAATATTCCTCAATCATTAAGATCATTTTCGACTGATGTACATTACTGTATATCAATCAATATAATGATTATCTTATCAATAATCTGGTATGCACGAAGAAGGTTATACGTCGCTGATGAGGTTTTAATAAGACCGAAACGTGTCAAGTGTTGTCAACCCTACTTGCTGAAATCAAATTAAAATGATATTAACCCTGAGATAATGTTATTTGATTAATTAGTTTAATTAACTAGTTAATTAATTAATTAGATCGCCATACATTCATAAGATCATTGTATGCTGAGATTCTTGCACCCTGAATCATTTGATTTTTTTTTATCTTACATACGCTACGTATCTGGTAAGTGGCTGGATGGCGCATTCAGTAGCGGAATCGTACTACAGAAGTCAATAAAATAAGTATTTCTTTCCGCTACCTTTTACTTGTTTCAGTCATTGGACTGCGGCCATGTCAAACACGCTGCCCCTAGTACTTACTTTTCTAAGTCCGGTATTTATTCTCTCAGTCTGTTTTATTGAACTGCTAGATTACGGTGACGTAAGCAAACCTACACCGGTTGTAAAACAGTAGTAGGGGACAAATATAGCACAAAGATATATATATATATATATATATATATATAATATATATATATATATATATATATATATATATATATATATACGAGAGGCTTCCACAATTTGCCAACCAAATTCACTCACAAGGCATTACTCAAGATGCCACGCAATGTGATTGAACCTAAATGTTGCAAAGCGAGCTTCTTAACTACACAGCCATGTCTATCAATCGATGAAATAAGAACGGGGCAAGGGGATTAATATAATTGAAAGTACGGGTTCTTGAAGGGCCACAATCCAGTGGGTGGGACTGGTAAAAGAATAGAAGAATTAAAAGAATACTCTTACATTCCGTAAGGCGGCGAGCTGGCAGAAACGTTAGCACGCCGGGCAAAATGCGTAGCCGTATTTTGTCTGCCGTTACGTTCTGAGTTCAAATTCCGCCGAGGTCGACTTTGCCTTTCATCCTTTCGGGGTCGATTAAATAAGTACCAGTTACGCACTGGGGTCGATATAATCGACTTAATCCGTTTGTCTGTCCTTGTTTGTCCTCTCTGTGTTTAGCCTCTTGTGGGCAGTAAAGAAATAAGAATCGGTAGAACGTCAGATAAAATGCTTAGCGTCGTTTCCTCCGTCTCGTTAGGTTCTAAAACTAAATCCCGCCAAGGTCAACTTTCCTTTTCATCTCTTCAGGATCAATAAAATTAAGTACCAGTCAAGTACTTAGATCGATGTAATCGGCTTTCTCCCTACCTTCAAAATAGCTAGCTTCGAACCCTGCAACGGACCGGCGTCCCGTTCAGAGAGAATATTGAATCTCGATCATTTAACCCGGGTTACCGAGCTTACGATTCCTAAGGCGCGAGAGAAAAAAAAAGCATAACAGCAAGCTTGACAATGAGAAGTCTCTTAACCCCTTGGGGGTCGTTGGGGCGCTGCAGCCATGCAGTGTATATAGGGCGAGAAAGTCATGTGTAGCCCATCCTTCTCCAGGCTAAAGTGGACTGGAGCAACGTGAAATGAAGTGTTTTGCTCAAGAACACAACGCATTGTCTGGTCCAGGAATCGAACCACAATCTTACGATCATGAATCCAGCATCCTAATCTCTGAGCCAGGCGCCTCCACGTTTGGATTCTCAGATCTTCAGTTATTTGTTTTGGGACGATTTTTAGTTGCTTGTATTTTTTTTTTTTTTTGTTATTTGTAGATTGGATTATGCCCAGTTTCACCAGTACAGCACCCCAGTCACACTGCACCCTGAATTACCCGGTTACAATCCAGGTCAAGTGTTTCAGCCAATTACAATCCAATTAGCCGACCAAAATAGCCGCGCAGCAACTGCAGCTTTTCTCCACCCTCACCACCATCATCATCCATCACATCTACCCCATCACTACCCGAATCACTTGTTACAGCCAGGTACTACACCCAGTGGAGAAATAGGCTTCCGACCAGCAATAGTAAAAATTCCGTCTGGGGAACCAAATATACGCGGAACTGGTGGAGGAGGAGGAGGGGGAGCGGGTGGAGGAGGCGATGGAGAAAGAGGAGGAGGGGGAAACAACAGTGGTGGAGGTGGTGGAGGTAGCGGTGGCAGTGGTACTGGTAGTGGCGGTGGCGGTGGTGGCAGTAGAAATGAGAACAGTAACGTCGACTGTACCATCAAAGAAAACTGTTCGTCACGCGTTTCTGGAGAATGTTCCACACCGACGCATCTGAAACGCGAAAAGACTGAATCAGACAGTACAGGTAAATTGATTCACACTTTTTTTTAATGACTGATGATCATCACAATAAACTTTAAACTCATCTTGTCTTGTTCTTTTTATTATTCCTGAGTTGCATTAGATTTGGTCTGTTATTACGTGAAGAGACAAAATTGCATCGTGCTAGAGTCACTGTAGCCATTAAAAATACACACGTACTGTTAAATTCACTTTCACTCAATGGTTATTATTTTAAATAATATTTCCTACTAATGTTCTTGGAGCAGACATCTAGGCCGTAGATGTACTCAATTTCTTATGAAATATATCATTATTGGGCCAAACAAGGCGGCGAGCTAGCAGAAACGTTAGCACGCCGGGCGAAATGCGAAGCTGTATTTCGTCTGCCGTTACGTTCTGAGTTCAAATTCCGCCGAGGTCGACTTTGCCTTTCATCCTTTCGGGGTTGATAAATTAAGTACCAGTCATGCACTGGGGTCAATGTAATCGACTTAATCCCATTGTCTGTCTTTGTTTGTCCACTCTATGTTTAGCCCCTTGTGGGTAATAAAGAAATAGGTATTTCGCCCGTCTTTACATTGTGAGTTCAAATTCCACCGAGGTAGACTTTGCCTTTCATCCTTTCAGGATCGATACATTAAGTATCAGTGGAACACTGAGGTCGGTGTAATCGACTAGTCCCTTCCCCACAAATTTCAGGCCATATGCCTTTAGTACTCTTTACTCTCTCTCTCTCTCTCTCTCTCTCTCTCTCTCTCTCTCTCTCTCTCTCTCTCTCTCTCTCTCTTTCGTCAAGCTGTTATTTCCACAGTTCACATCGTTTAACGAACTGAACCCATGGATCAAGTGTAGACCGAAGTTGGGCATGTGGCATGTAGAGTGCCATCAGGCACTCGTGCTTCTCTCTAAATCGAGCAACGCCGGTGGCGGGGTTACTACCTCGTTCTTCTATAGAGGGTTAGTAGAGTTTAAGTGTGACGACGTCCTGGGAGAAACTCTGGGCTTCGACGAAGATCAACTGGCCAACCTGTTCCAAAGAACATTCGGTCCGGGGCCTATGGATAATTACCAAAAGTCCCTGGCCTGGCAATGTTACAGAGGAGCTTTACCGGTTCGAGATAAGCTCTTTAGACATGGGTGTGCACCCTCGCCGGTTTGTGCAAGATGTGAGAGGGACAGTGAAACTGTCCTGCACGCGATTGTGCAATGCCCCAAGGTGACTGAACTCTGGGCTTATGTCGAACACCTGCTGTCGCATTCGAGAAGAGTACAACTGTCGAGCGAATCTGTAATTAAGATAGTTCCGCCGACCTCCCTGAATCCCTATTCAGGAGCGAGCCTGTTTTCTCTCGGTAGTTGCTATGGCGAAAAAAGTAGTGTGGAAGACGAGAGTAAAAGGAATTGCAACAGGCATGTTTATCTCCAATCTCGAGCAAATCGACTTTTTCGTTTTCCACATGAAACGAAAAATAAGGCTGGAGAAGAAATGCCTGTCGCAAAGTGTGTTTCGTAAAAGATGGAAGTATATAGCAAGTATGTTGCGAGTGAAAGAACCTGTTTAATCAAGAATGTGAAAAAGGAGAAAGCAAAGTCTTCAGTGTGAGTATGTGGTTTGTGGGGTCAACCGCGTCCTCCGCTTCATTTTTTTTTATTCACTCATTCTCATTTAATTGTATATATTTTAATTGTTTGTTTATTCATACGTTTCGTCTCATTCGATACCCTAACCCCAACGTTTGTTTTGTCCCCTCTTTTTCTCAACCTCATGGTGAATAAAGAAATACTCTCTCTCTCTCTCTCTCTCTCTCTCTCTCTCTCTCTCTCTCTCTCTCTCTCTTTCACTCTTTTACTTGTTTCAGTCATTTGACTGCGGCCATGCTGGAGCACAGAATTATTATTGGGTCAAGTAAGGCGACGAGCTGGCAGAATCGCTAGCACGACTTTGCCTTTCATCCTTTCGGGATCAATAAATTAAATACCAGTGAAACACTGGAGGTCGATGTAATCCACTAGTCCAGTCCCCTCCCTACAAATTTCAGGCCTTGTTCCTTTAGCAAAAAGGACTTATTGGACCAAATAAGGTGGTGAGCTGACAGAATCGTTAGTGCATTAAACAAAACGCTTAACAATATTTCTTCCGGTTCTTTGTGTTCTGAGTTAAAATTCCGCCAAGCTCGACTTAGCCTTTCGTTCTATCGGGGTCGATGAAATAAGTACAAGTTGAACGCTGGGGTCATTGCAATCGACTTAGCCCTTCCTCGAAATTTCTGACCTTCTGCCAAAAATTTAAAACCCGTATCTAGAATAAATTTTGTTATTGTTTATATTTGATAAGTACACGAGAAAAACTGAGCATGAGATAATAAGAATTAATAAATTCTATGCATGGAATTATCTCTAATCTATAAATCTGCATTCATAGCTCTGATAAATACCCCAGTTTGCCGAAGCACTACTTTGTGGTTGGGCTGCTGTTCACCTCTTTCTTTTAAATCATAACTTTAATATTGCTTAAGAACAATGCTAAATTTAAAATAAGGCTAGCGATAACTTGGGTTTGATGAAATATGCAAAAATTGTCATTGTACCCCAAGAAACCAGTATTGCTTCATAATTATCGAACCTACATCAGACACAGAAATTCAGTTTCCATTTTCTTTTTATTAATTTTTTTGTTGTTTTTGTTTTAGAATCTAGGTTAACACGCAGGATAATGAAATCTTACGTAAAAATAAAATGTTAATTCCAGAGAAATGATTGAAGTATTGTAAAAATACTTCCCTAGAGTGTCTACAATTCTCTGCAATTTTGATTATGTAACTGTGAGACAATTTATAAATTTTGTCAATAAATTTGGATTCTTTTGTCAATAGAATTTATTTACAATTCTCAATTCTTTTCTCCTTAAATAAACTGAAAACTAACACACCATTTTGTTTCGTCTTTGCATGGTTTTTATTTAGAATCTTCTGGAGGTACTTCACAAGAGAATTCAGTTAGCACTACAACATCTATCCATCCACCGACAACCCTAAATGGTAACCAGCCCCAGGCATTTCCTTACAAAATGATCCCAGCGTCCGCCGTAAATATGAATCCTTCATCGTACCAACCACCGTTTGGCATGTTAGCTAACCCCCTCGCTGGAGGAGACCAACATTTTTATGTCAATAATTCCGGTGTAGAAAGCGTCTACGAAACAGCAGCACGTCTCTTATTTATGTCGGTGAAATGGGCGCGAAATATCCCGTCATTTCTTCAACAGCCATTTCGCGATCAAGCAATTCTTTTGGAAGAAAGCTGGAGTGAATTGTTCATCCTTAGTACGTCACAATGGTCAATGCCAATCGACATTGGTAAGTAAATATTCTTTAGAATAAGGATTCTCAAACCGGAGTCCGTGTACCCCCAAAAGTATGCAAGAGAAATACGAGGGTATGCGAGATTTATAAAAACATTTTAATCTTTAAATATAATCTACTACTTATCAATGATGCATCTTCGGATTCGGTAAATACATTTATTTTTAAAAAAAACTTCGTCAAATATAATTACCATCTTTTCCTGCATACAAGTTTACGTAGTGTATAAGTGTAGTGTAAACATTCAAACATTGTCACTATCTTTCCAAATCCTACTGCATTTCACAGGGAAGTTGTGGTTCTCCAAAGTCATCTTGCCTGTAAATTTTGGTCTAAAAATTTCGATTTGTAATGCTGAAAAGTATGATAATAACAGATAATATACGTTGTCTACATTGTCCGTTTCATGAGATGTGGTTGCATGGCTTAGTGTGTTGCATTCATCATAAGATTATGATTTCGATTCCTAGACATGACGATTTGTTGTGTTCTTGAGCAAAACATTTCATATCACGTTACTCCAGTCCGCTCAGCTGGCAAAAACGAGTAATGCAGGGACGGCCGCCGTCCCGTCCGGGAGGGTGAGGAATATACGAGAAGGTATTGAAAAGTTCCTGGCTTTATGGGTATCGCGAAAAAACCTGATTGGAAGCCCAACCTTCTGAGCTCTTTTACAGGGCTTAGAAAAACTGAACGACCACTGCAATAAATGTATGAATCTGAGAGGAGAATATGTTGCATAAAATCATAATTAACTGATCCTCCTGTATCTTCTTTTAAGCAAAGCCGGGAACTTTTCAGTAATCCTCGTATACGTCACGGAATTCGAGAAACCGGCCTTAAGAAACCGGCCTTGAGAAAAACATTTTATCCACTTTTTTTATCTTGTTTTATGGTAGCCATAAAAATTATATCTATCATTGTCTGTTTTATGGTATCGTACTATATTACAATACACAGGGTTATTCAAAAAGAAGGAGCCGACTTCAAATTTATTTTTAAAACAAGCGGTAAAAGACACAAAGACATTCTACATATTTCTTGATAGGAGAAGGTTTAAAGTTTATACCTGAACATGATAAATTGAATCAAGCCTTAAATAAAATAATATTTTATTTTGTTTTAATGTTTCCTTTTGTTAATTTTATTTAAAGTTGTATAATTTTCATTTCTGTAATCCCTTAGAAAATGGCGACGCCACAAGAAAAGTCTTTTTGTGTGCTGCAGTTTGAGAAATGCGAATCGATTGTGCAAGTGCAACGTGAATTTCGCTGCCAATTCAATAAAAATCCACCTCGTCACAAGCAAATTTACGAATGCCATAAAAATTTCACAGAAAAGGGTTTCGATGTTTGTCGAGCAACACATGGTGCTCATATTGAGTGCATACTACTTTAAAATAAACTTTAAACCTTCTATCAAGAAATATGTAGAATGTTTTTGTCTCTTACAGTCTGTTTTAAAAATAAGTTTTAAATCTACTCTTTCTTTTTGCATAACACTGTTTGATTTCAAATTTTGGCATAAGGCCAGCAAGTTCGGGGAGAGGATAAATCGATTACATCGATTCCAGTACTCAACTGCTACTTATTTTATCGATCTCGAAAGGATGAACGGCAAAGATGACCTCGGCTGCATTTAAACACAGAACGTGAAGACAGACGAAATACCGCGAAGTATTTTGCCCGGTGTGTTAACGATTCTTATTTCTTTATTCCCCACAAGGGGCTAAACATAGAGAGGATAAAACAAGGACAGACAAAGGGATTAAGTCGATTACATCAACCCCAGTGCGTAACTGGTACTTAATTTATCGACCCCGAAAGAATGAAAGGCAAAGTCGACCTCGGCTGCATTTGAACACAGAACGTAAAGACGGACGAAATACCGATTTCTTTAATACCCACAAGGAGCTAAACACAGAGAGGACAAACAAGGACAGACAAACGAATTAAGTCGATTACATCGATTCCAGTACTCAACTGCTACTTATTTTATCGATCCCGAAAGGATGAAAGGCAAAGTTGACCTCGGCTGCATTTGAACACAGAACGTAAAGATGGACGAAATACCGCGAAGCATTTTGCCCGGCGTTTTAACGATTTTGCCAGCTCGCCGCCATACTATTTTACAATATATTAAACATGCAGATACGCCAACACTGCCGGACATGACGAGTACCCAAGAGGAAAATGTTTCAGAATCTCTTTTTTAGACTGTCGATTTTATTGAAGAAAACCATCTGAATCAATAAAGAACGAATCCCTCTAGCAGAGATGAAAACATTATTGTTATGTTATAACATGAATGTTTTAATGTGTCTTTTCTTTTGATTTTGGGCTGGGGGGGGGGGGTTGTGTGTGTGGTAGGGTGTTAAAGGAATAAGATTTCCGATGGTGAACGAATATTGAGAGGAGCACTGGGATTAGTCTTCAACAAGCGTCTTACAATGTAGTGCAGCCGGTTCTGAAAGAGAGAGAAATGGAAAGGGGAGAAGAATCGACCTCAGTACTTGGTTGATACTTTGGAAGGAGGAAAGATAAATTTTATATCGACAGGATTTGAACTCTGAGTGCAATGAAGCACAACGATTACTGTGAGGCATTTGTCTGAAGATCTAACGAATCTGGCAAACAACTTTCTAATGTGTGTGCGTGAATATGTGCATGTGTGTGTAGATAGATAGTTAGGTAGATAGATAGATAGATAGATAGATAGATAGATAGATAGATGGATGGATGGATGGATGGATGGATGGATGGATAGATAGATAGATTTCTTTATTGGTCACGCAGGGCTGAACACAGAAAGGAGAAAATACAAAGTAGAGCTTTTCTTTTTGGGAAGAAGAGGGGGGGAAGGGTCAAATTCCGATCAAAAGGGATCGTGAAAGAAAAGTGGGGCCGATCAATAGGGATCGTGTATTAGATAGATAGATAGATAGATAGATAGATAGATAGATAGATAGATAGATAGATATAGATAGATAGATAGATGGATGGATGGATGGATGGATAGATAGATAGATTTCTTTATTGGTCACGCAGGGCTGAACACAGAAAGGAGAAAATACAAAGTAGAGCTTTTCTTTTTGGGAAGAAGAGGGGGGGAAGGGTCAAATTCCGATCAAAAGGGATCGTGAAAGAAAAGTGGGGCCGATCAATAGGGATCGTGTATTAGATAGATAGATAGATAGATAGATAGATAGATAGATAGATAGATGATAGATAGATAGATAGATAGATAGATAGATAGATGATTTATTTTCGAACGCAGAAACGCCGTTAGAACAGATGAAATATTTGGTAAATTACCCTTACAAAGTGGAAAAATTTGTCAACATATACGTGTGTGTGTGTGTGTGTGTGTGTGTGTGTGTGTGTGTGTGTGTGTGTGTGTGTGTGTGTGTGTGTGTGTGTGTGTGTGCGTGCGTGCGTGTGTGTGTGCGTGCGTGTGTGTGTGAAGACTCGCGGCTTAATGTTTAGAGTATTCGATTCACGATCGTAAGGTTACGAATTCGATTACCGGCAGCGCGTTCTATCTTTGAGCAAGAAGATTTATTTCATGTTGCTGCAGTCCACTCAGCTAGAAAAATGTATAGTACCTATTTTTCAAAGGGCAACCCTTGTCACATTCCGTGTCACGCTCAATCTCCCTGAAAACAACGTTAAGGGTACGCGTGTCTGTGGAATGCTCAGCCACTCTGCACGCTGATTTCGCGAACAGGCTATTCCGTTGATCGGATCAACTGGAACACTCGTCGTCGTAACCGACGGAGTGCCAGTTGGTTATATATGCTTTTATTTTACTATTTCAGTTTTTTTTTTTCTTGGACTGCAGCCATGCTGGGGAACCACAGCATGGCCGCAATCGAACGACTCCAGTACTTATTTTTCTTAAGTCAAGTACTTATTCTATTGGACCCTTTTGCTGAGCTGTTAAGTTACGAGAACGTTAACAAATCAATTCTGGTTGTCAGGTGGTAGCGGGGGATAAACACAAATATATAGATTCACACACATACACATGCATGAATATACGAACGTATGTATGCACGCACGTATATACGACAGGCTTATTTCAGTGTTCGTCTACCAAATTCACTCACAAGGCTTTGGCCGAAGGCGCCACGCAGTGAGATTGAATCTGGGATGCAGACTTTTTACCACTGAGTCACGCCTATATGGATTACCCATTTACAGCTTAGTGGACTGGAGCAACGTAAAATTAATTGTTTTGCTCAAGAACACAACGTACTGCCCGACCTGGGAATCGAACCCACGGTTTTGTGATCATAAATACAATACCCTAACCATTAGGCCACGTTCTTTCACATAGTCGAGCTTGATCTGGTGTTCAATAACAACTGGAATGCTCAACAACTTAATAGTGATCCTTCTCATAGTTCCTGCATTATCTGTATTTGATGTTCTTGTTATTTATGGTTTATTTAAGAAAAAACCGCGCCCATGTCCTTCACAGAACTTCCCCCGACTATTTACTGCGTTTGATGTTCAATTATAAACATCTGTAAATCGATGTAAGAAGGAAACAAAAACACAGGAGCTCTGAAGAAATTCTAGATGGAGGGTTGACATCTGGAGAAGTGCGGTGCCTGTATGGAGGAAGCTTAAGGAAAACGTAAGGAGAGACAGGTGTGCTTATGGACTTCAATGAAAGCTATATGCAACTGGCTAGTTCAGAGGAACAAAAGTTGCTGCAGATGCGATAAAAAGGTACAGAGAATTAGGACACGCTGTATCTAAGTGAAAGAGAGATTTTAGTATCTTAGGGAATTAGCTTTTGTCAATGAGTCGGATGGTTTTCTTTTTGTTTTCGATTCTTCTATGCAATTTAGGATGTGGGTTGGAAAAGAGGAGCCAAAACAATTACTGCTAGGCGTTTGTCCGATGCTCTAATTATTCTATCAATCAACAAACTTCTACAGAGATATGATTCTTTAGAAGAATACTGAAGATGTTCTATGTGAATAGAGTGACAAAAACTGAGTTCCTTGGACAAGCAAAGACCACAAGAAAGATTCTCAATAATATAAGGAGACAAAAAACTTGGTTCTTTGGACACTAAATGAGAAGGAAAAGCCTTGAACAGTTGGTGACAGCTAGGAAACTGAAAGGAAGAAGAAATCAGGGAAGAGAGAGAGGTGGAGATATTCGATGGTCTTACCAGCTGGCTTTCAGAAAGACGGGCAAAATACGGTGCTTAGTTGTGTAGGGAACTAAAAGGCATTGATTTCTGACGCTTGTAGGTATGGCGCATCAGGAGAGCAAGAGAAATAGAGAAAAGGGAAGCGATAGAGAGAGAACGAGTGAGAGAGAGAGGAAGCTGGAACAGACATTGAAAATAGCTTTTCTATGATGATAATAATTACCCCTCCATAATTTTAACTTTCATAATTTTGATACCTTCAAATATTCCACTGTTTATTAAAAAGCCAACTGATAATATCTTTTTATTGTAGCCTCATTATTAACAGCTAATGGTTGGAGCTTGGACACGCAGCATGCAGAGAAAACAGCTTTCATGATGACGCAGCTCCGACTGCTTCAAGATATAATCAATCGCTGTAACGAATTACATGTTGATGCAACAGAATACGCATGTCTTAAAGCAATAACTCTGTTCCGTCCAGGTAAGGTTAAACATCAATCTTTCGCTCTTTCGACCAGACTATCGGATGTTCTTATACACCGCTGGTCACAATGCACTTCCTCGCGTTGTTGTAGCTTTCGAGTGATGCCATTCTGCTGGCTAAGCGGACGGACCAATATTCACCTTGAACAAAATGCGATTTTGCAGCTGAGTGGACTGGAGCAACGTGAAATAAAGTGTTTTGCACAAGAACACAACGCACCACCAGTCTGAGAATCGAAACCACGATCTCGAGATCGTGAGTCCAACACCCTAACCACAAGGCCACGAGCTTAATAGTTAAACATAAGATCCGTATATTCCGTGAATCATCAGAAGCACCACTGAACGCATTTACTTTTCATATAGTAATTCATAGATTTATTTGAGGTTTAACTCGTTGCTTCTTTCAAGCTGACAGTATATATTTCATCTCAGCATTGTAATATAATGAGACGATCATAAATTATATTGTGTCACTGCTCCTACTGCATAGGGACCAGAATTTGGCCGGGTAAAGACAGTGGCGATCCGTATAATAACTCCGCGGGAGATAATCCCAAGTCCTCTTTCACGAAGGAGCGACAACCTAAAAGAACGAGAGGCAAGTACTCGCTCCACCTTTGAGGATCAGAGTATGCGCGGAAAGATGCTTTTTATTGTCTGTGAAAGCGTTCGACTATATCGTTCGAAGCTGGGTGGCAGCTAGTCGTACAGCTATGGCGAACTCCCAGGATAGCAGAAAGTTGGTTGAACAGCCATAATTCAAAGTGATTTCCACGATCCGTCGTAATGCGTAACGGAACACCAAAGCGGGAAATCCAGTCTGAGTTGAGGGCTTGTGCCACGGATTCAGCACTAATGTTGGCAAGAAGGATGGCTTCACGCCAACGCGAAAACCGATCAATGCAGGTAATGATGTATGTGAACCCGCGGCTAGGTGGCCAAGGCCCAACTAAATCGCTCCAACTTCATACTGCAGTAATCTGTGCTGGCTCAAACATTGAGTGTCGATAACACTGTGTAACGCATTTTTGTCCTTGGGTAGCAACTGTTATTTCCTATTCGCTCACCCAAAGAAAGTATGAAAAATAGTTAATATTTCCTTCAAACTTTTCTTTTCTTACATTTATTCAAATTCCAAAGAATTCCTCTCAACATAAGGCTATGATGCTCCTTGACTACTCCTCATGATTAGAGATGTACATATTGTCAGCCACTAAAGGACATGCTCGAGTGGTTAAGCTCAAGCAACTGACAAGCAAATCTGTGATATTGAGCAGAATATTTGCTATAACGATAACCCTGCTTCAGCAACTCAGCACTGAATAAGTCTGAAATGTAATGGGAAAATAGGTTAGTTTCTAAACATTGAGGTCCGGGTCACAAAAGCAAAGTTTGAAGAGAATAATAATCATTAGCTTTGATTTCTAGATAGAAGCAAATAGGAAATAACACTTACTGATCAAAGACAAAAAAAAAAAATTTGTGACACAGTGAATGATTTCATCGAGTGTGTGATTTTACTCAAGTAAGCTCCACTCAAACATTTATAGTGGTTTTTCGACACTAACATTCGAAAATTGACAGCTCATAAATAGTGATTAATGTTCATTCCGTCAAAATTGGTAATTGAAAATAATAATAATAATAATAATAATAATAATAATAATAATAATAATAATAATAATAAATGCCCTGGTGCGGTACCAGGCAGTGGCTCTCGTGGCTTCTGATCTTAACTGATTGGGAGTGTTATCATATACATTGTTTTATCTTGGTATAAAAGATGGGCTACAGCAAATATTCTGCTCAATACCACAGATTTGCTTGTCAGTTGTTTGACCTTAACCAGTTGAGCATGTCTCTTAGTGGCTGACGATATGTGCATCTCTGATCATAAGCAGAAGTAGTGGGGGAGCATCATAGCCATGTGCTGAGAGGGATTCTTTGAGGTTTGAATAATCCACCTTTGGAAACATGGGTGTTTCGTTCAACATCCTTAAACAATCCTTATTCAGGGACCTTTTGAGCGGGATGGGCTACTCGACCAGAAGAAAATTCTAACTGGGCCCCACCTGCAAGGTCATGCGCTGTTTATTTTGATATGAGATCACCATGTCGCGCACACATGGTTGTGATGCATATGCCTAGTGTACTCTTATCAGCCGGGTAGTCATGATGGGTATACTGGGCTTCGTATATTTTACCCCAGTGTCACTTTGATGGCATGCACTGGTCTCTTACTCAATAATAATAATAATAATAATAATAATATAATAATAATAATAATAATAATAATAATAATAATACCGCTTCCTTATTCCGACGGTGGTTACTGCATAAGCTGAAAGTAATAGAAATCCCTCCCTTCATATATCTGAAGGAAAATATATTACTTTTCCCCCAGTTACACGACGAGTTGTTAGAACGCAAGAACACTCAAATTCAAATTGGTTAATAGATTCCCAAATTCTGTTGCAGCCAAACGTGTGTGCGTTCTGCATGAGGCGTCCCTTGTCTTTGCCGCCCTGTCTTCAGGCCTTCAAGCTTATACAGGCTTATATAGAAAACCCCAAATTGCCGACCCTATAAAAGCGTCGCCTGAAAAGCGAACCTCTTCCACCCCAACTACTCTATTGGTGGATGTGTGTGATTGTGTGTGTGTGTATGTATGTGTGTGTGTATGTATGTGTATGTGTGCGTGCGTGCGTGCGTGTGTGTATGTATGTGTATGTGTGCGTGCGTGCGTGCGTGTGTGTGTGTGTGTGTGTGTGTGGTGTGTGTGTGTGTGTGTGTGTGTGTGTGTGTGTGTGTGTGTGTGTGTGTGTGTGTGTGTACGTGTGCGTGAGTGCGTGCGTTATTGATAGATTGATGGATGAGTAAATGGATGGGCGGATAAATCTAAAAGAAAATCGCTATCTTCAAATGATGTATGCTGACATTTTTTTTTTTTTTTTTGATATCTTTCGCAGAGGTTCGCGGACTACGAGATTCAAAACAAGTTGACCGTCTCCAAGACCAAGCTCAGTTAATGTTAAGTGACTACACTTCAAGACATCATTCTTCCATGCAGCCTCGCTTTGGCAAATTATTACTGCTGCTCCCTAGCATAAGGATGATAAACCCACGTTCCTTAGAAGAGTTATTCTTTCGTAGAATGATCGGTAATATACCGATCGAGCGGCTCTTGTGTGACATGTTCAAGTCGAGTTAAGGAATTAGTTGATATACGTAGGAATCCTTGACAATGTCGTTGTTTATAGAATTTTTGTTTTGTTTTGTTTTTTACATTGCAGAATGGGGCCGTTTTCAAATAACAATTGAAACTCTTTCTGCTCTACCAGAATTTTCAGTCGAACAAAAACAATTTGAATTCAAAGACAGCAAATATAAAACATTTTTTAACTGTTTTACTATTTGGAATTGAAATTTTTTCAAATAAAAACATTTTTATTTCCTTTGTTTAATGTACAAAACATCTTCAAATATAACTTCAGATTATGAATAATTTAATTTATGAAAATTATTAAAGAATATACTGTAATAAAATCATTTAAGAAAGATCAAATAAATTGACATTAATTGAAAGAGGAAATAATTCTGAATAAACGTTAGACCTAATGTGAAAACGGCCTTTTCTAAATTACCATTTTTGTTTTCCATTCTCCTTTCTTTCAATAAACATTACTGTTCAGTGTATATTTATGTTGAGCCTTAAATTACGTGAGAAAGATTACTAAACATAACTAGGTTGAGACGCTGTTATCCTTTTAACTGTGAAATTAAATTTCATGGTTATTCCAGTAATGACATTAAATGTCTACCAAAAAATTGAATTGGTATTTTCTGCAAGTTACGTTGTCTCAATAAATTTGACACATCTCGACCAAACAAAAATAGTTTCAAACATGACATTCATCATCAAAAGATTGATAGGTATATAAAACTGCTTTCTGCAGGTAAGGATAATGAAATTTTGTGTGGCTATATCTGATAAGGCGGCGAGCTGCTAGAAACGTTAGCACGCCGGGCGAAATGCGTAGCCGTATTTCGTCTGCCGTTACGTTCTGAGTTCAAATTCCGCCGAGGTCGACTTTGCCTTTCATCCTTTCTGGGTCGATAAATAAAGTACCAGTTTCGCACTGGGGTCTATATAATCGACTTAATCCCTTTGTCTGTCCTTGTTTGTCCCCTCTATGTTTAGCCCCTTGTGGGTAGTAAAGAAATATATATCTGATTTCCATTGTAAAAGGATAGATGATCATGACTTATTTTTCAGACAAGCAGCCGAAAGATTAAAACAGTTAACTGATTCCATCAACGTCTGAAAGTTGAATCACTAGTTTAATTTGTCTCTCACTTTGGTGATATCAGAAACTAGTGATTTGGACACAAATTAAAGAATCATAAATCAAATAAGGAAGTGAATGTGCAGGGTTTGGGAATGCTTCGATAATCTTAAACAGATATTATATATGGATTTCTCTTCAACAAACAGTAAATAGAGTGTTCGGCTTTAAATGCATTTTCTTGAGGAGACCCTCGGGATAAGTGTAATGACTACGATTGAAAATCTAAACTGAGCCACCATCTCACAAGGGTTTTCTTATTTCCATTAAAGCATTAACCGGACAACAGAGATAATTTATATTTTTTTTCTAATATAGACCAGGAATTTTAGTGGAAAGGAGTTAGTCGTTTACATCGACCCCACCTCTCCGCCCAGTGTTCATCTGGTACTCATTTTATCGACCCCGAAAGGATAAAATGCAAAGCCGATCTTGACGGTAACTGAACTCAGAAAGTAAAACTGGAAGAAATGTCATTGAGCATTACCCAGCGTGCTGCCCTGCAGACATAAATTATGATACTTTCAAATTCTGACTAAAGGGCTGGGTGAGTCGGTTACATCGACATCAGTGTTCAACTGATACTTTCATTGACCCCTAGAGAATAAAATATAAAGTCGACTTCGACAGATACTGAACTCAGAACGTAAAGCCAGAAGAAATACCGCTGAGCATATTGTCCGGCGTTTTGACGAGTCTTCTAGCTCACTGTCCTATAGAGATAAATAATAACGATTTCTTTTTAATAAGGCACAAAACACTCATAGTTTAGGGGTGAAGGAAAAGGAGAGGGATATTGATATATTATCCTAAGGACAACTGACATCAATATTGAGCGTGAAGCGATTGTTCATTGGCGTTTGTCAGTTTAAGATAACAAAAATTGATGTCATCCATGAGCACAGTTTAAAGAAAGAAAAAATATTCGATGATATCGACATTAATACTTCACGTGAATTTATTTTATCGATCTCGGAAGAATATAATTAAAGATAGCCTTGATATAAAATTACATAAGAGTACCTCTTTTTTACACTTTCTGATAACTAAAGGAAATAAACGGAAAAATACTCGATATCACGTCTACATATAGCCTCTTTTTGTTTTAGACGATGTATCATTCCATAACCAAAAACTGTGAATATGTTGGAATGCTTCATTATTTTTAATTTAACTGATACCATGGTTAGATATGCAGTTGACGGCGGAGATTTTTACGTCACACAACTGATTATGGTCTTTTAGAATTATACCGGATATTTTGAACAAATATCTGTTAGAATTATAGACCTTTACTCAATAGTTGATACCAATAAAAAAGAAAGCAAGTAATATGTAATGAGTTTGCAACATTTCTTCAAGTGATTAAATAACTGTTAAATATATTTTAAACTGCTGGTATTTGATTAAAAAAGATAAGCACTGCGCTTGTAGATATACGTATGAAAGAAGGGTGCATATATGTGTGCGTGCATATATATATATATATATATATATATATAAAATTTAAATAACAAGGGTGGAAAATTGAATATTAATTTGATTAATATCAATTTGACACTAGTGGCCTAGCATATTGAAAAATCTGAAGATTAAGAAAAATTATATTACATACATATAAGAGGAATGACCACTAAGTGGACATCCATTATGCTAGAGGTAGATCTCATATGGTTTATCCATATGGAGTCTACCTCTAGCATAATGGATGTCCACTTATATGTATATGTATCTCTCTTTCTCTTTCTCTTTTCTCTTTTACTTGTTTCAGTCATTTGACTGCGGCCATGCTGGAGCACCGCCTTTAGTCGAGCAAATCGACCCCGGGACTTATTCTTTGTAAGCCCAGTACTTATTCTATCGGTCTCTTTTGCCGAACCGCTAAGTGACGGGGATCTAAACACACCAGCATTGGTTGTCAAGCAATGCTAGGGGGACAAACACAGACACACACACACATATATATATATACATATATACGACAGGCTTCTTTCAGTTTCCGTCTACCAAATCCACTCACAAGGCATTGGTCGGCCCGGGGCTATAGCAGAAGACACTTGCCCAAGATGCCACGCAGTGGGACTGAACCCGGAACCATGTGGTTGGTTAGCAAGCTACTTACCACACAGCCACTCCTGCGCCTATATGTATATATATATATATATATATATATATATATATATATATATATATGGCCTGCTCGCTTAGCCAGCGGGGTGGCGTCATTCGAAGGCTAAAACAATGCGAACGCATTGTGACCAGCGATGTGTAACAACATCTGATGGTCTGGTCGGTCACGTGATATATATATATATATATATATATATATATATATATATATATATGCATATATGTGTGTGTTTACATACATACATACATACATACATACATACATACATACATACAAGCAGGTAAGTGTACAAATGAGCGAAAAAAGCGGTCAGCACTCATTGTGAAAGATAGATATACGTATAAGTAGACTGACTTTCTCAAGCATTACTTAAAGTTTCATGGATGTACATCTGAGTTATCAGATGCTGCGAGAAAGAAATGATGAAAGAAATTACCTTCCGAGAAAGAATATTTGCCTACCCTCACCCTTCGATTCAGGTCACATGGAGTTGACAGGTCAGCGGTAACAGATCTTCGTGTTTGTTGCTCCAAGTGGCAGAACGGAGAGTCTAGCGTCACCTGCTGAACTGGACTAAGGGAAATAACTGGTTAAACCTCCAACGGTAATTTATTCTTTGTTTACAAATTAACATACCGTAACGGTAATTTATTCTTTGTTTACAAATTAACATACCGTAACGGTAATTTATTCTTTGTTTACAAATTAACATACCGTAACGGTTTTCTACTTCCGGTTTGAAGAAAGATTATATGCCCGCCGCCATTAAAATCTGACTAGTCCATAAAGCTAAGCGCTTTGTGGATGCGAAACCGTTGGTCGGTCTACGACCGGACATATATCTAACTGCATGTAAATATATTACTGCTCTATACCTTGGAGTGTGCTTCTTTTTCGGATATATGATCCACTGACTATATATATATATTCCACACGGGTAGAAATATAGGAAAAATCGAAGCTGAAAAGGTACAGAGAATAGTTTAAATATTTTTTATTATATTTGAAGCTTTAACCGGTTTCACAATTTACACTGATTTTCAAAAAGTTCAAAAGAAAGACGTTTCTTATGTCGCAGTTGTCTTGCTTCTGATTAGTGTTTGAAGTTTACCCTGTTTTTATAGGGAGTTCATGGCTCAAATTCGTATATGTTTTGAATAGGATTTGATTGGTAGAGGTTAGTCAAATGATTGATCTTAGAAATTTTCATAGGTTCTCCGCTGCGTCCGTGTGTTAGTATCAAGTGACACTGTTTGACGTCGTAAGTTAAAGCTGACACAGTTGACTGAATAAGTCTAAACAATAAATGCTCTGAATGTTTTCTGTCAAGCATTTGTAGAGAATAGATACATGATTAAGTTTATAATCTTTTGTACGTTTCCCACTACGTCCGTGCGTTAGTGTCACGTGACAGTATATTTTGCGCATAAAAACGAAGGCCGACACAGTTGAGTAAACATGTTTAGGTACTCCAAATTTAATCTGTCTGGTGGGGGAGTAGGCAGGAGCTGTTTGTATGTAGTCCAATGGTTAAGATTTAAGTTGTTAGCTGTATAGCTTCCTCATGATAAGTGGCAGAATGAATTTTGTGTGAGAATTTGTGTATGTACTCTCTTGAAGTTTGTTAAGTCTTGGTTTGTACTTTTGTATGAAAGTATTTTCTTTGTTTATCCGTGTTTCATCTGTGATATTCACTGAACATAGGTAGGGTGGGAAAACCCGGAATTTGGGGAACTTAGTTTTTGTACATATGTTTATGTGACCACTCAGTGGAATCTGTCTAGTACTGGGGTCTCGTATTTGTTGTGGGCGAATGGTTGGTCTATTTCTTAGGGTAAGCTTTGTTTGACCTATGTAATCTTCATTACATCCTTGACATTTGATAGCGTACTTTAAATTCCTTAAAGGACATATAAAGTGATTTTTTAAGGTAGAAGTCTGTCCTAATTTGAATTTGTTTATTTTATCTTCAATAAGGTTGATACAGGACCCGCAATTGGGGCGACGACATTTTTTGACTGTTGATGTAGGAATTGTGGAAGGTAATATAGCGCTTGTGAGGAATTTTTTAAGGGACAGTCTTTTACTTTTGATTATTTTGTGTATTTCAAATGCTTGTTTCATTCTTGGGTCTTGTTTTAGTAGCGGGATGTTCTGGTGGATAATATCGAAAACCTCTGTGTTTCTTGGGTTGTGTGTTGTAATAAAGTGTAGATTTTTGGATGTATTTGGAGCTAAATTCTTCGATATTTATTGCTTTGGCACTTCTATTCTGTTGTCTATTAGAATTAATGGATAGTGTCTTTTAAGTAGTACTTGTTTTAGTTCCTGGAGTCTTTTATTGCGAGTTTCAGGGTTTGAGACAATTGTGCAGATTCTTCTTGCCAGATTAGAGGGGATATTATTTTTCGTGTGTCAGGGATGGCGTGAGGAGAATAGTAAGTATCGTTTAGAATCTGTTTCTTTGTAGTGAATATCTGCTTCGATGATTTTATCTCTTTTGGGGATTAGTATATCCAGGAATGGTAGTTGAGTTTTACTGCATTCCATGGTAAAGTTGATATCATTGCTTATGCTGTTGATTAGATTTTTGAAATCTACAAGTTGTTCAAATGTATGCGTCTATAGGATTAGGCAGTCATCTAAGTAACGTTTCCAGTTTTCTAGTGGATATTTGTGGAAGTTAAAGCCATATTGATTTAGATTCTCTATATATCTGAACCACCATGTATGCCAAGACTAGATTGACGTACGTCGGAGCAACTTTTGTACCCATCGCAGTCCCAGATATTTGTTTGTAAATATTGCCATCGAAGTCAAAAAAAGTTGTTTTCGAGGATAAACTTTAAATCCTTCAGTGATGAAACTCTTTTCAGTTCTGTCCGGAATTTCATGAGGGAATTTCTCAAGCCAGAAATTTATTACCTCTAGTCCATATTGGTGTGGGATTGTGGTATATAGGTTTTTTGGGGTGCTTTAAACAGGTCCAGGTCGTCCCTCACAAGACTTGGTATGTATTTTAAAATAGGTTTCAGTAATATATCTAAAAAGTTGGTCAGTCTGTGTGTTTCACAGTTCGAGCCTGCTACGATTGGTCTAAATTTAAGGTTGGTGGGATATTGTATGTTTATGCAACTTGAAATTGGTTCTTTGCATGCATTCTTAATAGTTTGACTTTTATGGATTTTTGAGAGACCGTGGAAGTAGCTAGTCTTGCAATCAAAATGAGTTAGGTAGTCACATTCTCTATTTGTTAAACCTTTCCGATGTCTGTGAATGAGTGTGTTCAGTTTAGTCATTGTCTTTGATTTTTGGCAATTATTTACCTGTTCGTAGTGTGTCATATCTTGTAACATAGGTAGTTAATCTCTTTTGTGGTGTTTGCCCTATAAAAACAAGGCAAACTTCAAACACTAGTCAGCTGCGATATAAGCCACGTCTTTCTATTCGAACTTTTTGAAAATCAGTGTAAACTGAAACCGGTTAAAGCTTCAAATATATCAATGAAAAACATTTTAACTATTCTCAGTGCATTTTCAACTTCTATTTTTCATATGTATATATATATATCCAAATTCGAATTCCTTAACGACAATGTAACCTTCATTTAACTAAGATATCTTCGGTCTGATGAGTAGCTAGTGGAGCATCCCTCGTTGAGTAATTATTATTATCGAGTATCTGCTAGCTAGGAGACATATGTAGCCTGGATTTTTACCAGCTTCATTCCCTCAATTTGGATTTTTATTCGCATTCATAACAACCCTAGATGCTAACCGTGAACTATAAAAAACACTTTTTTCAGCTTATTGAAATGCGGCATGAGAAAAACCTACAACCTTTTTACGCCAATAAACTATTATTGTTCCTGAAAGTTGTTCTTTATACCAACCACGGACTGCTTGAAGCTTACTAACTTCCTACACCTAGATCCTTGAATCTTACAATTACATATAATTATACATATATATATATATATATATATATATATATATATATATATATATATATATATATATGATAGTTAAGAGATCAGCAACAACAAATTGAGGTATATACCTACTGCCTCTGTTCCTCGTGATGACATTAAATGTTTGTGTGCTGTGTGGCTGTTTTCATTGCTGAGTATGAACATGGTATTCAGTATTGATGATCGGTACAAGAGGATTAATCTCACTATGAGTAAGCAGAGGTTGCTACTCTGAATTTGCATGTGGAGAAGATAAGGTTAAGATGATCGGTCTTTCTAAGGTATTAGCGGCTAGTAGTTTGAAGTTAATTAACAAAGCTACTATCAGCTGTAACAACATTTACAGCTTCTTACAGAATATGAGTTGGCAATTACGGGTTCCAAGTGAATAAGGAGTAGCCATGTTAAGTATTTTCCATGTAGTCATGAGTATGTCATTACCTTCTATCAGAGTCACGAGATGAACCAGGACAAGGAGGCGTATTTTCCCAATCTCTGCTTCTGAATATAACTGTTTTCAGTCATATTTTTTTCTTTTCCAAGAAATATTCGTCACATTATTCCTGTGACCTTTTAGTGAAGAGTAAACATGAATCCCGTGTTCTTGTTTGTGTTAAAGTGCATGTACTCGTGTGACAAACAACATCGAGTCAAAGTTAAACAAGTTTTTATAACAGTGTTCATACAAAAGTGGATGTGAATAAATAATTGTACAAACGTGGTTACATCTTATGTGATTGACACTGAAACAGAAGAGAGTAAAAAATGCGCCTGCTACATAATGCGGTAGCAGTAATGGCCAAAAGCGAAACGTGTAAGCAGTCCTCGCTGGCTGTGTCCATTGACAAGTCAAACTGCCCACGGGCCGAGAGCGGCGGGTTTTTATGCCTCCCTAGCAGAAGTGCCATCGTGGCGCCACCTAACGACGACACAATGAGGGAGCATAATTCCGCCCTGTTCATTTTAGCGCTTACGGTCCTTGCTACACTGCTCCCCGCGACTATAAGTCGAAAAAGAGGTATGTCGTAGCGAAGGGTCAACCTAGGGAACAAAACAGAGGGAAAGGCATGCACAAAATGGAAGAAAAAAAACAGTTCCAGCAGTGAAAAGAGAAAATAAAACATGCAAAATTTAACACAGTAGTTCCAAAATACAGCATGTGCCACGTAAAAAAAAATATCAAAAATGTGGAAAAAGTCAAAACGTACTAAAATGTTGAAATAAAATGCGTGGAAAATGCCAAGATGTGTAAAAGTCAGGGGACGGTATATATAGTCTTACACAATTTTTTGGCCAGTGTACTCGACGCCCAGCCCGGGTAATCGTGACATGTGACGGTGGAGCGGGAGATACATGGTTGTGTGATGGTGGTGTTTGCGTGAGTACGGTGTTTGCAGATATCAGAGATGGAAAGTGGATGGGGATATTTGGTTCTGGAGTAAGAGCTTCAGAAAGAAACTTGCTTCACCCTATCATTTGAAACAATCTGTTTAGATCTATTAATGTATATGGAAAACACTTTTGACGTTCTTTCCCAGGACACGATAAGGTCTCTTATAGGGTTGAGTGAGAGGACCTCTCACAAAATCGTCCCTGGAGAGACGTGGGTCCATTTATCAATTTTCGCTGGAACACCAGCAGGCACAGTTTGAAGTCTAGAAGACATCGGTGGAAGGTCAGAGAAATAGGTTTGCAGGCGATGAACGTAGGTAGCTGAATCTTGTGCTGAAATATCCACAGGAACCAGAATTTGGCCGGGTAAAAACAGTGGCAATCCATATGAGAATTCCGCGGCAGATAATCCCAAATCTTCTTTCACGAAGGAGCGACAACCTAAAAGAACGAGAGGCAGGTACCTGCTCCACCTTTGAGGATCAGAGTATGCGAGGAAAGATGCTTTTTATTGTTGTAAAAGCGTTCGACTATACCGTTCGAAGCTGGGTGGCAGCTAGTCGTACAACTATGGCGAACTCCCAGGATAGCAGAAAGTTGGTTGAACAGCCGTGATTCAAACTGACTTCCACGATCCGTCGTAATGCGTAACGGAACACCAAAGCGGGAAATCCAACCTGAAATAAGGGCTTGTGCCACGGATTCAGCACTTATGTTGATAAGTGGAATGGCTTCAGGCCAACGCGAAAACCGATCAGATAATGATGTATGTGAACCCGCGGCTAGGTGGTTAAAGCCCAACTAAATCGCTATGTATACGTCGGAAGCGGGCGTCTGGGTACTGACACGAACCAAGAGGTGCATGAACATGGCGATGAACCTTAGAACATTGACACTGAAGGCATGTGCGTGCCCATTCGGTGATTTGATGTCTCATATTTGGCCAAAAGATAAAACGAGCAGAAATAAGCTTCACAGAAACTGTTACACCAGGATATGATAAGGTATGCAGGGCGTTGAAGACAGTGCGACGATGAGACTCTGGTACGAGTGGACAGGATTAGCCAGTAGATGTATCACACAATATATCTCCGTCTGAAGCTGGTAATGGCAAATACTTGAAATGGCATGTTGCGAATTCTTCAGATGTAACATCCAAAGACGATAGTAGTGGTTGGTCAGCTGCCAAAGCAATCAAATCTATCATAGAAGCAGACGACAGTGGACAGGTAAGCGGGATAAAGCATCAGCAACAATATTACGGGAACCGGAGATATGCTGAAGATCGCAAGAAAACTGCGATACATAATCAAAATGTCAAATTTCTCTCGGCGAATACTTGTCCGGCTTGGAAAAAAGAGCAAAGATAAGGGGTTTGTGGTTTGGGAATATTGTAAACTCCCTTCCTTCCAGGAAATGACCAAAATGCTTTATTGCAAGATAAACAGCGAGTAATTCTCTTCCAAATGTGCTATAGTGCGTCGCCGTGGGATTGAGCTGACGGGAATAAAATGCCAGCGGTTACAGAATTTCTTGGCCAGCTTACTATAATACTGCGCCCACAGATGCATCCGATGCATCTACTACAAGCGAGAGCTTTGCATCGGATTTTGGGTAAACTAACATTGAAACGTTAGCCAGGGCCTATTTGACAGTCTGAAAATCAGCAACGAGGAACGGTGAAAGGGAGATAATTTCATTCTTCTTACGATCATTCAGTAATGTTAACTCAATTATTCTGCACAATTTGGGATGAATCAACGATAAGAATTGACCGAACTGAGGAAATGACGAAGCTGCCTTAAGAGAAGATGAAGGAGGCAGTTTCTGAATTGCCTGTACCTTCTCTGGGAGACGACGAATTCCATCACGATTGATAATGTGGCCTAAAAATTCCAGCGAATGTAGAACCAAATACACAAGTCATCGAGTTGATTTTAACTCGATAATCGCGTAGACGCTGAAAAAGGAGCGTTAGTTGATGAACATGCTCTTCCTTCGTAGAACTGGCGATGAGTAAGTCGTCAATGTAGGCATAGACGAAGTCGAGACCACGAATTACCTCGTCTATAAACCTTTGAAAGGTGCTAGCTGCGTTCTGTAACCCTAAAGGCATTGAAAGGAATTCAAACGAACCAAAAGGAGTAGTAACGGCAGTCTTTGGTATATCGTGTGAATTTAAAGGAATCTGGCGATACGCCCGGACGAGATCGACCTTAGAAAAAACATTGCTACTGTGCAAGGTAGAAGAAAGTGGAAGGTGTGGAATAGGGTACCTGTCCGGGGTCGTAATAGTATTTAATCTTCAATAGCACCCAACAGGACGGGAATTAGAATTTCTTTTGGGGACTATATGGAGAGGGGAGACCAGGGGCTAGTAGAAGGACGAATAAGCACCAGCTGGAGCATGTGATCGAATTCCACTTTTGCAGCCTTGAGTTTAGCAGGAGGAAGACAGCGAGCACGAGCAAACACTAGTGGACCATTGGTGTCGATGTAATGTCTCGCTGAATGTACAGGATCAGCGACGTTGAAATAAGTTCCGGGAAAGAGTTGAGAAGAGAATGGTATGTATCACCCGGTACAACACTAAAAGATACTGGGCTTACAACAGGAGCGGACACTGGACCACCAGGAACCAATAACTGCGTTGAGCTATCCAGCTATCCAACAAACGCTGTTGGCGAACATCCACCAACAACAAGAAGTGGTGGAGGAAATCTATCACGAGAATAGGATAGGGTAGGTCCGCAATTACGAAAATCCATTTGAAGTCGCTCTGGAGAGCCAAATCCAAGGAGAGAGATATCTGCCCGAATGTGTCGATAGGAGAATGGTTGACAGCTTGCAGAGAAATCCGAGAGAGAACAGGCTTACTCGTCACGAACTTTACCAGCCAGATGCTACGTGAAGCGCAAGTGTCGACCATAAAATTCTTATGTGAGTTGCGGTCCAGCACAATAAATACATGATTAGCGGTAGCGGGAGCTGCTAACGTGCTCAAGGGGCTATTGTAGAAGACACTTGCCCAAGATGCCCTACAGTGGTACTGACCCTAAGACCACATGGTTGGGAAGCAAGTTTCTTAACCACACAGCCATGCCATTTGTGTAGAAATGTTGGTGAAATTCTAAATTTTTTGTCTTTTATATAGTCAGAAGAAGAAACCTTGTTTTAGAGCTTCTAACACTAGATGGTGGAAGGAAGGAAATTATCCTCAGTTCACAGACCTGGCCTGGATGTTTACAAAAATAGCAAACTCTGCTATAGGTACCTAAGAACCAGGAACTCATGTTAAACCAGCTAGCAGATTAAGTCTACTATCCAAGAACAGGAACAGTTCCTCTAATGGGCTTCCATAGTTTCTGTCTACCAAATTTCAAACACAAGCCTTTGGTCAATCCAAAGGATATGGTTGAAGATACTTGCCCAAGGTGCTTGCAGAGAGATTGAACCCAATACCATATAAATGTGAAACAAAACTTCTCAACCACAAAACCATATGGCTAATCCTGTATATCTAACTAGTACATTAGCTTTTCCTCTGAAATATGAACCTATCTCTTTTTTTTATAATTTATAATTTTCTAAGTTGTTTTATAACAAGTCGTGATACTCAGAGAAAACAATATTATATCACTACTACTACTACTACTACTACTACTACTACTACTACTACTACAACTACTGCTGCTGCTGCTGCTGCTGCTACTGCTTACAACTCACTGTCATATCATTTAGAGTTAGGTACTGCACCTTGTGGTAGTAAGAGGGTATGTTATAGAAACTAACCAAGTATAAAAATACTTCTCTTACTGATTCATCTGACCAATGCAAGAGAAAATGTGAAATGAGAAAGGAAAAACACGGTATAAATTTTTCTTAGATATTCTGATGATAAAAGATTAACAGAAAATAATGAATGGCTGGAACAAAAGTATACTTCAATATCAAAGAAAATATTCTGACATAAGGAAAGTTGGACTTTAATGTACAATTTGAATTAGACTATTTAAAATAATTTGAAGTTTCTCTGGTACATTAGCTGTTACTTTGGTTTGTTAGCATTTCTTCATTTTTTACAGAGTTGTTACTTACTGGAATGTTCCAAATAGTGTTAGAACAGCTCAATGTAGTAAGTTGTTAATATTCAATTTTTCTTCCAATAGCACTAATTATAAAGTTACAATTGTAATGGTACAATTTTCATATAAATAGTTCTGATCAATTCTGGAATGTGAAGTGGGGTTCTTCAACACTATTGCCTGCTGGTTAAAAATTTGAGTCATTGAGTTCAGCTGATAAAATTCTTAGCTGAATTAATAGAGTTTTATATTGAAGTTTTAAAAAGAATTATTTGAAAAGATTAACAGGTATAGTTATTTTTAACATAAAATTTCCCATTTGTACTCCTCTTGAAATTGTAGGCTTAAGAATTCTCAGAAAGGACTTACTGGGAGCTATAATAGTAGGGTTTGATGTTAAAAAAAAAAAGAAAAACAAAGGAATGTTCTTAATTTTTCTTGATGGCAGACTTCTTTCAAGATCAGATGCCAGCACCATGTAAAAACCACCTGTGCTGGTACCACATAAGGAAGCACCTGTGCTGGCATTGCATAGAAATGCACCCGTGCCAGTGCTACGTAAAAAGAAGCACTCATGCTGACACCATGTAAAAAGCACTCAGTACACCCTAAAGTAGTCAACATTAGGAAGGGCATCCAGCCATAGAAACCATGCCAGAACAGACAACTGCAGCCCTTTGGCTTGCCAGCTTCCACCAAACCATCCAACCCATGCCAGCATGAAAAATGGGCATTAAATAATGATGATAAGAATTTTTTATGTCTTGAATTTAAATCCTGGCAGTGTCAACTTGTCTTTGGTTCTACTGGAAACTATTTAATAAATCTGTCAAGTGATGGATTAATTAACTTCTTCCTCACCCAAAGAATGTGACTACTATAAGCTAAAGTTAAAAATCTTATTGCATTATATATATTGTAATTTAGGGTTGCCATGAAATATATTGGCAACAACAAAGAAGCAGAGAGTCATCAAAGTTAGCATGTTCAGAGAGGCTGATTTACAAAGTAGATACTTTTCCAATATTAAAATATGCACAAGTAGGAGTGGCTGTGTGGTAAGTAGCTTGCTTACCAACCACATGGTTCTGGGTTCAGTCCCACTGCATGGCACCTTGGGCAAGTGTCTTCTACTATAGCCTTGGGCCAACCAAAGCCTTTTAAGTGGATTTGGTAGACGGAAACTGAAAGAAGCCCGTTGTATATATGTATGTATGTGTGTCTGTGTTTGTCCCCCCAACATCGTTTGACAACCGATGCTGGTGTGTTTACGTCCCCGTTAGCAGTTCAGCAAAAGAGAACGATAGAATAAGTACTAGGCTTACAAAGAATAAGTCCTGGGGTTGATTTGCTCAATTAAAGGCGGTGCTCCAGCATGGCCACAGTCACATGACTGAAACAAGTAAAAGAGTAAGTAACATACATGGTTCTTTTTCTTCTTTTTGGAGGGGAGGAGTTAGAATTTGGAAAATACATATACCAGAGTAATAATATTTTGTGAGTATTATGCATCAGATGTCCCTTCATCAAACATTAATCATGGATGAAAGAAAAAAAAGATAAAATTCCTGCAAAAATTGAGTATTTGTCCTGAGACCAAAAGAGAAAGATAAAATTCTTTCAAAAATTGAGTATTTGGAATTAAATGCGGTTCAAATGTTCAGAAATTATGAAAATTCTTTCTCATTTGATCTCAAAAGAAGTTTGCCATCGAGAAAAATTGAGAATATTTTTTTGTTTTCCTGTTTTTAACATCAACCCTGCTAATATAGCTCCCAGTGAGTCCTTTCTAGAAATTCTTAACCCTTTAGTATTTAAACCAGCCATATCTGGCCAAAATATTCTACCTGTTTTATGTTCAGACCAGACAGATCTGGCCTCTCGCACCTACCCAAAAATGTCATTCTAAAAATAAACAATCACATCATCAAAACCTATGAAATAATGCATGATGACAGAGTAATCTGAATGCTAAAGAGTTAAGCCTACAATTTCCAGAGGAATATAAATTCGAAAATTTGCATTAAAAATAACTATGAATCTTTTCAATAAGGTCAATAGTTTTTATAGTCAATTCTTCTGTGTCATGGACATCTCTTACTCCAAGTAATTTTTCAGAAAAGTGAAGGAGATCTTCCATAAACATTCCTACAAAGAAAAAAGAATATACAAATCATTTTTAAAATAAAATTCACATGCATACACACACACCTTCCAATTTTGAAGGTATTGTTTTCAAATCTAGTTCTAGAAATAAACATTATGTTCTAGCATTTTGGGGGAAAGTTATGCAACAATGGTTTCCTACTTGTTTTCTTGTATGCATAATGTCAAAGGCTTTTATTTGAAGAGGGAATACAATCTATGGTGCACTTACACTTTTCAGGAGAATTAGAGCTGTATTTAAAGTGAATTAACTACAAACGGAAATTAAAACTATGTCACAGCTAAACCAGTTCAGATCTAGTCTATTTCCAGTAGTCAATGGGGAAATTTGATTCAAAGCACTATCTGTTGACATATTCCTCAATGAGTTTGTAAGTCCTCTTGCTACATATATTCAATGAAGCAGGTTGAGCCTCTAAGCATAAAGTGCAAGAGGGAAAAACAAAACTAACAATCTTTTGGCTGAAGTGCCAAGACCTTCAGCTATGACATCTGTAATTCTTCTTCCAATATATCTATATATGTGTGGAAGAGCGTAGGCTCGAAACATTAAAGACTTTTCACTTACCGAGCATTATACTAATACATCCGTTTGTTGTCTACACCACCTGTCTTCGTCTTTTGTTTTTTTCATGAATTCTCCCAATATCATCATCATTATTTAACATCCGTTTTCCATGCTAGCATGGGTTGAACGGTTCTGACTGACGGCTGGCAACCAGATGGCTGCACCAGGCTCCAGTCTTGATCTGGCAGAGTTTCTATAGCTGGATACCCTTTCTAACGCCAACCACTCCAAGAGTGTAGTGGGTGCTTTTTACATGCCACCTGCACGGGGGCCAGTCAGGCGGTACTGGCAATGACCTTGCTCAAATCTTTTTACACATGTGACCGACACAGGTGCCAGTGAAGCGACATTGGTAACGATCACGCTCGAATGGTGCCCTTTTATGTGCCACGGGTACAGAAGCCAGTTGGCTGCTCTGGCAATGATCACGCTCAGATGGTGTTCTTGGCACCCTACTAGCACAGGCATAAGTGCCAGTAAGGCGACGCTGGTAATGATCATACTCGGATAGCCACTCTGTCAACAATCACACTCGTATGGTGCTCTTTGCACCCTGCTAGCACGGATGCCAGTCATCGAAATGATTTTGATTTTGATTTATATATATATATATATATATATATATATATATATAATTAATATAGAGAGCAGTGTGCAATGTTTTACCAAAAAGGAAAATTATAATTGTCACTAAATATGACTAGGGTATTAGAAACACCTACATTGCTAGAAATAAGAGCTAAAATGTTCTAATACTGTAGTCAAAGCACATAATTGTATACATACACTGACAGGGACTATAATCACCCAAAAATACTGATCAAGAATTCCTTATACTAACTGGTCAGTTTTGCAATTTCCATTGCCTTGTCAGTAAGGACTGGCTCAACTTCAGCAGATCTCAGACTGAATTCTGTCATTAGGGAATCACTAATGTGTATACAGAAAATTAATATAGACAGTAATATGCAAAAGGAGAACTCAGTATATCATCATCATCATCGACATTTAACATCTTCCTTCCATGCTAGCGTGGGTGGGAGTCAATATATATGTATACAATTATGTGCTTTGATTATAGCATTAGAGCATTTTAGCTCTTATTTCTAGCAATGTAGATGTTTCTAACATCTTAGTTATATTTAGCAACAATCATATATATACATATGCATATATATGTGTGTGTGTGTGTGTGTGTGTGGTGTGTGTGTGTGTGTGTGTGTGTGTGTGTGGAGGTGCGTGGCTTAGTGGTTAGGGTGTCAGCATCATGATTGTAATATTGTGGTTCTGATTCCTGGACCAGGCGACACATTGTGTTCTTGAGCAAAACACTTCATTTCACGTTGCTCCAGTTCACTCAGCTGGCAAAAATGAGTAACGCTGCGATGGACTGGTGTGCCGTCCAGCTGAGGAACACATACGCCATTGAAACCGGGAAACTGGGCCCATGAGCCTGGCTAGGCTTTAAAAGGGTGGATTTTATAGTTTTATTTTATACATATATAACAACCAGGTGGTGCTATTAAGTTAGACATGGCCTGGGCCAATAATGGCCGAAACCTATCAAAGTATCAAAATATATATATGTGTGAATGTATACATATATTTAATAACAGTTTTCATTATCTGCATATTAAATAGACTCCTGCTTGAGTGACCTGTCATCATGATCTGTCATTGTTGTTCTGTACAAATGTGACCAATTACTCATAAATATTATGAGTACATTGTTTAAGGCAGTGAACTGACAGAATTGCCAGCATGTTGGACGGAATGCTTAGTGGAATTTCGTTAAGCTTTACATTCTGAATTCAAATTCCGCCTACGTCAACATTGCCTCTCATTCTTTCAGAGTCAATAAAATAAGTATCACTTAAGTACTGGGGTGGGGGATGAAATCAACTAGTCCCCTTGTGCCTATAGTAGAAAGGATTGTTAGTGTTGAATTCTATCTTAGTACATAATACAAAATCATGTAAGGTAAGGTTACATGTTGAAATCTGACTACTAAAGTTATAAGTGTATTATTAAACAAAATGAGTCCAAAGGAAAGAACTCAAATAAGCCAATAACATGAATTTGAGATAAAAAAAAGGTAAATGTTGACATTCAGAAAGAACTGCCACATGAATTATATAAACTGTCATCCAATAATTATAACATCCTGAAAAGATAAAATGCAAAGTTGACCTCAACAATAATAGAACTCAAATGTAAAGTGCATAACTAAAGAGCACAAAGCATTATGTCCAATGCTCTAATGATTTTGCTAATTAATAACAAACATTCATTTTGCTGTAGTAGTTAAAAATATTATTGTTTTCCTCTAAATTTTTCTAGTCTCAATCATTTTCTTTGTTAGTTAAATTTAGATTGTGCTGTGTTATATTTTTTTTTGTGTGTGTGTATCTTTGATCAGTCAGTGCTATTTCATATTTGCTTCTAACTGCAAATCAAAAGAAATGACTATTATTCCCGTCAAACTTTGCTTTTGTAATGTGGACATTGTTTTGAAACTGACCTATTTTCCATTACATTTCAGACAAACTCAGTGCTGAGTTGCTGAAGCAGAAATATCATTCATTATAGCAAATACTCTGCTCAATACCACAGATTTGCTTGTCAGTTGCTTGACTTTAACCACTTCAACATGTCCCTTAGTAGTTTGACAATAAGTGCATTGCTGGGGTTTGAATAAATGTAACAAAAGCAAAGTTTGAAGGAAATATTAGCCGTTTTTCATACTTTCTAGGAGTAAGCTAATAGGAAATAACAGTTGCTACCCAAAAACAAATATCATGTTACACAGTGTTATCTGAGAACACTATATTCAAGTATGAAAGTTTTTTAAAAAATCAATTCTGATATACAGAGATGTTATACAATGAAATTATTATAAAAATGTTTCATCAACAGTATAAAAAAAAAGAATACAGAGGTAAACACATACCGAGTCCAGATCTGGTTTTCCTTACAAGTTCTGGTGGAAGTTTATCAATAACACTCCCATCTTTAAACTTCAGGAAGTATTCTTTCTTCCAAATACCTTTTTCTTTAAACAAGAACAGTTTCACCTGAACTTTCCTGAATATTGAAGAAAAAAATTCAGATTGAATCAAAATGGCTAAAAACTAATGGGCAAAATTGAACATAAGTTATAAGTATTTTCAGGTGATAGGAATCAACTTTAGCAGTTCATAGACATGATATAAAATAAATAAACAAGGACACATTAACTATGCTTACCAACCACATGGTTCTGGGTTCAGTCCCACTACATGGCACCTTGGGCAAGTGCTTTCTATTGTAGCCTCGGGCCGACCAAAGCCTTGTGAGTGGATTTGGTAGACGGAAACTAAAAGAAGCCTGTCGTATGTATGTGTATGTGTATGTGCGTGTGTGAGTGTGTGTTTGTACCCCCGACATCGCTTGACAACCGATGCTGGTGTGCTTATGTCCCCGTAACTTAGCGGTTCAGCAAAAAGACCGATAGAAAAATTACTAGGCTTACAAAGAATAAGTCCTGGGGTCGATTTGCTCGACTAAAGGCGGTGCTCCAGCATGGTCACAGTCAAATGACAAAAAACAAGTAAAGAGAGTAACGTAATTATGTCTTAATGCCCCTTCAACATTATCTAGATGATTTATAAATTTCCTCACTGTTCACAAATATATATAGCCAAATCAAAAATAAACCAAAAACGACAAAAGCGTCAAAAGTGTCAAAAGGACACATACAGTGTATGTGCTAGGTTGACACTCAGTTTAAGATGGAGGAAAGAGTGGGGTGACATTTCAAGCATCAGAAAGAGAAAAGAGGAATGGTCTGAAGAGACGGAAAAGAAAAGTCCACAAAAAGCATGTGTGGTTACATGGTACACACACGCACACACATATCTGACATAACAACATAAAACAATATCTGTGCTTTTGTATGAATATTTCAAAATATTCATTCATACACTACTAAAATCACTGATATTGTTTTCTGTTGTTTTTCCAAATGTTTTCCTCTGTTCATCTGTTGTAGCCCATTCTGCAGTATATTCATTATTGTACTCTGACTCTGATAAGCACTGTACATGTGAATCTACAGAGTTTAAAGCAATGTACTATTTTGAGCTCTAATATATCTGGCTATTTCTTGTACTTGAGCACCACATCATAAAGGTGTGTGTGTGTGCGCGCGCACATAAAGCATCTATTTTTCTGCAGTTTGTAAAGGGACTTATTTAAGGCAACCTTTTATAATTTAATGCCCTGTGACGAATACCAGCCTCAAAAGACTGGCATTTTTAAAATGGAGAAATGATTTAAGTTCCAACATCAGTATGGTCCTGGCCAGAAACAACAAAAGAAAACTTTGTTAAATGAGATAGTACATTATTTACATTATTTAAAATAGACGGATATTTGTCCTCATCTTGTTTGTTGTTGACACAACGTTTCAGCTGATATACCCTCCAGCCTTCATCAGGTGTCTTGGGGAAATTTCAAACCCGGGTTCTCATTCCTAAGGTATTTTTCGATGTTGTGTTTGTTGTTGTTATTATTATTATTATTATTATTATTATTATTATTCAGGTCACTGCCTGGAATTGAATTCGGAATCTTGGGGTTAGTAGCCCGCGCTCTTAACCACTATGCCATATACCTTAGGAATGAGAACTCAGGTTCGAAATTTCCCCAAGACACCTGATGAAGGCTGGAGAGTATATCAGCCAAAACGTTGTATTAACAACAAACAAGATGAGGACAAATATCTGTGAATTGTAAATAATGTACATAATTCCTCATTTCTTAAATATAGAACTGAGACAGCACATGTTATAGGTTTTGGCTGCTCACGCTTGGATCCTATTCCTCATACAACTGACACAATCTACTCTAAGTAGATGTCTGTTTGACAGAGTTATCTCTCTTGCAATCAGAAACTAAGATTGTGAAAAGCACACCACCAAATCATTCAACTAACCTTCCATTTATATTGTACATACAAAATGCAATCTTATATACACCATAAAACCAAAGAAAGATCCTTATGTGGTCATACAGCCTGCTAAAAATAACTGCCAAATCTCCTTCAAATTACATCCAACTGTCTTAAAACTCAAAAGTCACATTGGAAATACACCAAAAAAAAAAGAGATGTTTATGGCACATTTGATTATATGTTGACTTGGAGCTAAACAACATCCATGACAACACCATATTTCATGAAATTTTTTCACAAATTTCTATAAATTCTAATCTTTATTACTTGTTGTGGCAAGAGTCACAACACCCCCTGTGAGAATAGACTTGACTGAATGACTATAAATAATTGTGGTCTGAGTGAGAGCAAGTGTTAATCACAGGAAATCGTAAGATGTCATTTTAGTAGTTTGTTGGAATATTGTTTGTTGGTTTGTGTATAGTTCATGGAGAGTTTGTTGAATTGTTATGCTGTTGTCAACCTGCTCCATCATCATCATCATCATCGTTTAACATCCATTTTCGATGCTAGCATGGGTTGGACGGTTCGACCGGGGTCTGGGAAGCCAGGAGGCTGCACCAGGCTCCAGTCTGATCTGGCAGTGTTTCTACAGCTGGATGCCCTTCCTAACGCCAACCACTCCGTGAGTGTAGTGGGTGCTTTTTACGTGCCACCGGCACAGGTGCCAGGGCAGGCTGGCAACGGCCACGATCAGTTGGTGCTTTTTACATTATATGTTTATTGTAACTACACAGTTATAGAGTAAACAAGTATCATCATAAATAGTGGCAATACTACAATAATTAGCGATGAGGATTCGAAGCTCACACAGATTATTTTTTATACAAAGTTGTCAATGATGGAAGACCTATTAGCTTCTATAATACAATTGCAAAAGCAACAGCAAGAACAGCAACAGGAGTTGCAGAAACAACTACTTCAGAAACAAGAAAAACAACAACAGTTAATGGAGTTATGTCTTAAGAAGTCTGGAAACACTGTAAGTTCATTTTCACCAGATGGCATACAAAACTCTATAACAGAATTCAATTATGACTCAGAGGATGGTATAACATTTGCAGCATACTTTAGAAGGTACTAAGAAATCTTCAGGGAAGATTGCAAGTTGTGGACAGACAACAACAATGTAAGACTATTATTATATAAATTAGCACCAGCTGAACATGAAAAATATTGTAATTTCATATTACCCAAAAAAACTAGTGAAATTTGTTTCCAGGAAACAGTCATACTCCTATCAAAAATATTCAGTGATAAGAATTTCCTATTTAACACTCAATGGGAGTGTTGGAATCTACTTAAAAAAGAGGATGAAGACTTTATCATATATACCGGGACCATAAACTGAATGTGCGAAAGGTTTAAACTGAATGAACTCCTGATATGTTTAAGTGCCTCATCTTTGTACAAGGGCTTATGACAAACAAGGATGCAGAGACACATGCAAGAATTCTTACAAAACAAGTGGACCAAAGTTTAACCCTGCAGGCAGTAGCAGAGGAGTATCAAAGAAAGGTAGACAAAGAAGGAAGGAAGGATTTGTAAGCATTTCACCTACTTGTCTTCTGATGTTCTTAGGTCAGCAATGGCTTCAAAACAATCATCCTTCTCTGTAAGTTGCCCACCAACAGAAGTTAAATTCCCAAACAAAAATATGGCTGCTTTTATGATGCTCTGGTGTGCAATAAAAGGTGTCTTCTCTTTGGTCATATTTTCACTCAATCTCCCCAATGAAACTTGGAAAGAAGAAAACACAGATGAAAGTTGTAAACATTTTAAAGATAATCAAGAAAAGAAAAATTACAATTTCATATTTAGAAAATACAAAATATCAATCTTATACAAATTAAAACTTGCTGTCTTCAATTCAGTTTATGCGTCTATCCTCACCAAAGATCACAAATGATGGGTAATGACCAAATGAGTATAATTGTAAATACAAGCTGCAGAAATGTGGTTCCTTCATAGGATCTCCAGAGTAACATTACTCAATATGGCACATAACTCAAATGTCAGGGAGCTCCTCCAGGCTGATATGCTACTTCAATACATTGATAGATCTCAGCTCAGATACTATAGACATGAGATTAAAATGTTGCAGAATAGACAAGTTCTTCAACTAGCAGAAGACCTAGGGGTAGACCAAGAATGAGGTGGCTAGGTAGTAAACCATAGTCTCAGTCAGTCACGACTGAAAATCTAGCTGGTAGGTCTCATGATGGTTGCATCTGATAGCATCCTATGGAGGAAGATGTCTGAGGACCCTACCCACAATGACCCTCCAAAAAATAATGAATAAATATGGATGGATGGATGAATGGACAGATGGATGGATGAAAATTAAAATAACTCAATGCCCTAATATAGAAACATTAGTCAAGCATAACTAACATGTTAGAATCATGCAACACCCTTTGTATTGCATGATACAGTTTGGGTGAAAATACAGTTGCGTGGGGAAGAAATTTGCTTTGCAACTTATGTGGTTTCACAGTCAATTGTATAGCATGACTCAATGGGCAACTGTCCTCTACCATAATATGGTGTCAACTAAAGTTTTGATAGTGAAATTTGGTAAGGATGAAACAGCAAGAAGACCATCAAAGGGGTAGCTCTTGTTCTTGAGAGACAGGCTTAATCTATGATTTAGTTTAATACCAATATTTGCCTTTGAGTGTCTTTAACAGAGTACTTACTGCTGCACACATTCAAGTATGGAATCTATTGTGTGGTTAACTTTTTTGCTTCCTCCAATTAGTTTGAGAAGCCCTGGAAAGGACTAAATTATTTTTTTAAATGTAAATTTGAAGACAGAGACAGTAGAGAACACCAATAAATACTTCCTGGTAATCAAGGAATTATTACTGTGATTTCAAACATACAAGTGAACATTGTATATAGTATAAACATTCAAACATTGATGCTATCTTTCAAAATCCTGCTGCACTTCACGTGGAATTTTTGATCCTCCAAAGTTGTCTTGTGTATAAGTCAACCTACACATTTTAGTGGTAAATTTTGGCCTGAAAATTTCAACTTGAATGCTGGAAAATACAGTAAATTAGTGGTGATCATGATGGATATGCTGATGTGATGATGACAATGATGATGTGATGATGATAATGATGATGATGTTTAAAACATTAAATATTAAAATTACCATGGTGGGCAAGCTGTACTTCCTGCAGAGGTGGTTTATTTTCTATATCTTTTTTCAGCTCAAGTAAAGCAAGGGAAAGCAATCCAATATTTTCTTCATGAAGAACTACACCTGTACAATGTGCAATTTAATAAAATACTAAAATAGTATGAAAATTGTATAAAATGGACAGGCTTTGAAAAAATAATGCAAAAATTTCTGGTGGCAAAAAGGAAAAAAGGAATCTAGAATTTGAAATTTCTAAAATGTTAACATAAACCTATTACATTTAATTAGTAGACTTCTCATAAGTATAAGCGGAGTTGTGCAATGTATTTTTCCCAACCACATGGTTTCAGGTTCAGTTCCACTGCATGGCACCTTGGGTAAGTGTCTTCTACTAGAGCCTCAGGCCAACAAAAGCCTGGTGAGAGGGTTTTGTAGATGGAAACTCAAAGAATTCTATCATATAAGCATACGCATGTGTGTGTGTGTGAGTGAGCATGCATGCATGTGTGTGCGCACACGTGCGCATAGCCAGAGAAGTACATTGCTGAAATTTTATGTGATTTTTATATATAATTTTACAAAGTATACACTGGGTGCAGCATATATATATTTACCCATTATTCATTTTATCATAAGATAAAACATTTTAGGTTTGGGTTGATAAAAGTTAATGGGCTAATTGTTATATTTACTGACAGTATTTTACACACAATTAGCACACCAGGCAAAAAAACTTAGTGACATTTCATCCATCTTTATATTATGAGTTGAAATTCCACCGAACTCCAATTCGCCTTTCAGCTTTTCGAGATCAATAAAATAAGTACCAGTTGGGCACTGGGTTGATATAATCAGCTTACTGCCTCCCTTGAAATTGCTGGCCTTGTGCCAATATTTGAAACCAATATTTTACATATATTTATAATTAAAAAATATGAAGGTACATGACTCAGGGGTTAAAGCGTCAGGCACGCAATCATGAGGTAGTGAGTTCAATTCCTGAATCAGGCTGTGTGTTGTGTTCTTGAGCAAGACACTTTATTTCACATTGCTCCAGTTCACTCAGCTGTAGAAATGAGTTGCAACATCACTGGTGCAAGCTGTATTGACCATTGCCTTTCCCTTGGATAACACTGGTGGTGTGGAGAGGAAAGGCTGGTATGCATGGACGACTGCTGGTCTTTTATAAACAACCTTGCCCAGACTTATGTCTCAGAGTGTAACTTTTTTGGTGCAATCTCATGGTCATTAATGACCAAAGCAGGTCTTTACCCTTTATAAGGCAGCGGGCTGGCAGAATTGTTAGCACGATGGGCGAGATGCTTAATGGTATTTCGTCTGCCGCTACGTTCTGAGTTCAAATTCTGCCAAGGTCGGCTTTGCCTTTCATCCTTTCAGGGTCAATTAAATAATATAATCGACTTAATCCGTTTGTCTGTCTTTGTTTGTCTTCTCTGTGTTTAGCCCCTTATGAGTAGTAAAGAAATAGGTCTTTACCCTATGGCCACCCTTTGCATAGCCCTTATTCTTTATATTTGAATACTGAGTGAATTATTATGCTTAACGTAAAGTATACTAGCCATCTCAATATGGCTAACCACTAAGGGTGGGTGTTACTGTAGCTTTTAGCCCCAGGAGATCATCGTCTCCAGCTGGCTTTAGGCACACTTTCTGTGCACTTATGGTATTTGCAAAGGGAGGTCATCCCTCTCTCGTATAGATATTTGCAAACAGGTCCCCTCATCGAAAACTGGTGATTGCCGTACGTTGACAAGAGGCAAATACCTCGAAACTGCAGTCCATGCGTATCACTTACGTTTACGAGAGAGGGATGACCTCCCTTTGCAAATACCATAAGTGCACGGAAAGTGTGCCTAAAGCCAGCTGGAGACGATGATCTCCTCGGGCTAAAAGCTACAGTAACTCCCACCCTTAGTGGTTAGCCATATTGAGATGGCTAGTATACTTTACGTTGTCGAGCGGTTACTGTTTACATCTCGTTCAGAGAGTTATTATTGCTATTATGCTTAAATAATAGATAAATATATGCTACACCTGGTATAACTTACAATACATTGCTTCAAATGACCAAACTATTTGCAACACTAACTTTATACCCACCCAATCAAGTGAACATGAAAATCCAAGAAACTTTGCAATCACCAGGAAATAAGACAGATAGATGAATGTAATACTAAGTATTACCCTCATGAAGAATGAACCATTCAACATAAGCAAGTGATCAATGACCTTAGGACAAACGTTAAACTGATTTTTTTTTTCTTTTTCTGAAGAGTTTTAATAGAAGCTCTTTAACTTGAAATTGGTTGACTCCACATCTCTGAAAGTATTAAAATGATATTTTGATCTATGAATTCAATAAAACTGAAAAGTAAAAAAGGGAAAAACAAACATAATATATAGTACCTTTACTAGAAGCCATCTGATAGAGTTCTTTTGCCGCTGTAACATTCATAACAATTGGATATTCTACCAATACATGCTTCCCAGCCTCCAATGATTTCCTGTAACCAATAATAGTTTTATATTAAAAAAAGGTTTGCAGGAGTGGCTGTGTGGTAAGTAGCTTGCTAACCAACCACATGGTTCCGGGTTCAGTCCCACTGCGTGGCATCTTGGGCAAGTGTCTTCTGCTATAGCCCCAGGCCGACCAATGCCTTGTGAGTGGATTTGGTAGACGGAAACTGAAAGAAGCCTGTCGTATATATGTATGTATATGTATATATGTGTATGTGTGTGTGTTTGTGTGAGTGTGTTTGTCCCCCTAGCATTGCTTGACAACCGATGCTGGTGTGTTTACGTCCCCGTCACTTAGCGGTTCGGCAAAAGAGACCGATAGAATAAGTACTGGGATTACAAAGAATAAGTCCCGGGGTCGATTTGCTCAACTAAAGGCGGTGCTCCAGCATGGCCGCAGTCAAATGACTGAAACAAGTAAAAGTAAAATAAAAGAGTATATCTTCCAGACGATCATGCGATGGGTCGAGCATGAAAACTTATATTGTAAGTCATCAAAATTGCAACTGCTTTCAGCCGCTTCCATCCTTATACATATATATTATACATGGGACGAAGTGGTGAAGTATGATCTTTGAACTTTGGGCTTCACAGAGGCAATGACTAGTGACTGAGGCCTTTGGCGAAATGCTGTGCTTGAGAAGACCCATCAAGCCAAGTGAAATTGTAGTTGTGGTTGATGCTGGTGCCATGTAACTAGCACCTATGCCAGTGGCACATAAAAAGCACCTTTTGAGCATTGGGCCTCACAGAGGCAAAGTGGCTGATGCTGGTGGCATGTGAAAAGCTCCTTTCGAGCATTGGGCCTCATAGAGGTAATGACTGAGACTTTTGGCATTATGTCATGCTTGAAGAAGAAGACCCATCAAGCCAAGTAAAATTGCAGTCTGGCAGTTACCAGTCTACCTTTTACTCTGAGTGAGAGGCCCTTTGTCAGCAGCAGAGGTAAGAGCTCTCTGAACTTTGCCCAAGCTATTCTTATTCTAGCAGCTACACTTTGAGCGCACCCTCCCTCGCTACTGACTTGGTCACCTAGGTAATGGAAGCTATCAACAACTTCTAGTTTTTCTCCCTGGAATGTGGCGGAAGTTGTTCTCTGCACATTTTCAGTGTTTATTGCTCCCGAGCATCTGGCACATACAAAAACTATCTTCCTAGTTAGCCTTCTTTGATATTATGTATGTATGCATATATATATGTGTGTGTGTGTGTGTGTATTTATATGTATGTATATATATGTATATACATATGTATATATATATATATGTGTGTGTATATATATGTGTATTAATATGTATGTAAATGTATATATGTATGTATATATGTATGTATATATATATATCATCATCATCATCGTTTAACGTCCGTTTTCCGCGCTAGCACGGGTTGGACGGTTTCGACCGGGGTCTGGGGAGCTCGGGACTGCCCCAGGCTCCAGTCTAGTCTGGCAGTGTTTCTACAGCTGGATGCCCTTCCTAACGCCAACCACTCCGCGAGTGTAGTGGGTGTTTTTTACGTGCCACCTGCACAGGTGCCAGAGGGGTCTGGCATCGGCCAAGTTCGGATGGTGCTTTTTATGTGGGGGGGGGTATAGAAATATATAGGGGAGCACCAGTGGGGAGGGTGGTTCAGAGAAATGATGACAGGTTCTAGGCAAGTAGAACGTAGGATATCAAGAGAGGGGTAATGCATGGTGAAATAGCGTGTTGAAGAGGGGGGTTCGAAGAGTAGACACCTATAATGGTGGTGGGAGAAGCGACATCCGGTATAGATGGAACAAAAATATAGAGATATCCGGTATTGGTGGTGGTGGTGGGGGTGGGGTGGGGGGGGGGGGGGGGTGCACCGGGAATATGCGAAGGTTGAACTTTAGAGAAACGGGCGGGAATGGCGATGTTTTTAGGGTGGCATGTAGAAAGAAAAGGAAAGCAAAGCAGATTGGTGGTTATAAGTTCAAAACATTTAAACGGTAGACAAATGTATGTATGTATGTATGTATGAAATAGAAGGGAGAAATCTTAGCCTGCTCATGGACATCGCTGCAAGTCAGGGGAAGAAATGATAGTGAATGGTGGAGATCGAATTAAAGGGAATATGCGAAGGTTGAACTTTAGAGAAACGGGCGGGAATGGCGATGTTTTTAGGGTGGCATGTAGAAAGAAAAGGAAAGCAAAGCAGATTGGTGGTTATAAGTTCAAAACATTTAAACGGTAGACAAATGTATGTATGTATGTATGTATGAAATAGAAGGAGAAATCTTAGCCTGCTCATGGACATCGCTGCAAGTCAGGGGAAGAAATGATAGTGAATGGTGGAGATTGAATTAAAGGGAATATGCGAAGGTTGAACTTTAGAGAAACGGGCGGGAATGGCGATGTTTTTAGGGTGGCATGTAGAAAGAAAAGGAAAGCAAAGCAGATTGGTGGTTATAAGTTCAAAACATTTAAACGGTAGACAAATGTATGTATGTATGTATGTATGAAATAGAAGGGAGAAATCTTAGCCTGCTCATGGACATCGCTGCAAGTCAGGGGAAGAAATGATAGTGAATGGTGGAGATTGAATTGAATTAAGGGAATATGCGAAGGTTGAACTTTAGAGAAACGGGCGGGAATGGCGATGTTTTTAGGGTGGCATGTAGAAAGAAAAGGAAAGCAAAGCAGATTGGTGGTTATAAGTTCAAAACATTTAAACGGTAGACAAATGTATGTATGTATGTATGTATGTATGAAATAGAAGGGAGAAATCTTAGCCTGCTCATGGACATCGCTGCAAGTCAGGGGAAGAAATGATAGTGAATGGTGGAGATCGAATTAAAGGGAATATGCGAAGGTTGAACTTTAGAGAAACGGGCGGGAATGGCGATGTTTTTAGGGTGGCATGTAGAAAGAAAAGGAAAGCAAAGCAGATTGGTGGTTATAAGTTCAAAACATTTAAACGGTAGACAAATGTATGTATGTATGTATGTATGTATGAAATAGAAGGGAGAAATCTTAGCCTGCTCATGGACATCGCTGCAAGTCAGGGGAAGAAATGATAGTGAATGGTGGAGATCGAATTAAAGGGAATATGCGAAGGTTGAACTTTAGAGAAACGGGCGGGAATGGCGATGTTTTTAGGGTGGCATGTAGAAAGAAAAGGAAAGCAAAGCAGATTGGTGGTTATAAGTTCAAAACATTTAAACGGTAGACAAATGTATGTATGTATGTATGTATGTATGAAATAGAAGGGAGAAATCTTAGCCTGCTCATGGACATCGCTGCAAGTCAGGGGAAGAAATGATAGTGAATGGTGGTGGAGATTGAATTAAAGGGAATATGCGAAGGTTGAACTTTAGAGAAACGGGCGGGAATGGCGATGTGTTTTTAGGGTGGCATGTAGAAAGAAAAGGAAAGCAAAGCAGATTGGTGGTTATAAGTTCAAAACATTTAAACGGTAGACAAATGTATGTATGTATGTATGTATGTATGAAATAGAAGGGAGAAATCTTAGCCTGCTCATGGACATCGCTGCAAGTCAGGGGAAGAAATGATAGTGAATGGTGGAGATCGAATTAAAGGGAATATGCGAAGGTTGAACTTTAGAGAAACGGGCGGGAATGGCGATGTTTTTAGGGTGGCATGTAGAAAGAAAAGGAAGCAAAGCAGATTGGTGGTTATAAGTTCAAAACATTTAAACGGTAGACAAATGTATGTATGTATGTATGTATGAAATAGAAGGGAGAAATCTTAGCCTGCTCATGGACATCGCTGCAAGTCAGGGGAAGAAATGATAGTGAATGGTGGAGATCGAATTAAAGGGAATATGCGAAGGTTGAACTTTAGAGAAACGGGCGGGAATGGCGATGTTTTTAGGGTGGCATGTAGAAAGAAAAGGAAAGCAAAGCAGATTGGTGGTTATAAGTTCAAAACATTTAAACGGTAGACAAATGTATGTATGTATGTATGTATGTATGAAATAGAAGGGAGAAATCTTAGCCTGCTCATGGACATCGCTGCAAGTCAGGGGAAGAAATGATAGTGAATGGTGGAGATCGAATTAAAGGGAATATGCGAAGGTTGAACTTTAGAGAAACGGGCGGGAATGGCGATGTTTTTTAGGGTGGCATGTAGAAAGAAAAGGAAAGCAAAGCAGATTGGTGGTTATAAGTTCAAAACATTTAACGGTAGACAAATGTATGTATGTATGTATGTATGTATGAAATAGAAGGGAGAAATCTTAGCCTGCTCATGGACATCGCTGCAAGTCAGGGGAAGAAATGATAGTGAATGGTGGAGATCGAATTAAAGGGAATATGCGAAGGTTGAACTTTAGAGAAACGGGCGGGAATGGCGATGTTTTTTAGGGTGGCATGTAGAAAGAAAAGGAAAGCAAAGCAGATTGGTGGTTATAAGTTCAAAACATTTAAACGGTAGACAAATGTATGTATGTATGTATGTATGTATGAAATAGAAGGGAGAAATCTTAGCCTGCTCATGGACATCGCTGCAAGTCAGGGGAAGAAATGATAGTGAATGGTGGAGATCGAATTAAAGGGAATATGCGAAGGTTGAACTTTAGAGAAACGGGCGGGAATGGCGATGTTTTTAGGGTGGCATGTAGAAAGAAAAGGAAAGCAAAGCAGATTGGTGGTTATAAGTTCAAAACATTTAAACGGTAGACAAATGTATGTATGTATGTATGTATGTATGAAATAGAAGGGAGAAATCTTAGCCTGCTCATGGACATCGCTGCAAGTCAGGGGAAGAAATGATAGTGAATGGTGGAGATCGAATAAAGGGAATATGCGAAGGTTGAACTTTAGAGAAACGGGCGGGAATGGCGATGTTTTTAGGGTGGCATGTAGAAAGAAAAGGAAAGCAAAGCAGATTGGTGGTTATAAGTTCAAAACATTTAAACGGTAGACAAATGTATGTATGTATGTATGTATGAAATAGAAGGGAGAAATCTTAGCCTGCTCATGGACATCGCTGCAAGTCAGGGGAAGAAATGATAGTGAATGGTGGAGATCGAATTAAAGGAATATGCGAAGGTTGAACTTTAGAGAACACGGGGCGGGAATGGCGATGTTTTTAGGGTGGCATGTAGAAAGAAAAGGAAAGCAAAGCAGATTGGTGGTTATAAGTTCAAAACATTTAAACGGTAGACAAATGTATGTATGTATGTATGTATGAAATAGAAGGGAGAAATCTTAGCCTGCTCATGGACATCGCTGCAAGTCAGGGGAAGAAATGATAGTGAATGGTGGAGATCGAATTAAAGGGAATATGCGAAGGTTGAACTTTAGAGAAACGGGCGGGAATGGCGATGTTTTTAGGGTGGCATGTAGAAAGAAAAGGAAAGCAAAGCAGATTGGTGGTTATAAGTTCAAAACATTTAAACGGTAGACAAATGTATGTATGTATGTATGTATGTATGAAATAGAAGGGAGAAATCTTAGCCTGCTCATGGACATCGCTGCAAGTCAGGGGAAGAAATGATAGTGAATGGTGGAGATCGAATTAAAGGGAATATGCGAAGGTTGAACTTTAGAGAAACGGGCGGGAATGGCGATGTTTTTTAGGGTGGCATGTAGAAAGAAAAGGAAAGCAAAGCAGATTGGTGGTTATAAGTTCAAAACATTTAAACGGTAGACAATGTATGTATGTATGTATGTATGAAATAAAGGGAGAAATCTTAGCCTGCTCATGGACATCGCTGCAAGTCAGGGGAAGAAATGATAGTGAATGGTGGAGATCGAATTAAAGGGAATATGCGAAGGTTGAACTTTAGATATATATATATTATGTATGTATGCATGTATGCATAATGTGTGTGGTATATATATTATAATATATATATATATTATATATATATAATATATGTGCATGTGTGTGTGTGTATATGTGTATGTATATATATATGTGTATATATACATATATATGTATATGTATATAGGACTGCAGGACTTAACTAGTCCTGCAATGACCACTGGATCTGACCCAGGTACTACCATTCCAGCTTGCTGACCACACACACACACACATACATGCGCATATATATATATATATATATAATATATATATATATATCTATAATATGTATATAATATATTTATATATGTAATATATATATAATATGTATATAATATTGTTGACAGGGCTATTAGACAAAAGAAACAGGCTTGGAAGGCCTGGAAGAACGGTGGTAGCAGGGAAGTGTATCAGACTGCCAGAAGGTAAGCTAGGAGACAGGTCTATCTAGCCAGAGGGGAGGCAGATAAAGAAAAATTTGCCAATGTCCTGCGCCGTGAGGATGAAAGACTTGAGGTATTTCGTGTTGCAAGACAGTGTGTGAGAGAGAATCGTGACGTGGTAGGAGAGAAATGTGTTCACAAGGATGACGGTTCACTTGCGCTAAATGAGGATGCAAAGAGAGAGGCTTGGAGACGCCACTATGAAAGGTTGCTGAATGAGGAAAATGAATGGGATAAAGAGAGTCTCCCGAATGTCGACCCAACAGAGGGACCAGCAATCCGAGTAAACAGTTCCTTAGTAGATAAGGCAATTAGAAGCATGAAAACAGGGAAAGCCCCAGGCCCATCAGGAATTACTGCAGAGATGCTCAAAATATCTGGTAGTGTCGGCTATAGCTTAGTCACCCGTATAGTAAACCAGATGATACACGAAGGAGTCATACCCAATGACTGGTGTAGCAGCATAATAGTCAACTGCTACAAAGGTAAAGGCGACGCCCTAGATACAAATAACTACAGGGGCATCAAGCTGCTGGATCAGGTAATGAAGGTTACGGAGAGGGTTATAGCCCAATTAATTAGAGAGAGAGTTAGCTTAGATGATATGCAGTTTGGGTTCGTGCCAGGGAAAAGTACTACTGATGCTATATTCCTGGTAAGACAGCTGCAGGAGAAATACCTAGCCAAAGATAAGCCCTTGTATCTGGCTTTTGTTGACTTGGAGAAAGCCTTTGACAGGGTCCCCCGATCCCTTATCTGGTGGTCAATGAGGAAACTAGGGATAGATGAATGGTTAGTGAGAGCTGTGCGAGCCATGTACAGAGACGCTGCTAGTAAGGTGAGGGTTGGCAACGAGTACAGTGAAGAATTCCGGGTAGAGGTTGGGGTCCACCAAGGTTCAGTCCTCAGTCCCCTCCTATTTATCATAGTCCTCCAGGCAATAACGGAGGAATTCAAGACAGGATGCCCCTGGGAGCTCCTCTATGCTGATGACCTTGCTCTAATTGCTGAGTCACTATCAGAACTGGAGGAGAAGTTTCAGGTGTGGAAACAACGATTAGAATCGAAGGGCCTTAGAATCAACCTAGCCAAAACCAAAGTCCTAATAAGTAGGAAGGTGGACCAATCACAAACGACTTCAGGTAGATGGCCCTGCTCGATCTGTAAAAAAGGTGTAGGTAGAAACTCTATAAGGTGCACCAAGTGTAAGCTATGGACACATAAGAGGTGCAGCAATGTCAAAGGAAGGCTAACTAAGAAAATAGTTTTTGTCTGTGGCAGATGCTCAGGAGCAATAAACACTGGAAATGTGCAGAGACCAACTTCTACCACGTTCCAGGGAGACAAACTAGAAGTAGTTGATAGCTTCCGCTACCTAGGAGACCAAGTCAGTAGCGGGGGTGGGTGTGCTGAAAGTGTAACTGCTAGAGTAAGAATAGCCTGGGCAAAGTTTAGGGAGCTCTTACCCCTGCTGGTGACAAAAGGCCTCTCGCTAAGAGTAAAAGGCAGACTATATGATGCGTGTGTACGTACAGCCATGCTACATGGTAGTGAAACATGGGCCGTGACTGCTGAGGATATGCGTAAGCTCGCAAGAAATGAAGCCAGTATGCTCCGATGGATGTGTAATGTCAGTGTTCATAATCGTCAGAGTGTAAGTACTTTGAGAGAAAAGTTGAACCTAAGAAGTGTCAGTTGTGGTGTGCAAGAGAGACGGCTGCGCTGGTATGGTCATGTGATGAGAATGGCTGAAGATAGTTGTGTGCAAAAGTGCTACACCCTAGCAGTTGAGGGAACCTGTGGAAGAGGTAGACCCAGGAAAACCTGGGACAAGGTGGTGAAGCACGACCTTCGAACTTTAGGTCTCACCAAGGAAATGACTGAAGACCGAGTCCTATGGAAGTGTGCTGTGCATGAGAGGACCCGGCAGGACTAGTCAGGCCATATCCCGTGCCCCCCGCTACCTGGGACGTAGTCGATCCACCTGTGCATACCTTCCTTCTTGTGACACTTGTGAAGACCTGCTGAGGCAAATGAAAATCAATCAAAACAAATCAAAATAGATGAACATCAATGGAATTTGTATCTTTGTGGTACCAGTGCCTGTGGCACACAAGAAAACCATCCGAACGTGGCCGTAGCCAGTACTGCATCGACTGGCCTCCGTGCTGTGGGAACATGGTGGCACATAAAAACACCATCCGAAGACCCGGCAAGACTAGTCAGGTCATAACCCGTGGCCCCTACCTGGGACGTAGTCAGTCCACCTGTACATACCTTCCTTCTTGTGACACTTGTGAAGACCTGTTGAGGCAAGTGAAAATCAAAACAAATCAAAATAGATGAACATCAATGGAATTTGTATCTTTGTGGTACCAGTGCCGGTGGCACACAAGAATCCATCCGAACGTGGCCGTAGTCAGTACCGCATCACTGGCCATCGTGCTGTGGGCACATAACAAACACCATCCAATCGTGGCCGTTCGCCAGCCTCATCTAGCACCTGTGTCGGAGGCACATAAAAAACACCATCCGAAGACCCGGCAAGACTAGTCAGGCCATAACCCATGGCCCCTACCTGGGACGTAGTCAGTCCACCTGTGCATACCTTCCTCCTTGTGATACTTGTGAAGGCCTGTTGAGGCAAGTGAAAATCAAAATCAAATCAAAACAAATCAAAATAGATGAACATCAATGGAATTTGTATCTTTGTGGTACCAGTGCCGGTGGCACACAAGAGAAATCCATCCGAAAGTGGCCGTAGCCAGTACCGCATCGACTGGCCTCCGTGCTGTGGGCACATGACAAACACCATCCGATCGTGGCCGTTCGCCAGCCTCATCTAGCACCTGTGTCGGTGGCACATAAAAACACCATCCGAAGACCCGGCAAGACTAGTCAGGCCATAACCCATGGCCCCTACCTGGGACGTAGTCAGTCCACCTGTGCATACCTTCCTTCTTGTGACACTTGTGAAGACCTGTTGAGGCAAGTGAAAATCAAATCAAAACAAATCAAAATAGATGAACATCAATGGAATCTGTATCTTTGTGGTACCAGTGCCGGTGGCACACAAGAAAACCATCCGAACGTGGCCGTAGCCAGTTCCGCATCGACCGGCCTCCGTGCTGTGGGCACGTAACAAACACCATCCGATCATGGCCGTTCGCCAGCCTCATCTGGCACCTGTGTCGGTGGCACATAAAAAACACCTTCCGAAGACCCGGCAAGACTAGTCAGTCCACCTGTGCATACCTTCCTTCTTGTGACACTTGTGAAGACCTGTTGAGGCAAGTGAAAATCAAATCAAATCAAAATAGATGAACATCAATGGAATTTGTATCTTTGTGGTACCAGTGCCTGTGGCACACAAGAAATCCATCCGAACGTGGCCGTAGTCAGTACCGCATCGACTGGCCATCGTGCTGTGGGCACATAACAAACACCATCCGATCGTGGCCGTTCGCCAGCCTCATCTAGCACCTGTGTCGGTGGCACATAAAAACACCATCCGAAGACCCGGCAAGACTAGTCAGGCCATATCCCATGGCCCCTACCTGGGACGTAGTCAGTCCACCTGTGCATACCTTCCTCCTTGTGACACTTGTGAAGGCCTGTTGAGGCAAGTGAAAATCAAAATGAAATCAAAACAAATCAAATCAAATCAAATCAAAATAGATGAACATTAATGGAATTGTATCTTTGTGGTACCAGTGCCGGTGGCACACAAGAAAACCATCCGAACGTGGCCGTAGCCAGTACCGCACCGACTGGCCTCCGTGCTGTGGGCACGTAACAAACACCATCCGATCGTGGCCGTTCGCCAGCCTCATCTGGCACCTGTTTCGGTGGCACATAAAAACACCATCCGAAGACCCGGCAAGACTAGTCAGGCCATAACCTGTGGCCCCTACCTGGGACGTAGTCAGTCCACCTGTGCATACCTTCCTTCTTGTGACACTTGTGAAGACCTGTTGAGGCAAGTGAAAATCAAAACAAATCAAAATAGATGAACATCAATGGAATTTGTATCTTTGTGGTGGCACGTGGCACACAAGAAAACCATCCGAACGTGGCCGTAGCCAGTTCCGCATCGACCGGCCTCCGTGCTGTGGGCACGTAACAAACACCATCCGATCATGGCCGTTCGCCAGCCTCATCTGGCACCTGTGTCGGTGGCACATAAAAAACACCTTCCGAAGACCCGGCAAGACTAGTCAGTCCACCTGTGCATACCTTCCTTCTTGTGACACTTGTGAAGACCTGTTGAGGCAAGTGAAAATCAAATCAAATCAAAATAGATGAACATCAATGGAATTTGTATCTTTGTGGTACCAGTGCCTGTGGCACACAAGAAATCCATCCGAACGTGGCCGTAGTCAGTACCGCATCGACTGGCCATCGTGCTGTGGGCACATAACAAACACCATCCGATCGTGGCCGTTCGCCAGCCTCATCTAGCACCTGTGTCGGTGGCACATAAAAACACCATCCGAAGACCCGGCAAGACTAGTCAGGCCATATCCCATGGCCCCTACCTGGGACGTAGTCAGTCCACCTGTGCATACCTTCCTCCTTGTGACACTTGTGAAGGCCTGTTGAGGCAAGTGAAAATCAAAATGAAATCAAAACAAATCAAATCAAATCAAATCAAAATAGATGAACATTAATGGAATTGTATCTTTGTGGTACCAGTGCCGGTGGCACACAAGAAAACCATCCGAACGTGGCCGTAGCCAGTACCGCACCGACTGGCCTCCGTGCTGTGGGCACGTAACAAACACCATCCGATCGTGGCCGTTCGCCAGCCTCATCTGGCACCTGTTTCGGTGGCACATAAAAACACCATCCGAAGACCCGGCAAGACTAGTCAGGCCATAACCTGTGGCCCCTACCTGGGACGTAGTCAGTCCACCTGTGCATACCTTCCTTCTTGTGACACTTGTGAAGACCTGTTGAGGCAAGTGAAAATCAAAACAAATCAAAATAGATGAACATCAATGGAATTTGTATCTTTGTGGTGGCACGTGGCACACAAGAAAACCATCCGAACGTGGCCGTAGCCAGTACCGCATCGACTGGCCTCCGTGCTGTGGGCACGTAACAAACACCATCCGATCGTGGCCGTTTGCCAGCCTCATCTGGCACCTGTGTCGGTGGCACATAAAAACACCATCCGAGCGTGGCCGTCTGCCAGCCTCGTCTGGCACCTGTGTCGGTGGCACATAAAAAACACCATCCGAGCGTGGCCGTTTGCCAGCCTCGTCTGGCACCTGTGTCAGTGGCACATAAAATCACCCACTACACTCTCGGAGTGGTTGGCGTTAGGAAGGGCATCCAGCTGTAGAAACACTGCCAGATCTGACTGGACTGGTGCAGCTTTCGGGCTCCCCAGACCCCAGTTGAACCGTCCAACCCATGCTAGCATGGAAAGCGGACGTTAAATGATGATGATGATGATGATAAAGCGCTGGCTTTCAATGGTTTTTCTCATGAGTTTTACAAGGCAAGCTACCCTTTTTAACCCAGAGGATCAGTAAGATCCTCTGATGAGCTATATGATTGTAATGATCAGAGTTTGAAATAACGTCATAAGGATATGTCTGTTTACTTCATTATGTGAGTTTCTCACTTCCAATCAATTCATTATGTTAGTGCTTTGCATGGCTACTTGACTTGTGTTTTTGACTCTTATTTGCCGGTACTAATTTGTACCTTTGTTTATTTACTTGCCTTTAGGTTTTAATTGTTAATTGTTTAATTTAATTGTTAATTGTTAATTATGTATTTAAAATATTTTAGTATATTAATATGATTTAATATCTCATTGTATTTATACCAGTATATATATATATATGACAATTATAGTGAATGCAAAGATTAGTACCTCTACATATTTTTTATTTCTATTGTTAATTAATTATCCAGCATGTTTGGTTTAAATATGACTGATGAGTGTTTCTGCTGCATTGAGAACAAGCAATAACATTTGCACCCAGCTATTTTCAAATTTGCAACTTTATTCTAGGTTTGACTACAGATATCGTCCAAAGCAAACTGAGTGTATGTATGCGTGGCAAACATTATTTTGCAAGGTTACCATAGTTTTTGAGAGAAAAGAATGTGGATAGAATATTTAGAAAGTTGATATAGCTATAAAATTTACTACCCAGTTGACCTCATGCAGACTTTATTTTAGTTTGAAATGAGAATCAGGACCTTTAAGTAGGTCAAAGTATTTTTTATGAACCCAGACTTTAGGTGGACTATGAATTTGTGATCTGACTGTTTTGTACAACACCTAGCTACTAGACAAGGTTAAATTGAACTAAATTATGTTAATTATATGTGGTATGTAGAGCTTATTTCTGAGGGCAATTCTATATTGGTGCATGTATGGCTAAATGGTAAGAAGTTTGTTTTCCAACCACATGGTTCTGGGTTCATTCCCACTGTATGGCACATTGGGCAAGTGTTTTTTACTCTAGCTTTGGGCTGGCCAAAGCCTTCTAAGTGGATTTGGTAGATGGAAACTGAAAGAAGCCTGTCATGTATACATATATGTATGTATTTATGTGTTTGTGTTTGTACCCTTGCCATTGTTTGACAACTGATACTGGTGTGTTTATGTCCCTGTAACATAACGGTTCGGCAAAAGAGACTAGACTTACAAAGAATAAGTCATGGGGTCGATTTCTTTGACTAAAACCATTCAAGGCAATGCTCCAGCATGGCCATAGTCAAATGACGGAAACAAGTAAAAGATTAAAAGAATATAATCAAGTTTTAGATTATATGCAGTATGTATGTATGTATGCATGCATGCATACATGTATATATGTGAGATAATAGTTTCAGTATTAATAGTTTCATTATGTATATGTTATATACCTACTGAAAGTATTATCTCACATTACAAAAGAGATGTTATTGTTTTACTTTAGACATGTAAAACTGAAATAGTGTAAGAGTTGAGAGATTGTTCCAGGTTCACATTAGGCATGAAGTTGAAAATTTTTTTGGCCCATGACACTGCATGGACCCTAAGTAAGACATGTGTAAAATTTGACTGAAATCAGTTGGGTAGTTCTCAAGTTTTAGTAATGCACACATACAGACAGACAGACATTCTCAGTTTTATATATATAGATGTATATTTATGTGTGTGTGTGTATATATATGCCTATATCGAGTCAAAGATCAAACATGTGAGTTACCCATGCACAATTTTTCTTGGCTCTCTCTCCTCCTTTCTTATCTTTTTTCCTCCTGTCTTTCACCTCTTTCCTGGACTTTTTTCTTTGTATCTCACAAAGACTATATCAGAAATGTTATACCTTCACTTTATAACTTTAGCTTTATAACACTTTTCTTTTTCCTTTCTTTGTGGGTCAACCTAATAATATTAACTGCCAATGTCATTTTGACATTTATGGGTTTTTTTGTATTAGAGTTTGTTTTTTATTATTAATTTGCTCTCTCTCTCTCTTTGTATGTATGTGTGTTTGAGAAGACTTGTCAAGCCAAGTAAAATCTTAGTCGTGCCTGTTGCCAGGGTCATGTGAATGGTGCCAGTGAAATAATGATTGTGGCTGTTGCTGGTAACATGATCTTCGAATGTCGGGCCTCACAGGTTATGACAAGTGATAAATACCTTTGGTGATATGCTGTGCTTGAGAAGAGTCATCAAGCCAAATGAAATTGTACTTGTGGCCATTGACAGTGTCATATAAATGGCACCTATGAAATCATAGTGGCCACTGTCATGTAAATGGCACATACAGAGAACCCATTACACTCTCAGAGTGTTTGGCATTAGGAAGGGCATCCAGCTGTAGAAACCATACCAAATCAGACTGGAATATGGTGCAGCCCTCCAGCTTACCAGTTTCCAGTCAAACAGGCTGTAGTAGAAAACACTTGCCCAAGGCGCCATGCAGTGGGACTGAACTCAGAACCATGTGGTTGGGAAGCAAGCTTCTTACCACACAGCCATGCCTGTGTCTATATATATATATAAAATACTGGTACTCTGTCGTTATGATGACGAAGGTTCCAGGTGATCCAATCAATGGAACGGCCTGCTCATGAAATTAATGTGCAACAGGCTGAGTACTTCACAGACACATATACTCTCAATGTAGCTCACAGGTAGATTCAACATGACATAGAATATGACAAGGCTCGCCCTTCTAAAATTCAGGTACTACTCATTTTTGCCAGCTGAGTGGTAGGCAATAACATAAAATATAGTGCCCTGCTCAAAGACACAACATGCCACCAGGAATTGAACCTATGAACTTATGATCATGAGCCAAATACCCTAACCAATAAGCTATATGCTCCAAACATACACACGTACACACACAACTTAGTGGATGGTAACATCAGATAGATGTGTGTTAGTGTATATAACATGGTTTCACTGAACAAATTAATTAGCCCAAAAGCTTATTTTTTCAACAAAACAAAAGTTGGAATGAAATTCATGCAAATTAGCAAAAACTTACCTAATTGTCTCTTCATGTGCCTCTGCTTCAGTACAAATTATAATAACATGAACATCAGATCGATTCAAGGCCTCTGGTAAGGTCAAAGACAACAAATCTAGGTCAAGCTCACGTCTGGAAAAAACAGTTCCAAATAAAAATCAATATATTAATTGGATGAAGAGTTAACAAATTTGTAACATAAATCTCATTTGATGAAAATATTACTGAAAGAGGGAAACTCATCAGAACATTCTACATATGAAATACTGTATCATCCTGCATACAAATCAAATTTTTCAAACTAAAATTTACAGCCATGAAAGGTTCCTTCTCGAGCCATGCCTGGCTCATAAGGGCCGGTTTCCCGGTTTCCTTAGTGTATAAGTTCCCCACCTGGACAGGACGCCAGTCCATCGCAGGTGAGCTGCAAGATGCAGGAGGAAAGAGTGAGAGAAAGTTGTGGCGTAAGAGTCAGCAGAAGTTTGCCATTACCTTCTGCCGGAGCCATAAACACAATCGCCCGATCTGAGACTCGAACCCACGATCCCTCGACCACGAGTCTGCTGCTCTAACCACTAGGCCATGTGCCTCCACAAGTCATGAAAGGTAGGTCGACTTATACACCAAAACAACTATAGAGGATCAAAAAGTCCATGTGAAATGCAGGAAGATTTGGAAAGATAGCAATGATGTTTGTTCACACTATACATTATGTTAACTCGTATGTTGGAAAATATGGTACACACACTGAAGGGCCTCGCAAGAAGGCAGCTAATTTGCAGAATCATTAAAGCATTGGATAAAAGGCTTTGTAATACTTATTCTGATTCTTTGCACTTTAATCTGAAATTCTTGTGCAGTCAAGTTGGCTTTTCACCCTTTTAGGTTGTATAGAAAAAGTACTAATCCAAGGCAATGGATTAACAAAACTATTACAGGGTTAGGAAAGATACTTTGCTAAATTTTTCCAATTCTGGGTTGGTTCTGACAGCAACACCTGTGATGACACTGGTGCTAAGTGGATCTTTTCGGTTTGAACGGCAGTTTTTAACATAGTTTCTAGGTAACTAAAAAATTTTAAACTTCGTATACTGGTACAATGTGTTTATAAAACATCTTTTTCTTTTGGCTTTATTGAGAAAATTCTATAGTTTGTAAGATATTTGTTGTTTTTTTTCTTCAGTTTCTGCAATTTCAACCAATCACTAATGTCTATTGAGGTAAAAAAACATTCTGTGCCGTATGAATATGTCCCTTGTTTAAGAAACAGATTGGGTTTATTTACATTTGTGAAGAAAAAAAAGATACCCTTCCCCCCACCCCTAACCCTAAAACAGATTGAAATGCAATAGATTGATACTAGGGTCATAATTATGGGTGACAATTTCATATGACACCGCTAGAAAAAACTGCCGTTCAAACCGAAAAGATCCTGCTAAGCTGTATTGATCCAAGTCAGTGACCTCTCCCTCAGATATACATCAGTTGCATGGAGAGAGGAGACTTGCATGCCTAGGTAACTGCCTGTCCTCCTCAAAATATTTTTCCCAAGTATACACATGCATGTATGTAAAGAGTAAAGACCCCCTTCGGTCATGAATGACCATGGGATTGCACCTAGAAAGTTACCCTCCTAGACACAAGTCTGGGCAAGGTTGTTTTTATGGAAGACCAGCAGTCGCCCATGCATACCAGCCTCCCCTCTCCACGCCACCAGTGTTATCCAAGGGAAAGACAAAGGTCGATAAAGTTTGGCACCAGTGACGTCGCAACTCATATCTACAGCTGAGTGAACTGGAGCAACGTGAAATAAAGTGCTTTGCTCAAGAACACAACATGCAGCCTGGTCCGGGATTCGAGCTCACAACCTCACGATCGTAAGCTCGACGCTCTAACCACTGAGCCATACATGCATGTATGAAGGTATGATTAACCTATGATAATAATTCCTTTGAGCAATGGTTTAAAGGTTAAAAGCAACCAGGGGAGATATCATCAATTTGATCATCCAATCAAAATTTTTAGAAAACAATGTGATGCAGATGGATGTGAACCTTGTTTTTAAAGCCAACTGGTGAAAACAACATACATATCAAATTTCCACAATCAAGCTAAATCTATTTGGCTGATAAATATTGGTTTCAAATTTTGGCATAAGGCCAGTAATTTCGGTGGATAGGGGTAAGTCGATTACATCAACCCCAGTGTTCAACTATTACTCATTTCATCAACCTTGGTAGAAATTGAACTCGCAACATGAAGATGGACAAAATGCCGCAAAGCATTTTGCCTGGTGCAGTAACAATTGTCAGCTTGCTGCCTTTCATCAATTAAATATCAAAAGTGATTAGTACATATAGAATGGGGAAAAAATGCAGTGACACTGATTATAACCCACCTGGGTTATTTATCACCCAGTCTATCACATAACAAACAGCCTGGACATGTTTGTGCTAAGAACTGGAAACACATAACACCATATGAATGACTTGTTTACAAAAGACGATACGCATAATTAAGATGTGTCAAGAAGCCTTGAATATGTTTTTCAGTGGACTGAGAGGAAGCAACACTATCATTTTTTTCTTTTTTTACAAGTAGCAAACACAAAAGAAGAAGAGGGAAATATAAACTCACTCACATGAACACACATGTCTATGGGTGTGTTTGAGTAAGTGTGCATTAGTGAATTAAAAGCCAACGAAGAGTTGAAGCTCAAACTTTAAGAATGGGTTCCAGAAATTCTGGAAGTAACATGATTTATCATCATTATCAACGTTAGGAAGGGCATCCAGCTGTAGAAACTCTGCCAGATCAGATTGGAGTTTGGTGCAGCCTTCTGGCTTCCCAGACCCCAATCGAACCATCCAACCCATGCTAGAATGGAAAGCGGACGTTAAACGATGATGATGATCAACATTTAATGTTTGTTTTCCATGCTGGCATGGATTGGACAGTTTGACCAGAACTGGCAGTTGGACCAGGTTCCAGTCTGTTTTAGATTGGTTTCTACAGTTGGATGGCTCTTCCTAACACCAACCACTTTATAGAGCAGGAGTTGCCAAAAGGGGTCTGAGGCACTTCCTAGAGGTCAGTGAGGAATTACAGGGGTCGATGATAGCCAAGGCGTTCAATGGGGGTCAGCCTGCAAAAGACCAGAGCACCAAGATGAATTGCTTGAAATACTTAGTCAGTGCCATGCTGGCCCTCACATTGATGCTGTCAATTTCAATAAAAGATATTCCAGCAATATGATGCGTTTTTCACTTTTTCTAACTGTCAAAACAATTTCATAAAGATTGAAAGTTCAATACTGTATACTCATACATATAATTTTAAATGTAAAAAGTGTGTCATCTTCAATAGAATTTCTTAATTTGTTGTACTTGTATATTTTAGCTACCAATTTCAGTACCCGATACGCATTTAAGGTATGGTATGGTAGGGTAGGATATTAAGATATTTTAAATGAGGAGGGTGGTCAATGCGGAAGAAGTGCCGGAGGGGGGGGGTCGATGATCAAAAAAGTATGGCGACCCCTGTTATAGAGTGTGCTGGGTACTCTTTATGTGGCACCAGCACTAAATTATAAACCCTTAAACTTTTCCATATCAACCCACCTGAGACTGGCTCTGCTCCTGGGATCCAAACTCCGTTTTAAAGTGATCTGAAGTAGAACTTTTCATTAAAATTCCATGTTGATCTTTGCAAGCTTTTGTGTGTGTGTGTGTGTGTTTATCCCCACCACCACCACCACTGCTTGACAATTGGTGTTGGTGTGTTTACGTCCCCGTAACTTAGCAGTTTTGCAAGAGAGACTTAAAAAATTAAGTACTGGGGACAATTCATTTGACTAAAAAATCCGGCATGACCACAGTCTAATGAGTGAAATTAATTAAAGGATAAAAGATGAAAAAAATATTTTAAAAACTAATCGAAACAACGACAGTGTATTCCGACAGAAATACAATATAATAACAAAAGTATTAACCTGGATAATGGTTAATACTTTCTATCAGTGTATTTAGTTGAATGTGGATTTCAGTGTTATTATGGACCTTTGAGTGAAAAAAGAAACTGACTACAAACAATGTATGGTATGAGTTTATGATACAGTTTACTAATGTTAAGGTGGATGAGGAATCTTCTACATTGTCACTTCATCTGTAAAAAAAAAATAGCAGCTTAATTACTATGGAAACAGTTTTTCTCATGGAGGTCTGCTGGATCAAGGCAAGGCGGCAAGCTGGCAGAAACGTTAGCACGCCGGGCAAAATGCTAAGCTGTATTTCGTTTGTCTTTACGTTCTGAGTTCAAATTCCGCTGAGGTCGACTTTGCCTTTCATCCTTTCGGGATCAATAAATTAAGTACCAGTTGCGTACTGGGGTCGATCTAATCGACTGGCCCCCGCCCAAAAAATTTTGGGCCTTGTGCCTAGAGTAGGAAAGGATCAAGGCTTAACAGGCCACGGGCTTATCAACAATAGACTACTGTTCTCACCAAGTGGAGATTTATGACTGAAGAAATTGAGTGACTGCGTAGAGAATCTTATTTATTTCTGTTTAGCTCTAAGTCTGTTCTGATCAAGTTGATTCATGATTGAAGGCATTTCCGTACACGACAATTTCACCTTTTATTTTCCAGGCAATCATATTATGTTGAAATACGAGTTGCGTCTTAATTCAAATAATGTTAGTTTTCCAATATTTCTACATCTAGAGATTAATTTAACATTGAATTTATGTATTGAGGAATGTAGCTGCTGTTTCTAGCATGCTGGCGGCTACAATGCGTGCGCGAGTGAACTTGGCGCTATCATATCTATTCAATATTCAATTTTTTTTTTACATTTCTGCCTTCTAAAACTTCAATAAAAGACATAATGGTCATGGGTGAGGAAAAAAGTCACGGTCAGAAGGTTCTTAAAATAGAACGGGCATTTATAAAGATGCAGGTTTCGCGCGAGGCACATGTTCAAATAAATGCATTCGAAGCGATGTTTGACCGCCTTTACTATGAAACGCTAATTAAATAACGCTAAGTAAATATTAGTACAACACCGACTCTTATAATAAGCACTAATTTCCAAGCAGGAACTTCAAATTCCTGCGACCGCCAGATCATTTTACTGGTACAGTATTAATATACTTGTATCATTTACACTAAGGTACAGCTATTGGTGGAATGGCTTCGGAATCAAAAATTCCGGAAAATCGATTTTGCACCAGTATTACCTGTATATATTCTAATCAATTTGTTCGTCCGAAAAAGTTTGAGAAACAAATCTAGTCGATTGAATACAAGTGTATGCATTATAGTGTGGAGGCGCAATGGCCCAGTGGTTCGGGCAGCGGACTCGCGGTTTCGATTCGCAGACCGGGCGTTGTGAGTGTTTATTGAGCGAAAACACCTAAAGCTCCATGAGGCTCCGGTAGGGGATGGTGGTGATCCCTGCTGTACTCTTTCACCACAACTTTCTCTCACTCTTACTTCCTGTTTCTGTTGTACCTGTATTTCAAAGGGCCGGCCTTGTCACTCTCTGTGTCACGCTGAATATCCCCGAGAACTACGTTAAGGGTACACGTGTCTGTGGAGTGCTCAGCCATTTACACGTTAATTTCGCCGAGCAGGCTGTTCCGTTGATCGGATCAACCGGAACCCTCGTCGCCGTAACCGACGAAGTGCTTCCCATGCATTATAGTCCTTTGTTCATGTCACATTCCTACATGTAAATAAAAATTGTTACTCATAACTGCTTCTAAACGCTCCGCTGAGCATTATTATAAGCAATCGCTGCTGTTCCGCGAAAATTCTAATGATAACAACCGTTTGCTTTTGTTGTTTAGCTGCAGCTCTGTGCTGATGTTGTGGACCTATGATCAAGAACTGTATAACATTGACCTCTCGGCTTTTATTCAAACAGTATATTTGGGACTACATCATCCAATGACAAGGTGTCTTTCATCCTTTAAGACAATAGGTTATATGGTCCGAGGGGAGATTCGGCATCTATTTCAAACAGGCAGAACGACCGTGTGGTGTATCCCTCGTTAACTTGTCCGTTTACATCTCCCATTTATTCTTGTTTGTGTACAGTTAGTAATGTATATACGTATATTTTGGCATAACTACCCCAATTTACTAAGCAATGAATATTTTTAATGGAATTCTGCAAAGATACGCTTTCGAGGATACAGATTATATAACTCATCGATTTTGAGGTTGGAGATATGTTTCTGACATAAATCTCGAAAACAAACTCTTACATAAAAAGGAAAACAAAAACATTTTAAGTGAAAATCTTAAGGTTATAGAAGTTAGTGGTGACGGAGTCTTTCGTGAAGTTATGAAGAAGTACGTGGGATGGGGGGGGGGGGGGTTACCAAACTACAATGCGTATTTTTGTTTTGGTTTGTGTGTGCGTTTGTTTGGGATTGTTTTTATCTATTTGGAGTGGGGAGACCGACCTAATGAGTTACATCTTATTTTTTTTTTTATTTTTAGGTACGGTGATGAACAGGATGGGAAAAAAATATATTTAAATTGCAGAACTGAAAAATTAAAATTATGTTTACAAACCGAGATACGTATCCGATAAGCTTCAAACATTGTAAATTTGGTTTGTCTGCAGGCAGGTTCCGTAAATCTCTAATACGTACTTGCCCAGCCATTCCAATACCGACCACAACAACACCGAACGATTCCATTGTTCTCGCAGGAATAGATATTCTGAAGAGCAAATACTTGCAGGTTTCGGCAAAAATTTTACTAACTATGGAAGCCTCAAAGTACATCAATATTCACAAGACCGATTCTGAACATGTTAACTACAGAAAACCATGTTACCACATATATTTTTAGTTTTAATGCCAATTGTTAACAACTAAATAGCTTCAAACCTTCACGGCACCTCTATGCAGGGCCTCCTAGGGAAATCTGTAAAGTGAAACGATACAGCTTTCACAGGAGAGGTGGTGGGGAAGGTCCTCTCAAAATTAAAGCAGACTAAGGGTTTCTTTTTTTTTAATTTTTTTTTTTTTTTTATGGTCCCGTCAGATATTCATAGGTAGTCTGTCTGGGCCCCAGACCGATTCATTGACTGAACACTCCTCCTCTTACAGATCCTACCTCTATATCAGGGAAGTCAAAACTCGTTTGGCTTTGCAGGCTGGAGTGAAGCATAAACTAGATCTCGTGGACCAAAGAGGGATAATTATTCTTATAAACTCTGTTCGTAAAGTAGACCAAAGGAAATTGCTAAAGCGTTCAATATACATTAACAATTTTATAAACAATGAAGAAAATAATGAATATAAGGTGTGCTAACTAAATTTGTGCGCAGAGATGTGTGAGAAAAAAAATTATCCACTTGGTATATAGACAGTCCTATTAAATAAGAGTCCTTAGAGCAAGAACGGATTTTGAGATTGTCAAAATAAACGCATACAGTTCTTGAGAAGACGATGCTCGATAGAAAGCTTACAGAGTTTCCACTGCAAAACCTTTCAATAGTGTTCATATCACTAGAATCCATTTGACCGAACTTGTACGTAATTTTTTAAAATCCGTTTGGTTCGGCGTGTATAGATAAAGTGAAGGGAAAATAGATCGTATCTTTTAGTATAAGAAAAGATTTCCTAAACTACACTGATTTGTCTAATCAGAACCGATGTTAATCACGACACTAATAGGGTCTCGAGTCTGAACGCACGCCAACGATATACATTTTACAGAAGGTTTTAAAATTAAAAAAAAACTAATGACAATTTTTAATATATAAATAAAACAGAGTCGGAGGCTAGTTATAATATTGCCGCAGACCTATACCTACGTTTTTCACCTCTATTATATATTGCTGCTCATCTTGCTAGGAACAGCAGCAAAAATCTCCAAATCAAACCCGATTTGATTACTAAAAGGGTATTGTATAATATGGGCCTCGGTTCATTATGCCTAAAAATTAAGATAGAACGTGCATGGTTTGAATGTCTTTGACCATAGGTTTACCTGAATCAGGAATGACCAAAGGCTAAACAACAACAGATTAAGCTGAACTGATAAACCTGATGTACAGACTGATATGCCATGAATTCATATCCCAACCATCATCCTACTAGCCTCATTTCTAAATAGCTCAAAGATAATTAAGATTGTCATTAACAACGACGCTCTACAATACACACACACACACACTCTCTCTCTCTCTCTCTATCTCTCTCTCTCTCTTCTCTCTCTCTCTCTCTCTCTCTCTCTCTCTCTCTCTCTCTCTCTCTCTCTCTCTCTCTCTCTCTCTCTCTCTTAACGACCATCATTACGTCTTTCGAACAGTCAGATCTACTGGAGGATTACGCTCTAATGTGAAAAACCGGTGAGCTCTCGATTAAGAGTAATTTATACAAATCTTCTCGCCTTTGACCTTTGTCTCTGTTAAACGTGTAATAGTCTCTCACCTCTTGGATCAGTAGCTTCCAATGAGATTGCACTAATGAAGTGTGTGTTAACGAGACTCATTCTGTCTTGCACTCTATTGTCTCTGGTGTTTCCTAGAGTTCGATTTTGTTCCCTACTCACTTCCTTTTATAATCAAAAGCTTACATGCCATCACATCCAACATGTACTTTCGTACGCATGTTACAACTCTTCACTCCTTCCTAACCTTCCCCAACCATTGCATTATCCATCCACAGAATTAGGTATCATTCGCCGAAGTTGCACTGATTCCATGAACAGAGATCACAGAAGCATCATCCAATGGAGATGCGCAAATCTTGTGACCTTCAATGGCAAAAGACAATCACCACTCAGATTATGAAAACATCATCGTACTACACATCCTTAAACATGAACAACACACAGCTAGAATCCTTAAGATTGCTCCAAATACTGAACGCCACTATCAACGTGGATCTCTCCTGACGAAAGAACATCCTCAACATAGCAAGGACCGCAACTCAAAGACCCTTCACTTCTTTTCAGAACGAGAAAAGCTTTTACTCAACAACAAATATTGGCACGCTTCAAAGCTTGGGTGAGTATTGTTCCTACATCTGGGACACAGTTACTGTAGCTGCACACACAGATATCCTCAACTGCATCCAGAAAAAGATCGTTCAGCTGATTTGCCATGAAATTATTCACAGACACGTTCCAACTTCTATCTTCCATATACATGCTGTTTCTTATCTCTTCCTTTTCGGCCGCAACTATACGACTTCTGTTTATTGAAACTAGCTGATCTTATATTATTTCCATCCAGGTACTCCTAACTCATTCGTTTCTTCTCTCTTCACCCGTTTTATATCTACCCAATTCCCATTTCGCCATTCATCTGTAACAAAACTTAAAAACAAGAGATAGGTCACTGCGTATCAGGCGACTTGCCCTGAATTCTCACCAATTATATTTCAGCTGCGATCATTCGAGTGTACGTTTTCTAGTGGAATTTTCCAGCAAAGAATTTGACCTCACTAGTCAAAAGTACTGATTACTCGTTACTGAATAGTTCCTAGGAGGAAAGGTCAAGTAATTTACTGGAACATCCGAAAAGGGGCGGATTACAGAAACACGGATAGAGCAATGGAGCTGAAGTAAAAAATGCCGCCATATAAGATCCATAAAGCTCAGTATGTCGTTTATGAATTCAAGATCAATCAATGTAACATCTTCATCTTTGTAAACTGATACTGGTAAAACAGGCCACAGAAATATTAGTAATTTTTAAAAATTGAGATCTTAGTATGCTTTGCAGAGAGAAAATATATATTTCGGTCAAATCACACAATATAATTTTACTGATTGTCAGTCTATTTCTAGACAGTCGCTGAGTGAAGGCGCGTGGCTTGGTGTTTAGGGTACTCTGCTCGCAATTGTGAGATCAGCGGCACACATTGTCCTTGAGCAAGTCACCTTATTTCATGTTGCTCCAGTTCACTCAGCTGGTAAGAATAAGTAACACCTATAAATCAAAGGGTCAGCCTTGTCACGTTAAGAGTACACGTGTTTGTGGAATGCTCAGCCACTTTCACGTTAATTTCACGTTGTTCGGATCAACTAGAAACCTGGTTATTGTAACCGACGGAGTAATAGGTTAATACACTGATCATTTCTAAATTATGTGGTAAGAAGTTTGCTTCCCAGCCACATAGTCCTGGGTTCAGTTTCACTGCGTGGCATCTTGGGCAAATATCTTCTACTAAAGCCACGGCCCTTGTGAGGGTATTTGGTTGTCAGAAACTGAAAGAGGCCCATCGTACACACACGCGTCCGTGTGTGTGTTCTCTTTTAATTTAAAATATACTCTCCATTTTCTACAATGCTCTTGCATCTATCTGGTAGACTTGCAAGGCCCCTCTTCCAAGATTTACTTGTCCCTGATGAGAAATACTCCTCTAGTACTGTTCTGACCTCGTCCATAGAATTCATATTTTTTCTATCCAAATGATTTTAAAGACCGTGGAATAAATGATAATCAGATGGAGCCATGTCCGGCGAATATGGTGGGTGGAGCATCGTTTCCCGTTCAAACTGCTCCAGCCTTTGGAATGTCATCCTCGCTGTATGTGGCAGAGCATTATCCTGATGGAGGAACACCTTTCATCTTGAAACCAAAGATGGTCGCTTTTCTTCTAGCACTGACTTAAACCGCTCAAGCTGCTCGCAGTTAGATCTCCTTTGTGATCGTTTGATTTGGGTTTAAAAGTTCACCAGTCACTATTCGGTTCAAAAAGGTTCATTCGCGAGAAGTGACAGCAAAGAACACACATTCACTCTCTGCGCATGATTAAACTCGGAAAGTTTGTGAGGAACACATTGACCCAATTTGCTGACTTTTCTGATGGCACGCAGGGGTTGATGAATAGTTGAATGACCAAATTCAAGCTTCTCTGCTAGTTCCTCAACAGTTACGATGGGATTTTGTTCCACCAGGGTTTGCAGGACGTCCTCGTCGAGCTCTACAGATCTTCCAGGACGAGGCTCGTCTTCTAGGCTGTAGTTTCTGGCTCGGAATTTCTGGAACCACCGTTGACACTGGCTTACGCTTATTGTCCGATCCCCATATACTGCATTAATATTCCTCGCACTTTCCGTTGTGTTGTTGCCTTTATTGAACTCGTACAGCAAAATATGCCGAATATGCTTCTTTGTCACTTCCATTATAGCTTTCAAAAAAGTAACTGTTAAAATCGAACGGCACTCTTCAAACCTAAATATAAAAAAAAGGAGCACTCCGTCGGTTGCGGCGACGAGGGTCCCAGCTGATACGATTACCGGAACAGCTTGCTCGTGAAATTAACGTGTGAGCGGCTGAGCATTCCACAAACAAGTGTACCCTTAACATAGTTCTCGGAGAGATTCAGCGTGACACAGTGTGTGACAAGGCTGGCCCTTTGAAATATAGGCAATACTCATTTTTGCCAGCTGAGTGGACTGGAGCAAAGTGAAATAAAGTGTCTTGCTCATTGACACAACGCGCCGCCGGGAATTGAACTCACGACCTTACGATCATGAGCCGAATGCCCCTAACCACTAAGCCACCTAAATATAAGTACAAGGTAAAATTACTACCTGTTTTTCCAGCAAATTGATGCAGATAGTTTATCCCGCCCCTCGGCTATTAGTTCATCCAAGTGAAAAAGCCGTATTACTTACGGGATGACCCAATATAATTAGTGCTGCGAAACACATTTGGAAGCATTTCAGCAGTTATCACCGGCACTATTAACTGAATGCGTTCAGCTAAACTATTGCTCCATCATGGAGATTAAGGTAGAGAAATTGATTGCAACCAAATTGAAAAAAAAAAAAAAAAGCTGTTGCCGACAGATAAACGGGATCCGACAGGAATGAAAATAATAAAAATTATAAAATTATAAGCAAAATTTAAAACTGATAAACTTTTAACGCATATTTTAACGCATAGGCGCAGGAGTGGCTGTGTGGAAAGTAGCTTGTTTACCAACCACATGGTTCCGGGTTCAGTCCCACTGCGTGGCACCTTGGGCGAGTGTCTTCTACTATAGCCTCGGGCCGACCAAAGCCTTGTGAGTGGATTTGGTAGACGGAAACTGAAAGAAGCCCGTCCTATATATGTATATATATATATATATATATAATATATATATATATATATATATATATGCGTGTGTGTGTTCGTGTGTCTGTGTTTGTCGCCCCAGCATCGCTTGACAACCGATGCTGGTGTGTTTATGTCCCCGTTACTTAGCGGTTCGGCAAAAGAGACCGATAGAATAAGTACTGGGCTTACAAAAGAATAAGTCCTGGGGTCGAGTTGCTCGATTAAAGGCGGTGCTCCAGCATGGCCGCAGTCAAATGACTGAAACAAGTAAAAGAGTAAAAGAGTATATTAAACATGATAAACATTTTTTTTTTAAATTGTCCAATTTCACTGAAATAGATAGTTATTCTTTGACACCCTGTACATAATCAGCGTCACTACATTTCCTTTATTTCTGTATGTACTTATCACTTAAAATTTTTACCACTGAATTTAATATCCTTTGCTAAGAAGGTTTAATAAGTCCGAAACGTACCCCTTTCCTTTTTAGTCCATGAGTACATTTTAATTGATGCAGTTTTGTTTGACAATCATCCTGGAAGATGCAAAGGTTGACAACCACATGATTTTGTGTTTACGGCTTAACATTGTTATTTTCGGCTGTAAACACAAGACCATATGAGCACACGTTTTTGCGTCTTAGTGAGCTACAGTCGAACGAAATCGCGCCTGTTTAAGTGCAGTCGCTGGTTCAAAGGATTAAAGAGATGATCCATTCCATCTGCATCATTTTTTTTCTCTCCAAATATTTCAATTGGCTGATCTTACCAGGGATTTTAAACACATTCAGAGTAAGCTTCTTTTTTTTTTTTACTAATTGAATGAATAATCCCAAATAATCGAAGTTTTTCAGCACACCATGTTATATATCTGTAATTCTATCACCTTCCTTCCCCACTCCAGTTACATCATTACCGAACCGCTAAGTTACAGAGACGTGAACAAACCAACATTGGTTTGTGGTCAAACAGTGTGAAGGACAAATTTATGCGCGCGCGCGCACACACTCACACACACACACACACATATCTATGACTGGCGTCCAACAGTTTCTGTCTGTCATATATACTCAGAAAGCATTAGTCGGCCTGGGGCTATAATAGAAGACACTTGCCCAAGGTGCCGCATTGTGGGACTGAGCCTGAAACCACATGATTCCAAAGTGAGATTCTTCACCAGACAGCCATGCCTGTGCCATGACTGCACAGTATGGTAAGCTTATTTTCAACCGAAGATCATCATAATGATGAGAAAAGACTATACACCAATGTCAGAAATCCTTCATGTAGAAATGAAATACGTTTTTGCTGTGAATTGAAGTAGCATCGTGAACTCATTCCCTTGATGATATAATTACTTCTTAAAGAGTATTGAAATATGTTGTCTTCGGAAGAAGGAAATGAGATGTTTCAGTATTTACGCCTATTCTAAATGGAGTAGCGGATCACTTACTGTAATAATATAAACTAGCACTATGACCCAGCAACGCCGGGTCATAGTGTTAGTACATGCATATACAGCTGCGTGCGTGAAGCACATACACGCGAGTACTGTCCAAATCTCCGACCAATCACATACAGCTAGCTGGCATTCAATTGGCGTATCAAGTTTCGGACATTTTGATTGTGTTTTGGATAGAAAATTCACAAAAAGTCACTTCTATTGATTTTTTAATGGCTTTGCTGGGTGACTGGGGAAATGTAAAGATGTGCACGACCACCCTTGGACGGTTTTGAATGACCATAGAAAGTGCGAGCCCTCTAACTGAAAAATTGTGGATTTGTATAAAGGACACGCTCACACACACACATTATGCTGTTTATATATAGAGAGATGTAAAGACAGTTCTTTTTAGACATGGCAAAAAGTATTGATACCATCTCGCAATACATTCCTGATTTTGGAAATATAGAGCTATTGTGAGATAAGGACTTGTTTGTCATCATTGCATAGTTTCAAGAGGGGAATCATCTTGTGCCCATTATCATTAAAAACAGTGGTTCTCAATTGTGGTCCATGTGGCTTTTGGGGTTCCACGTAAGATGTTGATACTAAAGTTTACGTGCAATAAGCTGGTATACATCTACAATTCACAAAATATTTTAACACTTTTTTTAAATAAAATTCTTAATAATATTTAATTATAAAAATATAATATGATTTTTTAAACATTGAATGACCATGAAGGTATATCCAAGTAAAATAGGAATCAAAGGTGTTCATAGGTTAAAGATGAATGAGAAATACTGATTTAAAGGAAACATCGTGCAAAAATTATTTTCATGGCTTAGTCAAGAAAAAACAGCATCTTTCATTACTTTGTTCAGAGGACTTTGAGACTGCCGGAATGGAGGACCACTCCTAAGTTGCTACAGTAGAAAGGCCAACAAAATACCAAGATTGAATATCGGGTTCGAATGCTTGCAACAGAATGGTTCCCAATTGCTAGGTGATGGTATAAAATCGAACGACAAATTCAGTCTGCTGTCTCTAAGAAGAAATGACAGTAACGTAATTAAATTGTAGCGAGGGTGGTGCAGACGGTGACAATTGTTCATCTTTTTCAACAGGTTTTATTGGGCAATAGGAGAACAATATTATCGCAGCCCTTTATCATCTCCCCCACCACCACCACCACCTCTCTCTCTCTCTCTTGCCTTGTCTCGTTGGAACGAAACCGTTGTAGCAATTCATTTTTCTTTCCTCAGCAGATGTAAGCTGTTACAAATAAATAATATTAATGTGTACTCCAAGCAGAGTTTCACTATTCGGTGAGGATTTGCGTTATAGTATACCATGCAAGCCCGTGGCTTACTGGAACTGATGGGCAGACAATGAGATCGACCCAAGTACTTTATGTCAGCAGAATTTGAACTCAGAACGGAACAGTTATTACAAGAGCAAGACATTCGTCGGATGATATAAGGATTCTAACAACCAACCATCCTACTCACTCCAGTCGTTGTTGTGTACTACAACTAAAAGCTATCCTATAAGCGACTTCTAAATTATTCTCATCGCTCTTCCACAGAAGCGTCAGTACCTCCATGGTTCCGTAATCCTAGACCTGATCTACTGAAATATCATATTCGCATAAACAATGTGGGCCCTTTAGTCGATGAAAAAGAGCTATTTCAAGCAAGCCCTCATTTTACCCTTATTCACTTGCCTGACAGCAAAGAAACTACAGCGTGTTATATACAATGAGTACCAACACTAACGGCTACCACGAATGAGACTAACACTATCTTAAAACACATATGGAGATGCCAGGTTGACCAAAGACAACAATGGTACTGGCTTCAGAGATAAAGCAGAATCATCAATAATAGATGAATTTCCAACAACTTCTGCTCTGGAGAAGTTAAGATGAGTCCAGCATCCTTCTAATCACTTGGATTTATGAACTGAAAATATCATCATGGAAGGAAGAATGTTATGAAATTTCTTTACTACGTAGATCGAACCAGTGAATTCTTTATTAACACGAAGGAATACTGAACTAAATAAGATACATTTTCTTAAACAATTTTTTTTTTTTTTAAACAGAAAAAAAGAAAAGAAAAAGGAGCTCAAAAAAATTACCCCGAGTCCTATAAGCAAAGTCGCTTTAAATATTGGTTTCAATTTTTGACACAAGGTTAGCAATTTCGAGGAAGGGCCTAAGTCGATTACATCGACCCAATGATCAACTGGTACCTTTTTTTTATCGACCCTGGAAGGATGAAAGGGAAAGTCGACTTCGGCAGAATTTCAACTCAGACCGTGAAGACGGACAAAATGCCGCCAAGCAATTTGCCCGGCTTACTAACGATTCTGCCGGCTTAAATATTATCTGCTTTAATGCACTAAAAACTTTGTGCAAGATAAACATAACGTATTGCTCACCAGTCTGTTAAGATCATCGGCGTTGTCTCCCCTCCTTGACTAAAATACAAAAGTAGTCCAATTATCGTCACACATTAACCATTGTAAAGGGACTAATGAGTGTATATAGCAAACTGAAAATCGAGATCGAGCAAGCTTTTGCCCTTTTGCTCGACTAATGAGTGTATATATGCTACAACTAATGAGTGTATATAGCAAAGAAGATATAAAGTTTGTAATAAGTTGGAGACCCTGTTGGATTGACTACTGATCGACTCATTATGTTAGTGCAATGGCTTAATAAACGGATTAAGAGTGCCAAGACAGTAATTGATAGGATGAGAAAGCCAAGTTGTAGAATAAATAATTGGAAAAGATGAATGAAAAAGAGGATCAACAAGAAACTGTAATGCAAATATATATCTTGATAAAAAAAAACTGTCATGTCAAAGAGACTAAAATCTAAAAGTGATGGTTGTGAAAGAAACCCTGAATGCAAGCGGCTGAAATGGGTTTCCTCCGAAGCTTCTATAGAGTGATGTTACTAGACAGGGTGCATAGCTCAGAGATAAGGGAATTTCTCCAGATCGAATCACAACTTTGCGTTGAGAGGTGTAACTACAGATACGTGATTCGAATGTAACAGAAAAGAATCGCAAGGCAGATTCTTCAAGCTGAGCCAACCGACCGGAGACTTAGGATTAGTCCAAGAACGAGATGGGTGGATAATATCCGTAGTCACAGTTGGTTACGCTTGAGAATCCAGCCGCAAAGTGTAAAGTCGGTTGCTTCTGATAGAACTCTATGGAGATGCTTTGAAGACTGTACTCCAACGACCCTCCCAGGAATAGTGGACGGAGAAAATAGATGGATGGGGCAGAGGGAAGGATACTTAAAGTGTTTCTCTAGATATCTTGAAAGACACCTGGGTAACAATAGAATATACAATTTGTCAGTTTTAAAGTTGGAAATGCAAGATACTACTCATATAGATTCCCTAAATCTGACGATGCTTTTCAAATTGATGCCCTGCCTATTGTTGTTTTTTTTCTTCTGTAGATTAATAAAAATGTTGTTAAAAGACTTGCGCATATGTAATTTGTACATAAAATTAACTCGATTATGAATTTTTTTAATGCAAATTTAATGTTCAAAATGTTTTGAGAGAAAGCAAATTTACAAGGTGATTACGTTGTTAAAACTGTTTCGTTTTTAAAAATTTATAAAATATATATAATACTCATATTACATTTTCTTACGTTAGAACAATAATATAAACTTGATAAGGAACTGAATTCAATTAATCGACCTCACAATTCACAGGGCCATGTTTTACCGACATCGACCAAAGTCAAACCCATGAACGAAGAGGCCGTAACTAAATACATGCAAGGGATTTCGTGAGGTGTCGTCGTAACTCTAGTCTCTCCTTCAACTTTTGAATTTATTTTTTTTTTTATATATTGCAATGAAGATATATAAAAGACATGACTAAATATAACCATTATTTTTCAATTCTGTAAGTCGTATCCATCTACCCAGTCGAAATGTTCGAAATGTCAGGAAAAAGCTTAACGCTATAAAGACCAAGGGAGTTCACTCTAGTTCAATTGCAAGCGGAAATTTAACACTACGCATGCGTCGGGCACCAACCTTTGTTAACATTGTCAGTCATTTTCATCTGCTAAAGCAATGTTATAACAAGTTTCGTGGCTCAATTTTCGAGAGGAGAAAAAAAAAAATACAATTTTTTATATTACGCTGAAATGGCGTCAATGACTGGAGGCCGGCCAGCTGGTTCTGATGGAAGTGATTTTTGGCACCGAGAAAGTATCGCTTGGCAACATAAACAAAGGTAATTAACTTTTATGAAGAACTGCAAATTGTATATAAATATGTATGTGTATATTTATATATATATCCCGTTATAAATAGAAAATTCTCACAGGAAAGTTATTGCCTCCTTATTAGTACCTTCGATTTTTTTTTCTAAATAATAAATGGCATAACTTTTTTTATAATCAAACATAAATTTAAGTAATAAGTTTATAATTGGTTATTTAAAAAGTTATTTTCCGCTAATTATAACGTAGAAATTTATATCGAAAACCTTCAGTGACTTTTGAACTCCAATATGTGTACGTGGGGCTATTTGATAAGCGATACTGAGGTGAATGATTGTGGTAATATTTTCTGTGCCCCATTATATCATAGATTGTCGGTGTCAAGAAAATACATGAAATTTGTTTTATTTTTTTGTTTTTAAGAATTACAATGCTGATTTTTTTTTTCTTCGGTTCCTATCTGAAATATTTACTCGTTCTTCCAAACTTTACTCATGGATACAGAAACAGTATAATATATCAGACAAAATGGTTTATTTTCTTTAGTTTTGTCTCTTGTTGTTTTGCGTTCAAATCTTACCGAAGTCGACTTCGAGTTTTATATATCTGGGATCGATGAAATAAATATCGATCTTATATTGGAATCGCTGGAAATGTGTAGTCTTGTGTCAATGTTAAAACGTTTCTTAAATGAACATTGTTTTTTTGTTTGTGTTGGTTTATATAATGAAATACTTTGAAACCCCCCGACTCTGCAGATGATAACTATATTTGCAATCTAATTTATATGGTAAATGGATCATAAATCTCCAAATACATCAATACTTTCTTCTTTTCTGGTTGTGTATAAAAAGTAGCGATGTATATGTTTGTATGTGCGCGAATGTTTTGCAGTCAAGTGTTCTCTCTGCATTTACTATCACATTCCCTCTTTCTTGCGCTCTCTCTCTCTCTCTCTTTCCCTCTTAATCTATACACTACCATCTGCTTCCGTGGCGAAACATTGTCGAACAAAATCTTGCTAGTAACATTTTTTTATTTTTTGCCGTATCTCTATTACCTTCTGCTACTCGAAGGCTTCATTTCTCTCTCTAATAGCTTTTTCATTCCTTCTCACTCTTCATTCCATTCCACGTGCTCAGAAGCCTGTTCCCTCTATTACTTTCACTCTCTCTCTCTCTCTCTCTTTCCCTCTCTCTCCTTCCCTCTATTACTTTCACTCTCTCTCTCTTTCCCTCTCTCTCCTTCCCTCTCTCTCTCTCTCTCTGTCTTTATATTTCCTTGTTTGGTTTCTGCTTAATAAGAAATACACAATATGTGTGTATGTGTATGTGTCATTTGTTTCATCGTACAAAAAAATAAACGTACTCAATACACCCAAATAGAATATATGTATATGTGACAGCTAGGATCGCAAACCTATACCCAAATGCTTCGTTCGTACCATTACCCGTTCTCCCTTTCAAATAACTGGATGAATACAGATGTATGAAACCGTTCGTAATCATCGTTACTACACACACACATGTAGTGTGCGGCGGCGAGGAGTTCTCCACGCACAATATCCACATCGAATTGACTAGAAACTATAATGCAGTTTCTTTCATCTTGTTTATTTATTTTTTGTAGAACTAGCTTTTATTAGAGCGGTGGATTTCTTTCCTCCGATAGTTGCGAACCTAATCATTTGACTCGGTTTTATGCCATCTAAGTGCGATATTTTGTTTATTTTGACATCAAATTCCCACCAAAGAAGGTACCAGTAAGATACTGAAACTGTTTTAATTGATCGTTTTCCTCACATGCGGTACCGAATTTGTAATTATGAACCTCGAGTTGTTAACGATATTTTGTTTGGTTTCGCTTATTTAATTGAACATTTAACTTTTAACAGTTGCGTGAATCGGTGTTGGAATGAAAGATAGATAGTTTACTCGGAATTTGTACTATGTGGTGTTGTTATTGATTGATTGCTTTCACTAAGAATATTGATATTCTTTCAAAAGATAATATTCTGTTTAAGGGTATCCTTATGTTACCATAGAATTTTTTAAAAATTTCTTTCGTTGATGCCTTGTGCAGCAAAACTCAATTTTCCATGTTTATAGTCGTATATCTCTAGTAAAATATCCCCAGCCCCTCTCGCTTCTCTCTTTAGCCTGTGTTGATATGACTTCTCTGCTGCCAGTTGAGTTATCCAACTGCCTAGATGTTGATGCGTTTTCAAGCAGCTGTCCAGTTCTGCCCTCTCCGTACAATATTTACAGCATTTTCATTGCTATTCATTCTGACTTAGCTGCAACCTGCTTACCTTGCCTTATATATTGCAGGTTCATATTTCTTTTCTTACCTCTCTCTCTCTCTCTCTCTCTCTCTCTCTCTCTCTCTCTCTCTCTCTCTCTCTCTCTCTCTCTCTCTCTCTCTCTCTCTCTCTCTCTCGGTGGATACAGGCAGTTAGTTTGGCATTCACTGACAGATAAGGTGTTTTGCTACCAAATGGTGTAGATTTAATTACCTTGCACTTCAGTGTTCGACTGGCATGATAAATCCTTACAAACAATTCAGACTAAAACAATTTAAAAATTCTGCCGCTTTTATAATTACCAAAATAAGAAAATGTTTTATCCTCTGAGACTGATCTTCTCCACCCCAAACACATACCTGAAAAATAGTAAGAATACAGAAGAGGCAAATCATTTCAACTAAACCTTGTCAAAATAACCACCATGCAAGAAGCTTTTAAAGTAATAAAGAATAATAATGTCATTGAGAATAATATATATAAAACTGCATGTATCTATGTATAATGTTCTACAATTATATACATTAGCTATCTTTTTAATTAACTTCTAATATTCAGTAATCATAAGTAAATGAACTTTGATTTCAACCTTTGTAGATTTATTTTTAACTTTCAAATGGTTTGAATTTCTATTTCTCTGCTAACTTAGGATGCAGGTTCTGAACATATGTTCATATTTAAAACGTGGTATACTTTCTGGTTTTTGCCGTTGTTTAACGAATAACAATGCTAAGTTCACTGGGTCAAAATTACATCGATATTGGCCTAGGAAAATAGCAATACAATGTATATAATTCAGAAGATGTTGTAAATTGTTGGATCAACTGTTCTACTGAGGGTTAATGTTTCAAACATGGCTAAGATAAAATAGCTTATGTCCCAGTGTCAAGGACACTGTTTAATTCCTAAAACATCTCTTGAAAATTTACCATATATTCTGGAGGACAAAGGTTACATTTTTCATAAACCAGTTTTAACTCCAGGATGTTATCTTTGCTAAACTGTATTGCAAAAGAAAAATATTGTAGACTATAAGTGATCAACATGATCTATATATCTCTAATCCATTTACAGAGCATCTGAATGTGAAAGTGCTTAACTTTGTTTTATTAGGTTTTTCTTTTTCTTTTTTGTTTCATGTTGAAATCAAGGTGTATCTTTGAAGTTGGACCGATCTCAATGCCATGAAATATGGTATATAGCTTCAATGTCATGCTTGTCTGTGGTTCTTATGTAAACAAGGCTTGTATTAATTTGTGATGGTTACAGTGAGTGGTATTTTCTCCAGAAAATGTACATAAAGAACTACATTATTGAATGTGCTCTGTTTTTAAGATAGTAGGATGTGATTTGAGGGAGATTTGGCTGTTATTTCAAGAAGGTCAAGCAACCATGTAAAAACTCTCATGTTTACTTGTTTCCTGTTGTGAGTTCAAATTCTTTTGTGAAAAAGCGAATTGATCCTTTCACAATGACTTGCTCCTTTTTAGTAGTTCCCCTCTGGGTTATGAGATATGTATGTACATATAAATGCAATCTATACAAAGATTAACTTTATGATAAAGGGAAAAGCCTTGAAGAACGTGTAGAAGTACAGCACTGGTTTCTGAATTGCACATTGTTTTAAAAGTATTGAGAAAAGATTGTTATTCACACTTCTAATACCCTTATTTCTTTATTGCCCACAAGGGACTAAACACAGAGGGGACAAACAAGGACAGACAAAGGGATTAATTCGATTACATTGACTCCAGTGCATAACTGGTACTTAATTTATCGAACCTGAAAGGATAAGTCGACCTTGGCAGAATTTGAACTCAGAACATAATGGCAGAGGAAATACCACTTAGGATTTCGCCTGGCGTGTTAACGATTCTGCTAGCTCACCGCCTTATGCCCTTAGTAATACCTTTAGTAAAGAAAGGAATTTTTCCAACCATTCTTATATCTTTTACTTGTTTCAGTCATTAGATTGCAGCCATGCTTGGATACCACGTTGAAGACTTTTAAAAATTATTTATACACACATTGCTTGTGTATGGATGGGTGCATTTGTGCATGTTTTTTATGCAGATCTAAATAAATCTTTGACTATAAAGTGAATTAACTAATTTTACATTGCGTCTTTCATCTAAAAATAACGGTACAAGTTCTTAAACAAGGTCTCGACTTTTAGCTATGCCATGGATACAGTGATGAACTAGTATGGTTTTGGTTAATTTGCTCTATTATTATATCCTTCTGTAATAACAAACTTCTGTTACACTTATTACATTCATGTTTCTGCTATATATTTAACCCTTGTGATACCAACCCACCTAATACTGCTCCTGGTTCTATGATACACACTTCTTGTGTTAATTAATCATAATTAAAAATCTTCCAGGAAAATTTCATGTTAATGTCTGCTCCAAGCACCAGTTTAATAATGACAAAGTTTCTATGAAATATTTCTTTATTCTCAAAATTAATTGAAACAAAAATATGTTAACAGAAATTTGTTAACAAGAAAGTTAAGCAGCTTTATTTGTTTTGTTTATTGTTGCCAATTCAAAGACCCACATCATCATCGTTTAACATCCACTTTCCATGCTAGCATGGGTTGGACGATTTGACTGAGGACTGGCGAACCAGATGGCTGCACCAGGCTCCAATCTTGATCTGACAGAGTTTCTACAGCTGGATGCCCTTCCTAACGCCAACCACTCCAAGAGAGTAGTGAGTGCTTTTATGTGCCACCGGCACGAGGGCCAGTCAGGCGGTACTGACAACGGCCACGCTCAAATGTTGTCTTTTACATGCCACCTGCACAGGAGCCAGTCCAGTGCCACTGGCTCCTGTACAGGTGGCACATATAACACAAATACTATAATATCTGGCAGCACTTTTGAACATACCTGAGTAATGCCAAATGCTTGAGGCTCAGTAAACTTGCAAATGTTTCAGCACATCAGCATTTTCTCAAAAGAAAATGAAATATGAGAAAATACTGAGGTCCTGAAACACTAGTACAATTGTAAAGTATTGATAAATAAATATGTACTATTATGTTTATCCCTTTTTAAGTCTCAATTTCCATATATGTAATCCATGAACTATAAATTTTGTGTGTGTGTGTATATATAAACACATACACATACACATTTTTATGTTTACTCAATACATTCTTACACATATTTCATTGACAATGCTTGTTATATTAGGATATACCTTGAGGGCGGTGATCTGGCAGAATCGTTAGTACGCTGGGCGAAATGCTTAGCGGTATTTCGTCTGTCGTTACGTTCTGAGTTCAAATTCCACTAAGTTCAACTTTGCCTTTCATCCTTTCGGGGTCGATTAAATAAGTACCAGTTATGCACTGGGGTTGATGTAACCGACTTGAGCTCTTTGTCTGTCCTTGTTTGTCCCCTCTGTGTTTAGCCCCCTGTGGGCAATAAAGAAATAGATATACCTTGAAGCAGATTACATCATCTGATCATCAGAAAAAACATAAAAAAGGACTTTAAAAGTTATATAGAAGCTTTCAGACAGTGATATGTTGTGAACCATCATACCAAGGATCTGGTGGTGAAACTGGGTACAAGATTAACCTTTAACACATTGTAGGCATGCCATGTTGCTGTACAAGTTATCTCCCCTGTAGCTCAGGGCAGTGGCAGGGAAAACAATTCTAGAGAGAATGTAATGTGCTAAAGATTAAGTCTACCACTCAGTATTTATACGTATCATCTGATGGGCTTCCAAGGTCAAGATCAATTCAAAGTTTTGGTTCAATAGAAAAATACTTATCTGGGTGCTATGCAACAAGGACTGAACCCAGACCCACATGATTGCAAAATTGAATGTCTTGACTACACAGCCATATACTGGATAGTTTTGTTGAAAGATATCATTTTTGGTTCAGTATGAGGTTTCAAATATGAATAACTTGCAACTTAATTCAATTATTACGTGTTTTAATATTGATTATTGTAAATTTGAAAATTGCATGTTTGACTACATCATTTAAGGTGTTTGTTCTCATTTTGTCAGTATTAAATTAATGAAGAAGGCAATGAGCTGACAGAATTGTTGCCATTGCCTGGCAAAATGCTTAGCAGCATTTCATCCGTCTTTATGTTCTGAGTTCAAATTCTGCCAAGGTCAATAAAATAAGTACCAGTTGAACAGTAGGGGTCAATTTAATTGACTTAGCCCCTCCCCCAAACTTGCTGGCCTTGTGCCAAATTTGAAATGAGTATTAGGTTAATTAAGGTGAAATTAGACTTAGTAATCAAGAGCAGTATCATATCTTGAACATCATCAGTCTTCACCAGATTTCAGTCGCTTGTGAAAATATCTTCCTATAGACGCAACAGGTTTGTGCAGATAGGTCAAATATCAATATGTTATTTGTATAATAAGGGACTTATATTTGTATGGTTTGTTGGTTTTAGGTTTGTAATAGCTGTTTCTTTGAATTTATTTACACTGAATCCATCTCTGTACACCAGAACATTCTAATCATTAACTGTGCAGGTACTATAAATAATGTGATAACACAGAAATGCTGAAAATAGCAATATATTGTTATTAAGATGAGCCACTGAGGGAATCTTTATGTGGTAGATTGACTGACTTGAAATAGCAGCCAAATTTCTTTCGAGCCACAGCCTATTGTCTTTAATAAAGGGAAGATGAATATGTTGAACAATATAACCACGTAATTAAAAATAGATGAGACAGTCATGACTGGAACAAAGGCCGCACAATAATAAGTGTCTAAATTAAGGTTTGTGAAATACATGTGTATTGAATGAAAGCATGAGTAAAATTGCTATGACTTTACTGTCTTCAGTACTAAGACTCATAGGACTAGTCACTCAGTTTCCATGGCATACAAGTAAACAAAATCACAGCATTGCTCTTGAACTGGAATTACTTTTTTACGGCTGAGTAGACTGGAGCAACATGAAATGAAGTATTTTGCTCATGAATACTACACACCACCTGGCCCAGGAATCAAAACCACAGTCTTGTGATTTTGAGTGCAACACCCTAACTACTAAGTCGTGTGTCTTCACTGAAGTTGCTGGGAGAGAATACAAATCTCTATATATATAAAGCTGAAGTTGTCTATGTATGGCAGGTTTGGTAGCCTTCAACTAACACTATCTCCTCCGAGACCCTGCGGCGCAAATTGACCAAAATTGAGAGTATGATAGAAGAAGGCTTGCTCTTCTTTCCGTAGAAGAAAAAATTCAAATCGGACCATGTTAACACCAAAAATTATTTACATTAAAAAGGTGCTTTTTCTCTATGAAAATCCCTATTTTTTACGATTTTTTTACTGCTGTGTCGCCATTTTTCGGTGTATTTCAACCAGAAAAATGTTCACTTAACAAGAATAACAAGCTACATAATGCAAAATTTTGACTTTTCAAAAATTCCAATTCTAAAGGGTCAACACAAACTCGAGCAACGCCGGGCGATACTGCTAGTTATAGTTGATTTAATACTTTGCCAACATCAACTCTATAATAACACCAGAAGCATAAGTCATAATAATGTCAATCATTTATGCTAACAATCTACACATTACTGTGCTTATATATTCCCCCTCTTCTCTCTATGTCTTTTTTTATTGCATATATACTGGCACTCCAGTCACAATGACAAGTGTTCCAGGTGACCCAATCAATAGAACAACTTCCTTGGGAAGTTAATGTACAAGTGGCTGAGAACTCCACAGACACACATATCCTTAACATAGTTCTCAGGGAGATTCAGTGTGACACAAAATGTGACAAGGCTGGCCCTTTGACACACAGGTACTACTCATTTTTAAGGCAGCGAGCTGGCAGAATCGTTAGCACCCTGGGCGAAGTGCTTAGCGGTATTTCGTCTGCCGCTATGTTCTGAGTTCAATTTCCGCCGAGGTCGACTTTGCCTTTCATCCTTTCTGGGTCGATTAAATAAGTACCAGTTACGCACTGGAGTCAATATAATTGACTTAATCCGTTTGTCTGTCCTTGTTTGTCCTCTGTTTAGCCCCTTGTGGGTAGTAAAGAAATAGGTACTACTCATATTTGCCAGCTGAGTGGACTGGAGCAATGTAAAATGAAGTGTCTTGCTCAAAGATACTACATACCATCAGGTATTGAACTCAAAATCTTACAATCGTGAGCCAAACACCCTAACCACTAAGCCATCATAATGCATATGTTATAATGTGTTGTGATTAAATATAGATTATAAAGATAAAAATTTCAAAGTCTAACATTCCAGTCAGAAGAAATTATGCAAAAAGTAAAGAACTGGATTAGTTATTGCAAATTTTAGATAAAACACCATTCGAGCATGATGGTTACCTGCATCGCCTTACTGGCACTTGTGCTGGTGGCATGTGAAAAAACATTCGAGTGAGGTCATTGCCAGTGCCGCTGGACTGGCTCCTATACAGGTGGCACATAAAAGGCACCATTTGAGTGTGGTTGTTGCCAGTACCGCCTGACTGGCCTTTGTGCCAGTGGCACATAAAAGCACCCACTACACTCTTGGCATTAGGAAGGGCATCCAGCCATAGAAACTCTGCCAGATCAGATTGGAGTCTGGTGCAGCCATCTGGTTTGCCAGACCTCAGTCAAATCATCCAACCAATGCTAGCATGGAAAACGGACGTTAAACGATGATGATGATGACCTAATTATGTGAATTTAAATTTTAGAGAGATGTGTTTATGTGTGCATGTACCTATTTGTGTTTTGTTGCACATGTATACAATTTCTGCTTTAAAAACCAGCCATCATATTTTATTTTGTATAAAGGAGTTTTAGAATAGTAACAATTAATTTCTTTATGGCTATTTAGCATTGGACAACATATTTTTTATTCTTCGAAAATTTAAATCTATCAACCAACCTACTTTGGTTCTCTGATATAATATTCCTGTTTTAAAGTGATGTAAATTAAAATCTTCCATCAAAATTTCATGTTAAATAATATTCCAAAGACCACCTTTTAATAATGACAAAGTTAGTTTACTGAATTCTTAATCTTTTTCCAAAATTAATCAAAGCAAAGCAGAAATGTGGCAACAGAAGGGTTGATAAAGGCAGTCAATAAATAGTAGTTAAAGTTTACATATCTATAAACAAAGCACTCTATCAAGACAATTATTAGAAATACACATTTTTCAGGTTTTCTAGGTGGTTTCATGGCTGGTATTTTTCCCTTGCAATGTCATCTTTATTCAAGCAGGGAGAACAAAAACTATTTTTACCTGAATGCAAGTTAGTTATGTAAAGAACTGAGTGAAATAAATAGATAATATTAAAAGAATGTGGCATATGAGATTGCAATGAAAAAACAATGTTAATGCTGCTCAGGATGCTAATGATAACAGACCTCATTTACATCATGCACACACATTATAAATATTTTGCTGTTTAGATCTTTTAAAAATAGTTTTCATATTTAAATCAGTGTTCATTATATAAAAAATCTCGGTATCAAATAGTTAAAACATTTATGATTCAGATTTTTTTCATGTCTAATAGCTTTCACATTGTATCATTCATTTGTGTGTGATACAATACTTCTAAAGGATATGTATGCCAAATGTACTTTTATGGACAGAAACAAATTTTTTTATTCTTATTCTATATATAATATTTCAGATAGGAAAATGTATTGAAAATAAGTCCTCAAAAGCTAGTCCGTAACTGATATAGCTATCTATCAGTTCATTTTTTTTCACTCTTTTACTGGTTTTTAGTTAATTTTATCAACTTCGGTATTTATTTTATGAATCTTTATCAAATAACTTACTCTACCTAAAAGGGTTTGATGCACTAATTTATCAGCTAAATCCTCACCAATTTACAACAAGCTTCTGCACATTTTCTGGATACCAAATATCATCTGCAACACATGGGTCAAACTGAAGCAATGGCAGATAGGAGACTTGCCCAAGGTACTGTGCAGTGGGATTGAACGTGCAATCCTGTGGTTGTGAAGTGGACTTGTTAAGCATACAGTTATACCTGTGCTCATATTTCTGTTGAATTGAGTGTTTAAAAAGTTCCTTAATATATATTTCAGCTATTCCGATTAAAAGAAGCATTTGGTGGAAACTGATGCATTTGACTCAACATTGTTGTATTCTGAGAGAAAACTTTTTCTCAAGCTGGCAGAATCATTAGCACACTGGGCAAGATGCTTACCAGCATTTTGTCCATCTCTACACTCAAATTCCGCCAAGGCTGACTTTGTCTTTCTTCCTTTTGGAGTCTATAAAATAACTACCAGTTGAGCACTGGGGTCGATTTTGCTGGCCTTGTGCCAAAATCTGAAACCATTATTATTTTTTTTTTTTTTTTCAATCCTTTAAAACCTACTCAGGAGCATAGCATTGAGTGTGCAGACCACACAATATCATCACTTTATGTATGTGTGTTTGTTGTTGTCAAAGGTATGTTACATTTAAGGAATTTGGGTACCACTCAGTGCAGCTAAAACTGAATCTATGCCACTAGGCTTACTAATTCCTGTTAAAATAGCTTCTGGGGGGAATTAACAGAATATGAGGCATGTGGTACTGGTTAATCTAAAGATCCAGTCTTCATGATATACATGACTGTGCAAATTTCGAATTTGAAAGAATAACTTGTAAAAGATGTTCTATTTTAAATTCTTTAATTTACTTTGCATATTTTGATTGCAAAACTTCGTTTTTTTTATATTTATATTCTACTCCAATAAATACAGTGTAATGAGTTATGTACATTGGTGCAAGTGTGGTTGTGTGGTAAACAGCTTGCTTCCTCAATTACCTGGTTATGACAGGTGTCTTCTGCTACAGTCTTAGGCCAACCAAAGCCTTGTGAGTGGATTTAGTCCACAAAAACTGAAAGAATCTTATTGTATATTGTGTGTGTGTGTCCTTGTCTTGATATCATGTGATAGTTGTAAATGATTATCAGTGCCATTCATTTCCAATATTCTGCGAGAACGTGTCTGGCCACTGGAAAATATTACCTTGTTGGGAAACTGGTGTGGGTTGGTACAAGAAGGGTATCTGACCATAGAAAATCTGCCTCAGTAAAACTGTCTGACCCATGCAAGCATGAAAAAGTGGACGTTAAAATGTTGATGATAAAGTATTCATAAAAGATTTAATTGCACATTTTCAAAAAATATATCAATCTTAAGTTCCCAATTGTGTTGGGTAATTTTACCAACAGCACATAGCAGGCATTTTATGCTAAATTACTGCTTCAAATCCAGGCTATGAAGCATTAATCTCAAAGCTGTTTGGCATTCCTATTTTTTTTTACAACAATTAAGTAAAGTACTCTAAAGTTTCCAATATTTCTTTTAAGAAAAAATTTGCAAAAAACTCAATTATATGACATATAATTATTCTCAAGAATAATTTTATATTGTTACATATACATTATTCTCAAGAAATTTTCTGACATAAAATGTTGCTTTTTAATAAATAAATTAATTTTAAAATATAAAGATTTAATTCTTCAAACAACATTTTTTTTTCTTTTTCCCCAGTTCTTCTAATCCTTACTATTTATTTTCTTTTATCTCAATAGCAATAAACACACATTTTATTAATAGTAACTACTGTTTGGCAGCTTTCCAAATTCATCTCAAGATATTCACATCCCTGCTACCTATGATTACTTATGCAACAGCTGAAAATTGTTCATTACATAAGAATAATTACCCACTCCAGAGATGTTACTATTTTCGTAAATTTGGTTGTCTTCAGAATTTTAATTTTCTATGCTTGAATTGTTCTCGAAAAATCAACTCCAAAAATGGTTTTCAATCTTTTTTCCCAAGCTATTAGTCAAATTTTATTATTTCTGAGAGCTATATTTAGCTCTTGTTTCTACTTTCATCTTAGAACTACTGAACGTGGTTTAGAATTTACACCCTACAGAATCTTTCAAAGAGGATTATCTCCCTTTAATTTGCTTTCTTCTTAAACACATTTTTGTCTGGTTAGATATGTGTTAGTATGTTGTTGAACTGCTAATATTAGAGATAAAGGTGGGAATTTGATGTCATGAAAGAGAAAATTACTATCAGATGTTCAATTCAGATTATTCGAGGTATTTCAAGAAGTAATAAATTTATTTTACTGATTTATTTTATGCTTTTGTCCAGAGGAACAGCAGTGCCCATGATCCATTACAGGACATCTAAGACTGGTGGTAGGGAGGGAGGGAAGCTGTCCCCAAACTTGAAACCTGGCCCAGGTGCTTGCAACAGGATGGACTCCATCAAAGTCACTGAAGGTATTAGGTGGTTGTAGGGCAGCAAGCTAGCAGAAATGTTAGCACACCAGGCGAAATGCAGTATTTCGTCTGCCGTTACATTCTGAGTTCAAATTCTGCCGAGGTCGACTTTGCCTTTCATCCTTTCGGGGTCGATTAAATAAGTACCAGTTACGCACTGGGGTCGATATAATCGACTTAATCTCTTTGTCTGTCCTTGTTTGTCCCTTCTGTGTTTAGCCACTTGTGGGTAGTAAAGAAATAGGTATTAGGTGGTTGTATTAAACCAGGTGATGGGTTAGGTGTATGTATGCATATATATGTGGTGTGTGTATACATGCGAGAGACAGATAGACAGACAGACACTGTATATTACTTGTTCTGTATATAAGTTATTGAGCAAAACACTTCATTTCATGTTGCTCCAGTTCACTCATCTGGCAAAAATGAGTAATCCTATGATGGACCAGTGTTCTGTCCAAGTGGAGAATATATATGCTAGAGAAACTGGGAAAATAGCCCTATGCTCCTTACAGAGTAATGTGGACTAACCATATATAATATGTGTGTGTGCTTGTGTATATATGAGTATGTGTTGTTGTTTAGTTCCTGGGATCCCTAATTGAGTTCTCCTATGATTAAGGGTATTGCGGCTGTGAACATCTCATCCAGTGACATTTATTCAAGACAGATATGAGTGACATTTGGGTTCCATTTTGAGTGGGTCAAACTCTGTGTGTGTGTGTATGCAAGTGCAGGTGTATGTGTAGGTGCGGCTTTGTGGTAAGAAGTTTGTTTCCCAATCATTTGGTCTCGGGTTCAGTCCCACTGCATGGCACCTTTGGCAGGTGTCTTCTACTATAGCCCCAGGTCAACCAAAGCTTTCTGAATGGATTTGGTAGACAGAAACTAAAAAAATCCTGTTATATATATATGTGTATATAATAATAATAATAATAATAATAATAAATAATGTGTGTGTGTGTGTATTCATATATGGGTACAGGACGTCACCAACTGTGTAAACAACATGAAATACATAGACAAACGAGTGAAATATGTAAACAATGAGAGAGAAAAATGGAAAACAGGACAAGTAAACAGAAACAACCCTTCATCAGTTGTCGACTATTTATCTACTCATTTCGAGCATTCAACAACAATATGGGTCTTCAAAGACAGTTACTCCCATAAATGCTAAAATAAAATTTAGGATTTATGGAGGGTCAAAGTTGGGAACAAAAACAGGACAGTGGAGACATACAAGGGAACTGAATGAAAACAAACGTGTGTGTTACTGTCTCTTTGCTTTGGCTTCATGTGATAGTTGTAAAAGAATGCCGTTATCATCCAAGCAGTGTCCTTCATTTCCAGTCTTCTGTGAAAATATATCTGGTCATGGACGATATTAACTTACTTGGAAATAGGTAATTAGCAGCAGGAGGAACATCCAGCCATAGAAAATCCACCTCAACAGATTCCATCTTACCCATGATAGCATGGAAATGTGGACATTAAATGATGTTGATGATGATGATATATTGTGTGCCATAATCTTAGCCTCTGTGTATGCTTTTGACTCCCATGTCTTCTCTGAGCATGTGGACAGGGGAAACTGGAAGCCTTGAGGGAAAGTGGTGCAGGCTGATCTAAACTTATTGCATCTCATAAAGGCGATGACAAAGAATTGCAGATTCTCTCTGTACAGTGCAGGAGAAAATCTGTCCATTTGTGCAGGTATGGTAGTGAAAGAGAATGAGTGACCCAACGTGTATATATTTATTATATATAGATAGATAGATAGATATGTATAGATAGATAGATATTTATAGATAGATATGTATAGATAGATAGATATTTATAGATAGATATGTATGTATAGATAGATAGATAGGTAGGTATGTATGTATTTGTTATGTATAGATAGATATGTATGTATGTATGTATAGATAGATATGTATGCATGTATAGATAGATATGTATGTATGTATAGATAGATATGTATGTATGTATAGATAGATAGGTATGGATAGATAGGTATGTATGGATAGATAGATAGATAGATAGATATGTATGTATGTATAGATAGATATGTATGTATATATATTCAGTATTCCTCATACAAGATGAGAAAGGGCTAATTTTTATCCCAAGCCATCAAGGACAAGAGGAAAGACCAGGCTACGAAGCTTTGGAACAAACTAAAACATCCCCTCTAACCGAACATGCTTTGGTTTTTCTCAGATGAGAAAAATTTCTGCCAGGATCAGATGGTGAGCACACAGAACAACAATTGGCTTGCCATGTCCCCAAAGCATGTACCGAGAGTTATAAAAATCAAACATCAAGTCAGCATCATGGTGTTTGGAGTGATGACTAGTGATGGTGACATTATGCCTCCATTCATCTTCCCACACTGCCTCATACTCAACATAGAAGCCTACATCAAGTGCCTGGAGGAGGTAGTGCCACCCTGGGGAAAGAGGGTGGTTGCTGGAAGACCCTATGTCTGGCAATAGGACTCTGCACCATGCCACACAAGCAGCAGAATCCAGTCATGGCTGTTGAACAATTTCTGCGACCACATCACCCCTAACATCTGGCCATCTAACTTCCCAGACTACAACCCCCTTGATCATTATGTGTTGAGTGAGAGACCAACAAAACACCAAAGATGAACTGAAGGCAAGAATTATGGCAGCATTCACCAACTTAAACAAAGAGATCGTCCAGAAGGGTTGCATGAGATTCCGAAGTCATCTGCAGGCTGAGGTTGAAGCGAATGGCGATTTTATTGAATAAATTTACTCTTTAGTATTTCAAGATATTTTTATGTAATTTTGGTAAATATATCTGTTAAAATGAGATGTCAGTGTTATTTTCATTTTTGCATAATTTAGACAATTTATTCACTGCACCCTGAGGTAGTCAGAGTAAGTGACAGAGTAATTAAAATTAGATTAGTTCTTCACCATAGGACAGCTACCATCATCTCGGCATATGCCCCTCAACAAGGGCTACCGGAAGGACAAAAAGACCAATTCTATGACACCCTATTGCGGACTACCTCATTGACAAATGACAGTGACCTTCTCTTCGTGGCAGGTGATTTCAATGGACATGTTGGATGACATGTCGGGGGCTTCCATGGCGTCCATGGAGGCTACGGTTTTGGCTCTCGAAATGAGGAGGGAACCAGGCTGCTGGAGTTCTGCGATGCAAATGACCTTATGGTCTGCAATACCCACTTCAGGAAACCCACCTCTCACCTAGTCACCTACCGTTCTGGCAGACACACCAGCCAGATTGACTACATCCTTGCCAGAAAAAGGGTAAGAGGGCTGATTATAAATGCCAAAACCTTCCCAGGCGAAGAATGTACTCCCCAACATAGAATAGTAGTTAGCGACTTCAGGATCAGAGCTAAATGGTTGCCCAGAAGAAGACCAGCTTGGAGGAGAAGGGTCTGGAAGCTTAAAGATCCTGCAAATGGACAGAGATTTAGAGACATACTACTCGAAGCCTCTGACGAAATAGAAGGGGATATAGCTTCACTTAATGTGGAAGACAACTGGAGATTCCTACGGGACAATCTGCTGACAGCCACTGACCAGATCTGTGGATGGAGCAAAGTACCATCTCGACCCAGAGTAACATGGTGGTGGAACACTGTGGTTGACAGGGCTATTAGACAAAAGAGACAGACTTGGAAGGACTGGAAGAATGGTGGTAGCAGGGAATTGTATCAGACAGCCAAAAGGGAAGCTAGGAGACAGGTTTATTTAGCCAGAGGGGAAGCGGATAAGAAAAAATTTGCCAATGTTCTGAGCCGTGAGGATGAAAGATTTGAGGTATTTCGTGCTGCAAGACAGTGTGTGAGAGAGAATCGTGATGTGGTAGGTGAGAAGTGTGTTCGCATGGATGATGGTTCACTTGCGCTAAATGAGGATGCAAAGAGAGGTTTGGAGATACCACTATGAAAGGTTGCTGAATAAAGAAAATGAATGGGATAAAGAGAGTCTGCCGAATGTTGACCCAACAGAGGGACCAGCTATCCGAGTTGATAGTTCCGTGGTAGCTAAGGCAATTAGAAGCATGAAGACAGGGAAAGCCCCAGGCCCATCAGGAATTACTGCAGAGATGCTCAAAATATCTGGCAGTGTCGGCTATAACCTAGTCACCCGTATAGTCAACCAGGTGATACACGAAGGAGTCATACCCAATGACTGGTGTAGCAGCATACTAGTCAACTGCTACAAAGGTAAAGGTGATGCCCTAGATACAAATAATTACAGAGGTATCAAGCTGTTGGATCAGGTAATGAAGGTTATGGAGAGGGTCATAGCCCAACTAATTAGAGAGAGAGTTAGTTTAGATGAGATGCAGTTTGGGTTTGTCCCAGGGAAAAGCACCACTGATGCTATATTCCTGGTAAGGCAGCTGCAGGAGAAATACCTAGCCAAAGATAAGCCCCTGTACCTGGCTTTCGTTGACATGGAGAAAGCCTTTGATAGGGTCCCCCGATCCCTCATCTGGTGGTCAATGAGGAAACTAGGGATAGATGAATGGCTGGTGAGGGCTGTGCAAGCCATGTACAGAGATGCCGTAAGTAAGGTTAGAGTTGGCAACATGTACACAGAAGAATTTAAAGTAGAGGTTGGGGTCCACCAGGGTTCAGTACTCAGCCCCCTCCTATTTATCATAGTCCTCCAGGCAATTGTGGAGGAATTCAAGACAGGTTGCCCCTGGGAGCTCCTCTATGCTGACGACGTCGCTCTAATTGCTGAGTCACTATCAGAACTGGAGGAGAAGTTCCAGGTGTGGAAGGAGGGTTTAGAATCGAGGGGCCTTAGAGTCAACCTAGCTAAAACCAAAGTACTAATAAGTAGAAAGGTAGACAATCCACAAATATCCTCAGGAAGATGGCCCTGCTCGGTCTGTAGAAAAGGTGTAGGTAGAAACTCTATAAGATGTACCCAGTGTAAGCTATGGACACATAAGAGGTGCAGCAATGTCAAAGGTAGGCTAACTGGGAAGATAGTTTTTGTATGTGGCAGATGCTCTGGAGCATTGACCTCCAAGAATCTGCAGAAAACAACTTCCGTCACTTTCCGGGGGAAAAAACTAGAAGTAGTTGATAGCTTCCGCTATCTAGGTGACCAAGTCAGTAGTGGGGGTGGGTGCGCTGAAAGTGTAACTGCTAGAATAAGAATAGCCTGGGCAAAGTTTAGGGAGCTCTTACCTCTGCTGGTGACTAAAGGCCTCTCGCTCAGAGTAAAAGGCAGACTGTATGATGCATGTGTACGAACAGCTATGCTACATGGCAATGAAACATGGGCCGTGACTGCTGAGGACATGCGTAAGCTCGTGAGGAACGAAGCCAGTATGCTCCGATGGATGTGTAATGTCAGTGTACTTACTCGACAGAGCGTTAGTACCTTGAGAGAAATGTTGTACCTAAGAAGCATCAGTTGTGGTGTGCAAGAGAGACGATTGCGCTGGTATGGTCATGTGGCGAGAATGGATGAAGATAGGTGTGTGAGAAAGTGCCAATCCCTAGCAGTTGAGGGAACCCGTGGAAGAGGTAGACCCAGGAAAACCTGGGACGAGGTGGTGAAGCACGACCTTCGGACGTTAGGTCTCACCATGGAATTGACTAGAGACCGAGACCTATGGAAGTATGCTGTGCGTGAGAAGACCCGGCAAGACTAGTGAAGCCATAACCCGTGGCCCCTACCTGGGACGTAGTCAGTCCACCTGTGCATACCTTCCTTCTTGTGACACTTGTGAAGACCTGTTGAGGCAAGTGAGAATCGAATCGAATCAAATCAAATCAAATCGAACCAAATCAAAATAGATGAACATCAATGGAATTTGTATCTTTGTGGTACCAGTGCCGGTGGCACATAAGAAAACCATCCGAACGTGACCGTAGCCAGTACCGCAACGACTGGCCTCCGTGCTGAGGGCACGTAACAAACACCATCCGAGCGTGGCCGTCCGCCAGCCTCGCCTGGCACCTGTGTCGGTGACACATAAGAAAACACCATCCGAGCGTGGCCGTCAGCCAGCCTCGTCTGGCACCTGTGTCGGTGGCACATAAAAAATACCATCCGAGCGTGGCCGTCTGCCAGCCTCGTCTGGCACCTGTGTCGGTGGCACATAAAATCACCCACTACACTCTCGGAGTGGTTGGCGTTAGGAAGGGCATCCAGCTGTAGAAACACTGCCAGATCTGACTGGCCTGGTGCAGCCTTCGGGCTTGCCAGACCCCAGTTGAACCGTCCAACCCATGCTAGCATGGAAAGCAGACGTTAAACGATGATGATGATGATGATTGAATTTATAATAAAGGAGAATAGAGATTTATATTCAGTTTTATTCAGCAGTTAATTACTTGCTGAATAAAACTGAATACAAATCTCTATTCTCCTTTATTATATAATTCTTTATTTTCTCTACCAAAAACATGTGGTCTCTATAGAGACATATGGATTATGGTATGAAAAGACAGAAGTTGTCTTACTGTAGAGGAGATACACAGCTACTCCGGTTGGAGAGAGAAAGAGAAAATATGGTGCAGAATATGTGCTGAAGCATACCCTTAAGTTACAGTGGTATGTATGTAAGATACAGAGTGGATTAGGTTGGGTGAGTGGGCAGGTAAATTTGCAAGAGTTCAAACAGTGAGTAGGAGTAGGTGGTGTTAGGAAGATAAGTTGTGGGGGAGAGATTCGTCTGGGACACAATGTGTGCAGATATATGTTTGAGTGTCTGTGTGTTTGTACAATATAAAATAGGACCATTGTTTGAAAAACTTGAAAGAATGGACCACTTACTGCAAACAGTAGCAGAGTGAGTGAAATAGCAAATGGACAATTGAGCATTGTTTTCACTAGCCTACTGGCATACATATAAACAACCAAACCAGCAAAGTTTTTCTGCACCACAACATTGCATAGAGGAGTAGCAACTCAATTGCATTAATGTAAGACAAAATCATTTAATACCTGTTGTAGACAAAATGAGTCTCACACCAGTAACAGACCCAAATGGCTTCCCAATCCTTCTGCTAAACACATGCAAAAACGGCCCTAGCCAAACCACTTACATTACTTTTCCAAAGTTTCCTTGAAATTTGTTAACTCCCAAATCAAAAAATTCGAAAGGAAAGTATATGTTCTATCTAAAATTTTAAAACTGAGTTTTATATTTCAACACTACCATGGAACAAATTTTCAATGAAAAACATTTTTGAAAAGAATCATCATCATCATCTGTTTTCCATGCTGGCATGGGTTGGATGGTTTGACTGGAACTGGAGAGCTGCACCATGCTCCAGTCATCTGTTTTGATTTGGTTTCCATAACTGGATGCCCTTCCTAACATCAACCACTTTACAGCATGCACCGAGTGTTCTTTTACATGTCACCAACATAGGTGCCTTTTATATGTCATCAGCACTGGCAATGACTGCGATTCACTTACCTTGACATGTTGGTTATCTTGGTTGCTTGTCATGTTGCTTGTCATTGCCTCCATGAGATTCAACAACCAAAGATCATATTTCACCACCTCATCCCACATCTTTCCACAGGTTCCCTCCACAATTAGAGATTGGTACTTCTTTATGCAGTTGTCTTCATCCATATGCATCACATGACCATACCAACACAGTCTTCTCTCTTGCACACTACATCTGATGCCTCTTAACGAATGATTTTGTAAATGATTTTATGCATGGTTTGCCTTCATTAGCATTGTATGAAGGTGAAGCATGGACCCTAAGTGTCATGAACACCTAGTGACTCAAAGTGTTGACATAACGACAGGCTACTAATGAGAGCTGTAAATCAAGTCGGATGACCACAAAATAAATGATACAGTTCTGGATGAGATGGGAGCAGAACAAAAACTGATGACAATAATTAGACAGCATAAACTGCCCACATCCTGTCCTTCCTTGATTGGAAAACAAACATTCACTGTAGACAAATACAAAGATAGTGTGAGACCCAAAAGATTAGATAAAGTGAGACTTGTGGAATGTACAGAAATGTGTATATAATCTCTATATCCCCCTATCTTCCTCTGATTCTTTCAGCTGAAATAGTTGCAAAATAAAATGCTCTAACATATTCAGCTCTAAAATACCATTGTTCAAAATATTTTAGAAATTACTCCTTCAAAGCTTGATTTAGTTTTGTTTGTTTTTTATTGTGCTTTTGTTTTGTTTTGGGTTTCTTTTCTTTTTTTCTTTCATTTTTAAGTGTTGACTATCTATTTAAAATATATTAATAGAAATAGCTATGTCAAAAGTTTTCATAGTTGTATATCATAGGTCAGTTGAAATACATCTTTTGTTTTTCTTTTTGTTTATTATATATATGTATGTGTGTGTGTGTATATATATATATATCATATCCGTTTAGTACTGACTCAGAAAAAAGAGTACTCAATACCATGGTAGAGATTAATGATACTTTATTTTGGTTGGGTCAGCCTCTTGTTACTCGGTATTTGATTCAGCCAAAATAATATATATATTCTTGATTTTGGCCATGTCTGTCTTAGTATAAGTATGGCCTCAAAAAATTTATCTTTAAGTAGAAAGAATGAATCCTTTTTTACCAATGGCAAAGAATTTTCACCTTTATTCACTCATTTTTGTCTATAAAAATACTTTGCCCTTCTTTCATCTATCACAGAATAATTCTTTGATGACTAATACTTAAGCTTATCCTCCTCATCATCATTATCATGCATCTGTTTTTTATGCTAGCATAGGCCAGGTGATTTGATTGGCTACAACAGACTGGACCACCACATCTTGTTCAGTTTTAGCTTGGTTACTACTTTTGGATATCCTTCATAACACCAACCATTTTGCAGAATGTACTGGGTGCATTTTGTCATGGAACCAACACTTTAACCTTTATAGCATTTAAACTGGCCATATCCAGCCAAAATAATCTACCTGTTTTATTTTCAAGTGGGCCTGATCCGACCTTATGCACTTACCCTGCAATATTATTCTGAAAATAAACAGTTGCATCATCAAAATATCCAAGCCAGGAGATAGTGTCTGAGCAATTAAAATTAATGTGAATAAATAAGTAATACATTTGACAGAGAAACCTGAATGTTGTAAAGATAAACATTGTCTTATCCTCACCAAGACTAATGAGTCTTCTTAGCCCTGCTTTGAGAGGACTCTTGTATATGAAATATGGAAAGAATAATATATATGAAATATCATCATCATTTGACATCTGTTTTTCATGTTGGCATGGGTTGGATGGTTTGACAGGAGCTGACCAACTGAAGGGCTGTTCAGGCTTCCTGTCTACTTCGGCATGGTTGCTATAACTGGATGCCCCTCTTAACACCAACCACTTTACAGAGTGTATTGGGTGCTTTTACGTAGCACCAATATGGCTGCTTTTTACATGGCACCAGCACCTATAAGCCTGCGAGATAAGGGATGCTCAGCTGGAGAGGGTAGCAAGGGACAAGCCTGTATGCAAGGACAACCATGCTTTTGCTTAATTTGATATGTCTTTTCAAACACAGCAACCCACCAGGAGTTATGGTCCCCTATCATCCCCTCTGTGAGTCCCAACATCCATATATCCTTCCTCACCACTTCGTCTCACATCTTCTTGGGCCTACTACCCCTTCCATATGTTCTCTCTACTATTAATTCCCTGAAATAGTGATCAAAACAACATTTCATAATCATTAACCTTTATTTTTCTAACAATATTCACTTTATACTAACAAACATTAAAAGGAACTATTTTATGAATTTTATTGTTTTATAGATACATAGCAGCAATGGTTCATGTGAGAAAGAAAAATAAATAAAATATACACTCGGTTTGTTCTTACATTCATACAGCTGTTTCCAAAATCGGTGCTGTCCCCAACCCCTTTTGTGATTCTATAAAAGTGCTACTTGCTTTCTCTTCAGTGTTCAAGACTGCTTTGAGCCAAAACGAAAAGTAGACACAGTTGTTGTCAACGAACTTGACATTCGTCAAGCCTGTCTTGTTAGGTATGTCTAGCTAAAATCTGTCAACGCATGCTTTTAGTAGCATTTCTAGTTTCATATCAGTACAAAAATATGAAGTGATGTTACTTGATGTTACTCTATATGTGCCGATTTGTATTTTGCTCCTGTTTTTGACTTGTTCTTTTTTATTGTTCTAACTGCAAATAGAATATTCTTGTGAAATTTCGTTTTATGCTGTCAAAGAATTGTCAAGGCAACAAATTTAGGAACGGTTGAAATTCTAATTAGTTCATGTGAAATGGAGTGAAAAACTTACAAAGCACTTTGTCTTCCCCTACCCTCCTTTTTTTCCTCCCCATTGCATTAAAGATAATCCTTCTGCAGCATTCTTAATAGAATCAGTATCAAGTTAAAACACTGTTTGTTTTCACTTAGTGAGAATGTTTTTTTCACCATTTTTGGCTGATCTCCTCTAATAAAGAAATCTTTATTTTCAACATGGATTTATTATATTTTCGTTGCAAACTAGCTGCTTTTAAAAAAAATTTTCTGATATTGCTATAGTTGCCATTATAGAACAAACTGAAATTGTACCAGTTAATTCACATGTGTGCATATGTGTGCTTGCATGAAAAATTGGGCTTTAATGTCAACTTAGTTTTTTGACCTTAGAGTCAACTATAACTTTTCTCTTATTGATCATTATTCTTTTTCATTATATATTTTACATATTGAAGATTGTGAAGTGACAGAAATTGTGTTATTAAATAAAATGCTTCCTCACAGTGTTTAGATATGTTCTTTGCTAAAAATCTACCAACATCAAATTTGCCTTTCATTATTCCAAGGTCAATAAAAAAAATATTAGTCTGGTACTGAGATTTAATTTAAACTACTATGTTTTTCCTCCAAATGCTATGGCTTCAAGTCCATCTCAGAAATCATTATTTACTTGTTCACCAGATCTGTTTTAGGGGTTTATTTTTGGGAAATAACTTCTTAATAGTTTAGATTATAACTAGGAGAACAAGGTTCATTTCTCATCTTACCCATTAATAACCAGGGCATTTTTTTTCCTTATTTCATTCATTGGTTGATCACCCCGCTTGTTCATACAGTTAAATATCTGCATTCATAATTATTTCTCAAAATTATAGTTGTAAAACACTTGTTCAAGAATAGAATATACACAATCAACACAATTTCCAAATACATTTTATTTACTGTTATAAGATTTCTCTTTCTATTTTTACTGTGATATGATAATAGTAATTGGTTACTATTGTTGGATAACCCTGTTAGAAGACCAGTAGCATGAAATAACAAACTGAATATACTTAGAAACATTTGATCAGCTTTCTAATTAAGTTATTCTCTTGTGATGGACATTATTCCTATTTCTAAAATTGTAGACAGACATTTGTAGAGGATTTGGTTGTCCTATTGCATAGGTCAAGTGAGTTAAAAACCACTACTAGTTTGAAAGAATATTCCTCAATACTGTTAGAATATTACAAATTTGTGTACAGCTTACTTTATTTTTTCGTTTCTATCTGTGAATTAAATAATAATAATATTACTTTTTTACTTGTTTCGGTCATTTGACTGTGGCCATGCTGGAGCACCACCTTTAGTCAAGCAAATCGGCCCCAGGACTTATTCTTTGTAAGCCTAGTACTTATTCTATCGGTCTCTTTTGCCGAACCGCTAAGTTACGGGGATGTAAACACACCAGCATCAGTTGTCAAGCAATGTTGGGGGGACAAACACAGACACACAAACATACACACACACATATATACGACGGGTTTCTTTCAGTTTCCGTTTACCAAATCTACTCACAAGGCTTTGGTCAGCCTGAGGCTATAGTAGAAGACACTTGCCCATGCTGCCATGCAGTGAGACTGAACCAGGAACCATGTGGTTGATAAGCAAGCTACTTACCACACAGCCACTCCTACACCTATATTAATAATACTTTGTGTACAAGATGTTGATTTTATTTTACCTTCAATCTTTTATGAATATATACCATATTCATGCATAATGCACACTTTTTTCTAGATGTTCAGAACAAATTTTTAGGGTGTGCATTATACACGAGAACTAAGTGTTATTCATATCTTTCCCAGTTGGGGTGACATAACAGATGTAAATGGGTATCTATTTTGTCCAAGTTAATTGATTCATAACAAAGAATTAAGCTCACTATAATAATGTTGCACTTTTCTGTAATGGTGAAAATAGAAAACTAAATTTTTTGGCACACTTGGCAGAGGCACATGCAATGGAATTACTTTTGTCAACTTTCAGTATGGAAGTCCTTCATCAAAGATACAACTTGAATTATTTGATGTGAAGATTGAATTAATAAAGTAGTCAATAAGGATAATTCATAGATACTATCATTATGAAAATGTAAACTATAAATTGAAACAGTTGAGATTTCTCTCCCTAAAATATATGTTTTTATTGAAAAAAGTGAGTGTTCAGTAATGAAATTATTTCAGTGAAAGCATTTACATTCTTCATTGTCTTTTTATATCCTGTACTATTTGACTTTTCACAGGTTGTCTTTACTGCAGATAGATTTTCACAGCCTACACTGGGAAAACTTGAGGGCTTTGTTTGGAGAATACGTAAATTTGCTTTGTTTGAGCAACACATGAATATTTTCAACGTATATTTTAGACTGAAGTTATAATAAATCTAACAAAACACTTTTTCTATACATCATAATACTAAAGAAAAAAATACATATTAGACACAAAATATTTTTTCCAGGCTTCAAAGTTCTCAATGAAATATAAAACCTGAAATTAGTGCAATGTCTGCATTACCAATTAATCCATGATATAGGATAAGGTCTTTTATTCAAGTAATAATATTCTGCCTGGCTCTAGAATACCCTTAGTAAAGTTCACTTTGTTATGGGTATTTGGATCAGATCTCCATTCTGATGTTCAGATAATCACTTGATATCTTAATGATCAGGGTATCTTCCCTTTTTTTTTTTTTTTATTTTCTTTGTAAGAAAAATATTTTATGTGTGTGTTTGTCTACAGTAGCATTGCTCAATCAGGTTTTCCGGAACCCTAGGGTCCCATAAAAGAGTGAGATAAGCTAATGCTAATTTCATATTGTAATATTACTATACATGCATATTATATGAGCATATACATACATTATATATATATAGACAGACAGACATATATATATGATATTTACCATGTGAACTACGCTGCAAAAATTATGAGAAAGCTATGGTATATAATTTTTTTGTGCAGGCGTTCCTTGAAACATGTAATTTATTTTAAGGGTTACACAAGGGGAAAAAATGTTGAGAAACACTGGTCTACAGAGTGACCAAAATGCCTGGATCCATAAAAATTTTTTATATGTGTGTATATATATATATATATATATATATATATATTCTGGACCAAGATTTATGGTTTGAGCAGAGATGTTGGACTAAGGGGTTCATTTTTATTTTTATTTGTCAGAATAATAATAAATATTGCTTCACAGGATTATACTCTACCACATTTTACTAGTAGTATGTAGAATTATGTAGATTGATTGGTAAATGAAGCCCATTTGGATGGTCATGTCTGGAGATATAATCTCCAGTCATGGCACCCCCTTTTTCTTTCCCTTTAAGGCCAGTCATCTGCACAAATCAACCTAGAACTATCAATGCAACAAAGAAAGCAATCATATCCATTTATAACGTCAGTGCAGATAGCATAAGAAGAGTTTACAATATTTATTTCATAAAATCAAAATTCTCTAGATGTCTAAAGGTACCATTTGGGCATTTGTTGTAATCTCAAACATTTAACCCTTTACCATTTAATCTAGCCATATCTGGCCCAAATATTCTACCTGTTTTATGTTAAAAAAACTGACCAGATCCAGCCTCTTACACTCACCCCACAATGTCATTCCAAAAGCATACAAACACACCTTTGAAATCTTGAAGCTACAAGATGATGCATAGTTAATTCAAAACAATGTGAATTAATAAGCAATACATTTGACAACGGATTTTTTATTCTAAAGGGTTAAATAACTTATTTGTCTTTCAGTGGAAAGTGTCTGGTACTAAATTATATCACTGACTTAACCCTCTTATTGCCATATTCCTGCTGAAATTTTTTATTATTATTTTATTTAATTTTGAGCGTAATAATGAATTTAATAAAAATAACTTTGATATTAAACCAATGATTGGAGCATAAATATTAAATTTTCATACAAGTTTCTAATGCAGATAACTTTAACCCTTTTGTGTTCAGATTACTCTGTTAATTGTAATATTTTTTTACTCAAATTACTTTTAATCAATCATGCATTGCTTTGCTGCTTTGAGATTTCAATGATGTGATTGTTTATTTTTAGAATGTCAATGTAGGTTAGGTGTGAGAGGCTAGATATCGCCAGTTTGAATATAAAACATGTAGATATTTGGGCCGGATATGACCGGTTTAAACACTAAAGGGTTAAAACAGGAAGTTTGTATCATAGAACACAAAGTAGTCTCAAATGTGTTGGTATCAAAAGGCTTGACATCAACAATCATCTATTTTGTTTTATTCTCTACTTTTAGTATTGTTGAAAGAATTGTTTATATTTAATTTTCTCACTCATTTGCTACTGAAACATAGCTAGAAGCTTTCAAGCACATTCAGGTATACTCCTGTTGGCATACATTTTAGGGGTCCCAGATCAACATTGCAGAAGATACCTGTGCAATGAGAGCTTTATATTGCTGTGCATATTTGTCTGCATTACAAATCCCTTTCAAATAATATCGCAGATGAAACTAAGGCACTCTAGAATATCTACACCTAGAGATAGTGCAAGTTATATAGGTTCTATACAACAGTACCAAGTTTGCTGTAGTCATGGAACATCCGCTAACAGATTGATTTGAAGTACATATGGATCTCAGATAAGGTTGCCTGCTTTTCCCATCCATTTTGAGATCTTCGCAGAATTTGTTATAAATGAACTAAAAGATGTGAATAAAATCCGGCATTCATAAATACTATCTGTAGACATTAGATATGTTGGTGATGCAACCTTTAATATCTTTGACAAATTGAAAGTATCCAATAAACAATTAAGTAAAGCATGTAAAAAAAATAATAATAATAATCAGGCAAGAATATGTCACTTTGCAGGGAAATGTTCGGAATATGCTGCATAATTTGTGTCTTATGACTGTTGTACCAAATTGATTGGAAGATATGAAAAGAAAGATCTTGCTAACATATACAGCATTTGAGAGTCTAAGACACAAGATCTCAAACTAGTATCTGAGTTTTACAATGTGCATTTCTCCTAATTGCAATTTATGCTTTAAAAATGTGTAAAAGTATTTGGAATGCAACATTTACACTCTCTCTCTCTCTCTCTCTCTCTCTCTCTCTCTCTCTCATTTATATACATGTGTGTGTGTGTGTGTGTGTGTGTGCTAGTGGCATGTAAAAAGCATCCAGTTCACTCTGTAAGGTTGTTGTCTTTAGGGAGGGCATCCAGCCATAGAAACCATGCCTAAAGAGACAATTGCAACGTGGTGCAGCTTACCAGCTCCTGTCAAACTATCCAACTTATGCCAGCATAGAAAATGGACATTAAATGATGATGATGATGAAATATATGTATGTATAACATTTTGTGTGCATACATATATGCTGCTGAAACCCCCATTCGGTCATGACTGACCATGGGATTGCACCTAGGAAGTTAGCCTCCCAGGCACAAGTCTGGGCAAAGTTGTTTATGGAAGAGTAGCAGTCGCCCATGCATACCAGCCTCCCCTTTCCACACCACTGTTGTTATCCAAGGGAAAGGGAAAGGCCGATACAGATTGGCACCAGTGATGTTGCAACTCATTTCTACAGCTGAGTTAACTGGAGCAACGTGAAATAAAATGTCTTGCTCAAGAACACAACACACAGCCCAGTCCGGGATTTGAACTCACAACCTCACGATAGTAAGCTCGATGCTCTAACTACTGAGCCATGTATATATATCATTGTATGTGTGTACATTTATATATGTGCATGCACGTGTGTGTGTATGAAGTAGCCATGTACCTCCTCTACTGCAAGACCTCTGTCATACACTAATCTCTCATCACTTGCAAGTTACTTGGTAACCTTGCTGGTGCTGGTGCCATCTAAAATGCACCCAGTATACTGTGTAAAGTGGTTGGCATTAGTAAGGACATACAACCATAGAAATCCTGCCAAAGCTGACAGAAGAACTTGGCACAGTCTTCTAGCTTGACAACTCCTATCAAACCATCCAGCTCATGGTAGCATGAAAGATGGATCTTAGACAATGATGACAATGATAACGGATGTGTTTGCATATATGTATGTATCTGTCTTTATTTTCGTAGTTGAGTTCCTCTGAGGTAGAATCTTTTTTGTCACATTTTTTTAAATATATATTTACAAGTTAACTTATTTTTCTAAATCATTTTTGTTTCAAATTTTACTCCAATTAATTTGCTTTTTTTTTTTCTTTTTGTTTTTCAGTTGCATAAATAAGTCTCGGCTGAAGTTTGATATTGTTATACACTCAATGCTATCCATTCTCATGTTTGTACGCCTTCTGCCCTGCTTGGTTGCCTTCCTGGGGACATCATCTCTAGAATCAATTCGCAAATGGGATGTCCCAAATGCCAGACCATGGGAATACATCTGGTTCATAAGCTCATTATCTGCCTACTTGGGATGGAAAGCAATGGCTAAGAACGACATAATCCTCATTAAACAATACATTATTGGTGGTGTTGTGTTTGGAGTTTTACCTGTCCTATATGGATTTGTTGATCAAGGAGATGACTTTTATGATTACATCATGAATAAACAACAATCATCCAAGATGCTTGGTTTCCCTGCTGTTCTTATCTGGTTTATGTTTTTGGCTATCTCAGCACAAATCCATGGGCTAGGTTTATATTTCTCTATACAATTAATCAGAGCCTGGAAACCCAGGAAAAAGAAAACGAAGTGACACTAATCGCAGATGATACGACTTGAAATTTGAAAGAAAAGGAAAAAAAAAGTAAAAAGAACACAAAAAACAGAAAACAAAAATGAAAGAAAATTAATAAATAAAATTATATTAAATTCAAACATATTTCTATTAAATACATTTTTATTTAATTTTTACATAAAAATTATTTTGAAATAAACTTCTGAAAATTCAACTAAAATTTAAAAAAACAAATGGAAGTCTTGAGCAGCTTCTAGACCTTTCAGCCTGTTTCTGTTTTCTAGTGATATCTGAAACTAAACAGTGTGTATGATGATATGGTTTGACCATGACTGATAACAGTTTCTGAACCTAATATATTATTCTCTACTAATTCTGTATCCATTTGTCATGTTTTTGAAATTATCTCTAATTCTTGTAATTTATTTTCATGTTAAAAAACAAAAATCAAAATGAAAACAAATAATTTGCAAAAAAAAAAAATAATAATAATAATAATAATAATGATAATGAGGATCATGGTAAAAATTACCTCTCTAACATTATTTTGACTTCCTGAATATCTTTCCTTTTGTGTGAATGTGTGATGGTTACTTCTTCAGGACAAACACTACATGTCACCTATCAACATCCCATATTTGTTTGCTTCTGTTGTTTCTTTCCCTTTTTCTGCACATATTACTTTGGAACGACTGATACCTTTACACAAAATTAGAATTTTCACAGTTTTCCTACTTTGTAAAGTTTTTTCTGAAATAATACATATATATATATATATATATATATATATATACATATACATATACACACATATATATTATTAATTTTGTGTGTGTGTGTATATATATATACTTACATAATGAATTTTATGTGTATATATATATATATTAATTTTGTGTGTGTGTGTATATATATATACTTACATAATGAATTTTATGTGTATATATATATATATATATATATATATATATATATAAAATATATAAGTTTACTTGTTGTTAGAGAGAAATATCAAAGATAGCTCCAAATTCATACTTGTTGGAATTGCTCTCTTCTAAATATCCAAATTATCTATTTGTAAATTTGAGATATAAAAACAAAATTTCCTCATAATTAATATTAAAATAGAGTCCTAGTTCCTTTTTTATGTTCCACTCTATTTTTTAAGGTAGCATAGATTTGACATTATATTGTATTTTTATAAGAGGATTCTTTAATGCTTGGTTCAGTTTTTTTTAGCACTTGTTAGTATAGCATCAAATGGCACTGATAATTTTAATTTTCATCAAGATATTCTGAAGCAAGTGAATCCAGCTGCCTTGGCCAAAATTAAGGCTATGAATGTTGTGAGTCAGAAGCTTAGCGCTCTAACCACTCAACCATGATATTTGTGATTGTTAAGAGTACTAAATTTCGCACAAAACAAAGTGGGTTGTACCACTAGCTGCATTTACACTTTTGCAGTTCAATTATAACGTCTGTTGCCAAATCCCAGTCAGTAGTGAGCATACAAGTTGCTTTTTCCTTACAATCGATTTGTTGCACATAAATTATAACTATACCAGTTTGAAATTCTGTGTTTTAATAAATAACATAACATATCAGTTTTCTGTTAACCTTTTTATCTTATTAAAGGTTATTGTAGGTTAAAGCACTTAGCATTTCCTGGTTGGGTTTCTGTTGTTGATTATACAATGCTTACAGGTTGTTTATCCATCTCACCTGTTAAACTCAGCAACTTCCATTAATTTATTAAGACTAGTCCTCCTTCACTACTATTACAGTATAATTTTGGCAATATCACTATCCTAAACTTCTGAAGAATATGCTTGTTGCTATAGATAATGATTTAATTCCAAAATTTTCCTAAAGTGCTGCCTCACTTAATATCAGCTAAATTTAAATGAATTTACTAATGTATTAGGAAATTGTTGTTCTCTTTTCACTATCAATTATTCATAATGTGTACCAGTTATATACATGTAATATACAGCAAGTATGTAATTATTTTGATAATTAAAATATATATTTACAGTACAACTTTTCATTTACACTGATTTCTTTTCACATTAGTAATAATATGTTATATATTTTATTCTATGTGACAAACTTTATTAAGCCAAACACTTTTGCTTCCAACACTTTTCAAAATAACACATATTTGATCTACATTTTGGGGGGAAATCTTGGCATCCACATCTTAGTTTATTCAGGGACTAAGTTTGCCATATTTCCTTTGATCAACACCATAAAATCTACAGAGCTGTTTACCTTAAAGTGATTACAGGATCAAGCCATTGAACTTCTTACTCTTTGATTTTCTGTCTATAATCATATGAGCTTGCAACTTTATGCTCTATTCCCACCTCAGGAGGGAACTTTCAGATTTCCTAAGATAATATACAGTTTTTGTCTCTTCCAACATTCCTAATATGACGCAATCAATCATTAACAATGATTTACTTCTACTATACCCTGAGGTTCCTTAGGGATTTATTTATGGTACAGACGTAGCTGTGTAGTTAAATTTGCTTCATAACTATGTGCTTTTGAGTTCAGTCCCACCACATTACACCTTGGACAAATGTTATCTACTGAAGTGCCAGGCTGATCAAAGCTTTGTGAGTGGATTTGGTTGAGGGAAACTGAATATGTGTGTCCTTGTGTGAGTTTGTATTTGCTTCATCTTAATGTGTTCACTTGTAAATGTTTTTACTGATGGTATCATGTTTGGAGTCCTCCATGAAAGATTGTCTAGGTTGTTTGTCGTTCAATAGACTGAGAGATTATTACCTCACTTGAAAACCAGTGGGAATTGGTAACAGGAAGGGCATCCAGTTGTAGAAAACTCTGCCCCAACATACTCTTGTCAAACCTGTGCAAGCATGGAAAAGTAGAGATTGAAACAAGAGTGATGATGATAATGATGCTTTTAGAAAACTACAACAAAATGAAGGCTTTATATTACATTTGATAATAGCAAAACCTTTGACTAAATGTAGCCTGCTTATTTTGTTTTTGTTGTTTTCTTTGTGCCGGTGGCACATAAAAAGCACCCACTACACTCACGGAGTGGTTGGCATTAGGAAGAGCATCAGGCTGTAGAAACTCTGCCAGATCAAATTGGAGCCTGGTGCAGCCTCCTGGCTCCCCAGACCCTGGTCGAACTGTCCAACCCATGCTAGCATGGAAAACGGATGTTAAACGATGATGATGATGATGATGATGAATGTCTATATGGGTTTAAAATGTCTTCATGTTACTATTAAAAGTGGATATCAACTCTTTTGCTTAGTGAGGACATGTGACCTAGTAGTTAGGTTATGGCACTTACAATTGCAAGATCATAGGTCAGATGGTGCATTGTGGTGAACAAAATACTTCATCTCATGTTGCTCTGCAATTACTTTGACATCTGACATGTGGAACACCATGTACCTATACAGGCAATGTCAATTTGATGAAGGTAACAAGTTTATGTGTAACCCAAACATTTGGTCAGTATAAATAAATCATCTGTTGTTCAGCAGAAATTACAGAACTGTCTTTCTTGGATTGAGAGATTACCATTATTGTTCCCTAAGACCTGTCATCTTTTTATCAGTCATTACTTATCCCTTCATTCTTGTGAAAATGACACAACTCCTAATTCTTTTGTATGTTTTAAACCCAATGCTTTGTCTGGTGCTAAAATTAGAAATTCATGACAGGCATCAGATTCTATTTATCTCCTTTTATGTTAAGACAGGCTAATAATGTTTAATGGCAACAAAATACAGGTGTTATTTATTTGTTGGGAGTAACCTGCATAATGCTATTTAACTCTGTAACCAATTCTCAATTTGGGTTAATTATTTTGGCAATCTACTCACAGCTGAAAAATAATTGTTCTAAGCATGTTTACTCTTTGCAAGATTTTGTAAATTTGTGGATAAATCTTGAGCAAAACAGAAAAACAAAATAAATAAAAATTCAATTTTGTTCCTTTGAAAGAAAGGATATTTCATACAATTATCCTTTGTTAGAGCTGAAGGATGAAGTTGGGAACTAAAAAATTGGTAAAAGACATGATGTTGAGTGTCAGAGATGCAACATGTTTAAATGACAGACAGAAAGTGAGTGGAGTAAAGTTATTTTTCAGTATAGAAAAGTGGCTGAGGTAAGAAAAATAAGCATAGAAAACATATGGTGAAATATGTTTATGTACATGTGTGTGTATGAATGCAATAGAAAGGAATATAGATGTGGTGACAGTAGTGAGTCATATCAGTAGGCTATATAGATGGGTTGTAAAGGATAGGGATAGAAAAAGAATAGTGTGAAGTGCAGATATTGGTATTTGTGTGAGAAGTGTTTTAGAGAAATATAAATTATTAATGCCAGCAGCTGTGTTTCAGCAGAACATTGTTATTTATAATAAAGCCAAGAAATAGGAGCACGATAGTGTTATATACTACAAACAGCAACATGAAACTGTCTTCAAGAATGGAAGTGACAAATCTTCAGGCCTAAGTGACCTAATGTTGCATTGGACATCCAGCAAATATTAAAATGATCAATCATATCCTCTATATGCAGTAAGCTACCAGGTTGGTCTTTAATGTAGTACATGACATTCTTGGAGATGCTAGTGAAGCATTCCATAACCTGGAAAAATGACCTAGGTGCAGTTAGAATGGTGGTGTCCTCAATAAAATAACAAGTGTTGTCACAGGAGCAGACTCATACACTCTGACACACTGTAATACGTGTCCACTACATGCTATGTCTTGCTCACACTACCCAGTAACATCATCCTACACCACCATGCATTTATTCCTCACTATTATGTATATATATATTAAAACACTACTCTCAATATTTGCTCCCACAATTTTAAATATAATTCATTACATTTCATTCTCACTCATAAACATATTTCACTCTACTACACCCGCTCATGGCTGTCATGTTTATTTTCCCTACTGCTTATTTTTCTATGCTATAATACATTCTTACTCCTCTCACTTCCTACTATTCAAATATTTTGCATCTCTGACTTAACATTGTGTTATTTTTACCTTCCAATATTTTTTCTTTTATTTCTCCTGTCTTGATAAAGAGCAACTGTTCAAAACATTGATTTTTCTTCCTCCACAGCATAATTGCATTAATTTTTTCCTCTTGTTTATTGTTCCGTTTGTTTTGTGTCTATTTTGCCTTGTGTTTGACCTATTTACTTTTTCTTTGCCTTGTGTTGGACCTATAATCATTGCACTGACATAGACTTAATTTAGCTTATCATAGATTTAATTTGGCTTACTTTATTTATTAATTTATAATCACGTGTTTTTTGTTTGTCATATGCCAATATGAGGTTGCCATTATCTACTAAACAGCTGTTTAGAGTTATGTTTTGAATACCAAATGGAAACAAACTTCGATCTTGAACATGCTTTCATCACATTCAAAACAAGAACGAAAAAAAGCTACATTTTCCAACATACAAGTCAAAAGTTTTCAGACCAAAACTCACAGCCAAAATGAGGTGAGTTGATTTATACACCAAGATGACTTTGGAAGACCAAAAATTTCATGTGAAATGCATCAGGATTTGGAAAGATAGCGACAGTGTTTGAATGTTTAACCATTTAGTATTCAGATTTCTCTGTCAAATGTAATGCCTTTTTATTCACATTGTTTTGAATTAGTTACGCATTACTTTGTAGCTTTGAGATTTCAATGATGCGATGTGATTGTTTATTTCTAGAATAAGATTGTAGGATAAGAGGCTGAATCTGGCCAGTTTGAAAATAAAGCTGGTAGAATATTTTGTTCGGATATGGCCAGTTTAACTGTTAAAGGGTTAAACTATATACCATGTCAACTTGTATACCAGAATATACAGTATATATCTATTGGATAACACTATCAATTTTTTTTTTTTTTTTTTGGTCAGTAATGTATTATTTCCTATTGGCTTCTATCTACAAATCAAAGGAAATGACAACTATTCTTTCAGACTTTGCTTTTTGTCACTTAGACATCAATGTTTTAAAACTGACTTGTTTTCCATTACATTTCAAACAGATTTAGTGCTGAGTTGCTGAAGCAGAGTTATCGTTATAGCAAATATTCTGCTCAATATCACAGATTTGCTTGTCAGTTGCTTAACCTTAGCCACTCGAGCATGTCCTTTAGTGGCTGACAATATGTGCATCTCTGATCATGAGCAGGCATAGTGGAGGAGCATCATAACCATGTATTGAGAGGGCGTCTTTGGGGTTTTGAATATATGTAACAAAAGCAAAATTTGAAGTAAATGTTAGCCATTTTTCATACTTTCTAGTGATAAGCAAATAAGAAATAACAGTTGCTACCCATGAACGAAAACCGTCTTACACAGTGTAATTACTGCTGTATTTTTAATCACTGAGAGATCATATACTTATATCCTCTCTCTCTCTCTGCCTTTTCACTCATCACTATAGTAGACTCTGATCTTCAGATTCTGTTGACTGCTATCCATCTTTGCAGTATTCAGTTGTGGTTTCAAAGTTTTTAATAGCTTGGTTGTATGGTCAGTAGTTTGCTTCCTAACCATGTGATTTTGGGTCCAGTTCCACCTTGGACAAGTGTCTTCTACTAAAGCCCTTGGTCAACCAAACACTTCTGAGTGAATATGATAGATAGAAACTTAATGAAGCCTGTCATGTGTGTTACTGTCTCCTTGCTTTGACATCATCTGATAGTTGTAAGCAAATGTCACCATGCAAGTGGTGTCCTTTGATTCCAATCTTCCATGAAAACATGTCTGGTCTTACATTGAAACAGATGGGGGCTGGCAGCAGAAGGGGTATCAGGCTGTGGAAAATCTGCCTCAACAAATTCCATCTAGCCCATGCAAGCATAAAAAGTGGACATTGAAACAATGAGGAGGAGGATGACGACAATGACTGCTCACCAAATTTAAATGACATTTATATAAATCAGATCGTCAAAATTGCAGTAGAACCTTAGCTAATTCTATTTCGAGGAGTTTCTCTTTTTGAAATTTTATTCTCAGTATCAGAAGTTGCTTTGACCTGGGAACTCTTAAGTCAAAGCAAACAGTAGCAAAGAAACGACTGAGAAAAATTAACAAATGCTGTTATTAGTTTTCAGTGATATCATATTACTAGTAATTGTTTCTCTTTTTGTTGATATGGAAACATTTTAATGAGTAGAAAACATTTTAAAAATACATCCTATATAAATCCTTTATAAATGTCCTGACATTTTCCATTTCAAGCATTAGTGGTTGCTTTTAGCAATTTGAAGTGTGAGCTGCAACTATACAACAAACTAAGCTTAAAATTTATTCTTACTTTTCCCAGATTTTTTTTTTTAACCAAAGAGATTCATAGTAATTATCATGAGTCTCAGCTCACCAAGAAGTTACAATGTCAATGCCGGATAGTCAGATGGGCAAGACAATGCCTTTATACTAACCACAGTGCCCTTGGTTTTCAGTGACATAGTACAATATTATGAAGAGTTTTGATGTAGCAGACTATTTTACTGCACTTCAGTCTAAGTGGTAGTATTAAGTTCAAATTGTCAACATGGCTGTATGGTTAAGAAGGATACTTCACAACTATGTAGTTTTAGGTTAAGTCCTATTGCATGGCACCTTGAGAATCTTCTATAGTCTGGAGTTAATCAGAGCCTTGTGAGTAAATCTGGTAGATGGAAATTGTGTAGAAGCCCAGGGAAGCAGACATGATGGCAGGAGATCCCTTTAATTGTGTCAAGAATACGACACTTCTTTATTGCTGGTTCCATGAAAAAACACTCAATACATTCTGTAAAGTGGTTAACCTTAAGGAAGAACATCCAGCCATAGAAACTAAAGCAAAAATGAAACTTATGAGATAGAGTCCTCTGAGCCATCTAAATTAACAGTATCCCCATATATATAATTATATATATATATTTATATGAATTTGTGTGTTTTGTGTTGGTGCTTCATCACTTGACAACCAGTGTTGGTTTGTTTACATCTCCATATCTTGAGAGTTTGCCAAAAAGGGACAACTAGAATAAGTACTTGACTTAAAGTAAATACTGAAGCCTTCTATGCAGTGTCCCAGCATGTCTTCAGTTCAAAGTAACATACAGTGGGACTGAACCATGAGCCTTGTAAACGGGAAGTAAGCTTCTTGCCATATAGGCATTCCTGCACCTAATTTGAATGAGTGTAGTTATATTTGTTGTACAAGGTGGTATCAAAAAATTCCCAGACTAATTATGTAGTGTACCGACAGATGGTTGCATACACAGTGAGAGCTGGTAGTGACTTCCATGAGGCAGTGTGCTGAGTGACATCGTATTTACTTTGCAAGTTGTGAAATTTGTGTTTTTGTGATCATGCATATGTTGTAGTCTGTGATTTTTGTCTTGGACAGGAATAAAGAGCCAACGTAAAATTTTGCATTAAACTTGGGAAGTCTGCTACAGAGATATTGAGCATGCTTTGGTCAGCTTACGCTGATGAGGCGATGTATGGAATGTTCTGAGTAGCCCGAGCACTTCAAAAGTAGAACATCTGGAAGATGATGAGTAATCTGAAAGACCTGCCACAAACGTCACCCCTGGAAATGAGGCATTGTGCATTGGAATTCATTCCCCAGGGCCAGACTGTCAATTGACAGTCCTATTGCAATGTTTTGAAGCATTTGAGTTAAGCTATTCGGCAAAAGCAACCAGATCTGTGGAACGTAAAGATTCTTCATGACAACAATGCATCCTGTTACTGAACTCTCCTCATTCATTGCCAAAAACAACAAAGTATCGCTTCTGCACTCACCCTATTCACCACATTTAGCACTTACGGACTTCCATCTCTTCTCCAACATGCAAATGCAGCTCAGAGGTTGCTGTTTTAACACCATTGTCGAGATCCAGGGTGAACCACCAAAGGTTCTCAACTCACTTACAGAAAACAACTTCCAGGCCAGATTCCAAAAGTGGCCGGAATGCTGGGACCAGCGTATTGCTGTGCAAGGTGACTATTTCAAAGAAGATGATGTTAAGACTTACGTAAATATGTTTTTTTTTTTTTTTTATTAAACATGACTAGTCTAGATCCAGAAGAATTTGCAATACCCCTGAGTAGCTCCTGCAGTTTCTGTGTAGGGCAAAGAGCTACAATGAATGCATTGTAAGTGAATATTGTAGTCAGAACCAGTACAGAAGCTTTCTGCGACTACTACTACTACTACTACCACTTATATTGATCATGCAGCTTGATCAAACCTGGAATCTTGCCTCACTGTCATATAGCATTGCGTGTGTGTGTGTGTTTATGTGTGCCTTCATCTTGGCATCACATGTTGGTTGTAAATGCGTATCACCATCATACAAGTGATGTTCATTTCTAGTTTTCCATGATTACAAGCATAATTGAGTGGTTAACAAGCTTGCTCTCAAACCATATGGTCTCAGGTTCAGCTTGGGCAAGTGTCTTCTGCTATAGCCCCAGTCTCAAAGCTTTGTGAGCAGATTTGGAAGATGGAAACTGAGAGAAGCCCATGTATATATAATGTACATGTATGTATGTACGTATGTATACATGTGTATGTATGGGTGTATGTATGAATATATGTGTGGGGCAGGGTTCCTTGTTTTGACATCATGATTGTAAAATAAGCATCAACATCATACAAACAATGTTGTTTACTTCCAGTCTTCTGTGGAAAGACATATCTGGTCATGGCAAAATATTACCTTGCTTGAAAACAGGTGAGGGCTGGTGACAGGAAGGGTATCTGCCATAGAAAATCTCCATCAGCAACTAACCTATGTAAGCTTAGTAAAATAGGTGTTAAGACAATGATGATGATAATGAGGACGATGATGACGGCAATGTAGCAGCAGCAGTGGTGGTGTTGGAGGTGGTAGTGGTAGTAGTAGTAGTAGTCGCAGCAAGCTTCTGTTCTGTTCTATTCTAGTTCTGACTCCAATATTCACTTACAGTGCATTCATTGGTCTAAGGGCTTTAATTGAAGATTACCATGCAATAGGATTGAACCAAAAAAACATAACTGACAGCAATACCTGTGCCTATAACAGAACATAGATAGATTTCTTTATTGGCCACGCAGGGCTGAACATAGAAGGGACAAAATACAAAGTAGAACTTTTATTTTTGGGAAAGAAGAGAAGAAAAAAAAGGTCGAATTCTGATCAAAAGGGATCGTGAGAAAAAAAAAAAGGGTCGAATTCTGATCAAAAGGGATCGTGAAGAGAAAAAATAAATATAAAATGAAAATGAACGTAGGGGCGATAAATAGGGATTGTGTATCACAGAACATAGATAATATTTATATATATATATATCTATTTGTGTACACTAACAGGTGCATGTGTAACAGATAGATCTACAGATTAATGGAGAATAGGTGATATCAGATTGAAAATACATTTTTGAGAACTAATTCTTCTTAGATCTTGCTCTATAAGATTGACGTAAATTGCTAAATATTCTTCTTTAAAGAATAAAAGAAAAACAAAATATACATGTTTTATACTGGTTTTGTATTGAATTTCACCTTCGTGTTGGTATCATTTTAATACATCTGATAGTGGAACATCCAGTAATAGTTCTACAGTTGTTCAACCTATTCTTTTCTACTCTAGGCACAAGGCCTGAAATTTTAGGGGAGGGGGCCGGTCGATTGGATCAACCCCAGTACACAACAGGTACTTAATTTATCAACCCTGAAAGGATGAAAGGAAGTCAACCTTGGCAGAATTTGAACTCAGAACGTAAAGACAGACGAAATACCAGTAAGCATTCCACCTGGCGTGCTAACGTTTCTTATTTCTTTATTGCCCACAAGAGGCTAAACATAGAGAGGACAAACAAGGACAGACAAAGGGATTAAGTCGATTATATCAACCCCAGTGCGTAACTGGTACTTAATTTATCGACCCCGAAAGGATGAAAGGCAAAGTCGACCTCGGCAGACAACCTATTTATTCCTGCAATCAAGATATTTTTTCTTTCCTTTTTATATATGAGTATCTCTTGGTGCATGGCCTAGTGGTTAGGATATTAGATACGTAAATGATCAGACTGCTTTGATCTTCACTTTATATCTAATTCTCTCTTACCTCTCCTGTGTGTATATATATATCTATATATATATATATATATATATATATATATATATTTATATATATACGCATATACATGTGTATATATATATATATATATGTATTCGTTTTCTACAGCAGCTCTAACTAGTTGTGTCTCATGCTAAAAATACACACACTTTTCGAATTGTACAGCAAGCTGTACTTTATAAATCTCGTATGCCTCCATAAACTGCGAAGAAAGAATCAAAATATTTTACAATCAGTGATAGGAGTTATTGCCCCTTGACTTTCAAAAAAAATTTGATATTTTACCTCATAAATATATAATATATACATATATCTTTTACCTTTGTCTTTTGTTTGTTTCAGTTAATTGTCTGCGGTCATGTTAGGGTTACCGCCTTGAAGGACTTAGCCGAGCAAATCGACCCCAGTACTTATCTTTTCAAAGCCTGGTACTTATTCTATTGATCTCTGTGTTACACCTCTAAGTTATGGGGATCTAAACACACCAACAACAGTAGTCAAATGGTAGGGCGGTGGGCAAACAGAATCACATACATACGTACGTACATACATACACATACATACATACATAGTCACTCATAATAAAAAGGAGTACTGGTGGAAAGTCCCAGTGAAACCTCAATAGAATGTAAAGATAATAGACATGATATGTAATGATTTGGGATAGAGAAGAGAAAATGAATACAGTTGTGGAAATCAACTGTCCAGCTGATGTTAATATAAGGCTGAAGATCAATGAAAAAGAGAATACTTACGCTGGACTATTGAGAAATCTGCAGTTACTCTATCCAGATTACAAGTTCAGGTTTATACCTGTAATTATTGGGGCACTGGGATATGTAACACACTGCCTAAATACCAATCTTGAGAAATTAGGCTTCTCAAAACCAGAAGGGAGAAAGCTAATTCAAAGACTACAGATCCAAGCCATCACTGGAACTGTAAAACTTTCCAGAAGTTTATCATTTAAATATATATGAGCATGTCTAGATATGCAACTATATGCATAAGAATACATACATAAAACAAAACATATAAAAACCTACATGGATACATACAAACATACAAAAATACCTTGATAATGTTGTTGAAATTGCAATGAAGGATCTAGGTTAGAAACCGGCCCTTTCTCTAATGACAAGAAATCTTGAAATAAAACTGAATAATCACACACACACACACATACATAGATACATACAACAAACAAACAAACGACAGGCAACCAAATCCATTCACAAGGCTCTGGTTCACACAGGGCTATAGTAGAAGACATTTGACCAAGATGTTGCAGAGTATGTGGTTGGAAAGCAAACTTCTCACCACATAGGGAAACTTTATTGATTTACATTACAAACATAAATTATGAATTCACAAACAGAAATATATAATGTGCATATGGTGTTCCATAATGTGTGTGTGTGTGTAACATAGGCAGCAAGTTGGCAGTAATGTTAAAACATCAGCAAATTTACTTTGTGGTATTTGTTTCAAATCATTGCAATCTGAGTTCAAATTCTACCATGGCCAACTTTACTGTTCATTCTTTTGGGATCAGTATATAAAATAGCAATCTAGTCCTGAACAGAGGGAAGATTTTTCTTCTCTTCTTCTTCTTCTTCTCATTAAGGGATAGTAAAATCCAATGAAAGTACTGGTTAGTTACCTATTCAAAGAATGTTGAACATTACAATTAGTATTCAACTTGCCTCGGACTTGTGCCTTGGAGACTAACTTTCTAGGTGCAAGCCCATGGTCATTCATGACCGAAGGGCTTCTCCTCATATATATATATATATCATCATCATCATCGTTTAGCGTCCGTTTTCCATGCTAGCATGGGTTGGACGGTTCTACTGGGGTCTGTGAAGCCAGAAGACTTCATCAGGCCCAGTCAAATCTGGCAGTGTTTCTACGGCTGGATGCCCTTCCTAACGCCAACCACTCCGTGAGTGTAGTGGGTGCTTTTTAAGTGCCACCCGCACAGGTCCGAGACAGAGCTGGCAAACGGCCACAAACGGATGGTGCTTTTTATGTGCCATCGGCACGAGGGCCAGGCGAGGCTGGCAACGGACACGAATGGATGGTGCTTTTTACGTGCCACCGGCACGAGGCCAGTCGGGGCGGCGCTGGCAACAGTTGCGAAACGGAAGGTTCTCTTACATGCCACTGGCACCGGTAACACATCTGTAATTTCCATTGATCGATTTCGATTCTGATCCTCACTTGCCTCAACAGGTCCACACATACATAATATATATATATATATATATATATATATATATATGTATATATCATCATCATCATCATCGTCTCGTTTAACGTCCGTTCTCCATGCTAGCATGGGTTGGACGGTTCGACCGGGGTTCTGGGAAGCCAGAAGGCTGCACCAGGCTCCAGTCTAATTTGGCAATGTTTCTACAGCTGATGCCCTTCCTAACGCCAACCACTCCGTGAGTGTAGTGGGTGCTTTTTACGTGCCACCTGCACAGGTGCCAGGCGGCTGCAACGGCCACAGTCAGATTGGTGTATTTTATGTGCCACCGGCACGGAAGCCAGTCGAGGCGGTGCTGGCATCGGCCACGAGTCGGATAGTGCTTTTTACTACCACCAGACCAGGGATCCTGGCTGGTTCAATTCGATTTCGATTTCGCTTGCCCCAACATGTCTTCACAAGCAAAGGGGGTTGGCAAGGGTGCTGTCGTACGGTCGCATTGGAGTATTTTACGTGCCACGGCCACGAGTCGGATAGTGCTTTACGTACCACCAGACCAGGGATACTGGCTGGTTCAATTCGATTTCGATTTCGCTTGCCCCAACATGTCTTCACAAGCAAAGGGGGTTGGCAAGGGTGCCTGTCGTACGGTCGCATTGGAGTATTTTACTGCCACGGCCACGAGTCGGATAGTGCTTTACGTACCCCCTACCAGGATCCTGGCTGGTTCAATTCGATTTCGCTTGCCCCAACATGTCTTCACAAGCAAAGGGGGTTGGCATGGTGCCTGTCGTATGGTCGCATTGGAGTATTTTACGTGCCACGGCCCCGAGTCGGATAGTGCTTTTACGTACCACCAGGCCAGGGATCCTGGCTGGTTCAATTCGGTTTCGATTTCGATTTCGATTTCGATTTGCTTGCCCCAACATGTCTTCGCAAGCATGGGGGGTTGGATGGGTGTCTGTCGTCGGATGAGGTTCTATATCGACTTCGCTTGCCTCAACCGGTCTTTGTGTCCAAGGGAGGAAAGGCATTCATAAGTGGGCTGGGCTCACTTGTCCTGCCTGGTCTTCTCACGTACAGAATATTTCCAAAGGTCTCGGTCTCTGGTCATTCCTCAGTGAGGCCTAAAGTTCGAAGGTCGTGCTTCACCACCTCGTCCCAGGTTTTCCTGGGTCTACCTCTTCCACGGGTTCCTCAACTGCTAGGGATTGGCACTTTCTCACACACCTATCTTCATCCATTCTCGCCACATGACCATACCAGCGCAATCGTCTCTCTTGCACACCACAACTGATGCTTCTTAGGTACAACATTTCTCTCAAGGTGCTAACGCTCTGTCGAGTATGTACACTGACAAGGTCATACTCACTAAGGTCTGAATACATTTCTTACAACACTCACCGACAAACCGCTGCCAAGCAGCTCAAAAAATTCTGTCTGTCTTGTCAAAAATCAACACAACGAATAGAATGATGCATGCGCAGGAAGCAAGCTTCCTACCACACAGCCACATCTGTGCTTTTATGCACACACACACACACACACACATACAGATATATAATGTACATATGTGTGTGTGTATGTATATATATATATATATATATATATACATACACACACATATGTACATATATATCTTAGTGTGTGTGTGGTGTGTGTGTCACACACACACCATACAGATATCTATGTACATATGTGTGTGTGTATGATATATATATATATAATATATATATATATACATACACACACACATATGTACATATATATCTGTATGTGTGTGTGTGTGTGTGTGGCATAAAAGCACAGATGTGGCTGTGTGGTAGGAAGCTTGCTTCCTGCGCATGCATCATTCTATTCGTTGTGTTGATTTTTGACAAGACAGACAGAATTTTTTGAGCTGCTTGGCAGCGGTTTGTCGGTGAGTGTTGTAAGAAATGTATTCAGACCTTAGTGAGTATGACCTGTCCTCAGTGGAGGAGGAGCTCGTTAAGGCGGTAAATAGAATGGACAAGCAGTTAGAAAGAGTAAAGAGTTTTACAGAGGCTTCAGAGGTGATAAAAAGGGACGTGGACCTAACCAGACTGAAGAAGCTGTGTAAGATGACACAGAAGGTTGGCAGTGATGTAAAGTTATTACACCCATAAAAGGTTATGGTAAATATGGAAAAGATGACCATTACCTTCAAGGTGTACTCAGTGGAGAGTAGGAAGGTGGAGCGTATGGAAATGGAAAAAGTAGAAAAAGCATTGATGAGGCTTTCGAAGGAAGTGACATACATAGCAAAAGGAAATGGATATGGGATGGTGGTTGTCCAGTTTAGGACAGCGGAGGAGGCAAAGAGGCTGGCGAGTACAACAGTGAGAAGGGAGGAAGTGGTGCTTCTACCCACGTACCTTGGAACAAAGACTTCTAAGGTGAGGGTAGAAGGAATCCCACCCGATATAGAAGTGGCTTGGGTTGTGGCAGTTGTCCTCGTTGGTAGTGAGGAGGAGGTAGCTGTCCTCCAAGCTATAGAGATGGAGGAAGGAGGATATAAAGGAAAAACATTGGAAATCATCATACAAGTGGAGGTGAAGCAACTGGAAAATTTGGTGGGGACAGTGACGTTGGGAGAAATAGTATTGAGAGTATGGGTAGAGGGCAGAGTTCCACGATGCTTTAAATGTGGCCAGAAAGGCCACATTAGAACTCACTGCATTCTACAGAAGAAGTGGTGCTGGAGATGGAAGAGAAAAAGGAAGAAGTACAGATAGATGGAAGGAACAAGGAGGATGAATGGACAGGGACGGAGAATAAAAGGAAAAAGAGAAAGAAGAGGAAGAACAGTCAGGGTGATGTGGGACCCCAGACCAACTCCATTGCACCCAAGACCACGCAGACTCACCCTCTCTCCCCCCACAGGAAAAAAAAGAAGACACCACAAAATTTACAAGATCCCTCCCCCGGTGAAAAAGGTTACATGTACATGGAGGAGAGAGTGTTGTCACTCAGTGATGGGGAAAACGGTAAGTGAAAGACTAAATCAAAGACTAAGGAGGACTCAGGACTCAGAGGTGGCGAGTGGTGTTACTCAGTGTGGGGTGAGTAACACACTTTTCAAATTCTCATTTCTCAAGTTATCATCCATGTATCATTATTTTAATATTTTGATTTTAATGTTTTTCATGTTCATTTTCATGTGTCATTCATTCATAGCATCATATTTTTATCTTAACATGATGTCCCCATCTATGTAATGCCTTTATGGCAATTTAAAAGAAATAAAGAAGCTTGCTTCCTAACCACATGGTTCTAGTTTCACTCCCACTGTATGACACCTTGGGCAAGTGTCTTTTACTGTAGCCTTGGGCTGACCAAATCCTTGTCAGTAGATTTGGTAGACGGAAACTGAAAGAAGTCTGCAGTACGTGTAAGTATATATCTATATATATAAAACTGTAGTTGTGTGAGTGTCTGTCTCCTACGATTTAGATTCCTAACTCCTCCCACATTTTGCGGTGCAGTTTAACCAAATTCGGGTATCTTATAGTCGTGATTCATATCAAGCCCGTCTGAGTATTAGCGCGCGTCTACGATGAGTCTACGATTTTAAAAATAATTTAACATCATTTTTTATTCCATTTTAATGCATAATTTTTCGTGTGTCGATGGCGGCGGAGTTGGCGTCCACGCTCACATCTGCACCTGTTTGCTTCTCCCCCTCGTGAAGCTGTGGGGAAGGGAGTTTAAGGAAATCAACGTCGTAATGCGTTGTCAAGTTGACCAGCGTTCTTTTAGAACAACGACTTCATGGCTTGAAGACACCAAAACAGAAATGGCTAAGAAAGCCCGAATTGGCATCTATAAGGGAAGTAACTCTCTAAAAATGCTTATGTAGTTATTTCCCTTACAAACCCGAGCAACGCCGGGCGATACTGCTAGTATATATATATATATATATATATATATATATATATACATGTGTGTATGTGTCTTTGTGTTTGTCCTCCATCACCACTTGATAACTGGTGTTGGTGTGTTTACGTCCCTTTAACTTAGTGGTTCAGCAAAAGCAACCTATAGAATAAGTACCACGCTTAAAAAAACATTAGTTTTGGTGTCTATTCATTCAACTAAAAATTCTTTAAGACTTACAAATGTATCATTTTTAAAGAAACCCCTCACCATAAAAATGATATAATCAAAGCTGGACTGCTTACTCGATCCTCTTTTTTTCCGGCCCGGGCCAAACAACTATAGTTTAAAGGCCATGGACTGAAGATGGGAATTTTCTGAGTCCTCTCCTCCACCACCCCTTTCGCGAGCGCGCATTTTTTTTTTTTTTTGTCATATTCGTTTAGAGGAAGTTGTTTTACAACTATTACAGTATTTTCTTTTTATGACCGGGTCAAACTGCATTGTCCAATCTTTCCTTCATTTCATAACACAGGTGTTGTGATTTTAAGAGAAATTTAGCTGCTATTTCAAGCAGGGCGAGCCTCAGCGTACAAGCTCCTTCGTACTGCACAAGTGCAGTCACATGCACACAGACACACGTCTACACAAATGTACCCCCATCTTCGAATTTGTTTCCTCATAACGTTAAGAAAAATGGTTATTTTTGTAATAAAATTTTCTACAAATACCTTTCCGTTGGTGTAGACTCCGTTTATATAAGAATTTAATATGAAAAAATGTGGTGGGTGCTCGCACACACACGTACATACTCGCGCGCGTGACAGTACGAATGTGCCCCTCACCCAACTTTTTTTTCCGCCTCTTTCCACATTAACTTCCGATATCATCGTAATCTGGACTATCTGAAAGGTGTGTGTTGAAAATTTCATTAAAAGAAATCCATTGTTTAGAAAGATAGAAGAAAACAAATGCGGTGGGGGGGGGGGGGGACGAGGCACACTTGTGTAGTTATGCCTCCGTGTGCGCGCGTGCGCTTGTGTGTGTGCACACATACGAATATATTTGTGCGTGTGTCGTCTAAGCGTTTAAACATTCACCTCTTTTTCCCGTTCTCTTAATATGACTACGGTTCTGCAAGGCTAAGCAAGTTGAACACAGCAGTTGGGTGAGCTTCGCGCGGTTTGCACTCTTCTATTTTTGTCATTCGTAAATCTGATTGTTGCGTCGAAAACAGTCAGGCGGGTTCGACAACTTGGATCAGGGAAACAGAAATGGAAAGTTGTGCTGTTCACTAACTGATTCTGATTATGGAGCTCGATAGTTTAACATCGGTTTCTGTGGGATATTTTGCCGCAAAAAATATCAGTGTTAAAGTAAGTTATATCTGTTCCCATGTTTGGTTTATTTTTCACCCTATTCTCTCTCTTTGTCTGTACACGTACACACACACACATGTATATGTATATATATATATATATACACACACACACACACACACACATATACACACACACACACACACACACATATATATATATATATTTATTTACCCATCACATACATATGTATATACTTAGAAATACTCATATAACAACTTTTAAACGTACTTTTTATTACGTAATTCAACTTGTAAACTTTCGCTTTGTGACTCATAGTTTATCAAGCTTTTTTTAATTATATTATTATTTCCTTTTTTTATTATGTTCTGAGTTCAAATTCCGCCGAGTTTGACTTCTTTCATCCTTTCGGGGGTCGATAAAATAAGTAGCAGTCGAACACCTCTGGGGTCCATATAATCGCTTAATCCGCCTCCGTTAAATACCAGGCCTTGTGCCTATAGTAGAAAGAATTATTATTATTATTATTATTATTATTATTATCATATTATTATTTATTCGGGGTCGATTAAATGATGTACCAGTCAAGTACTTGGATCGATGGTATCGGCTAATTCCTTTCCTCTCAAAACTGCTAGAAAGAATTATAATCAACAGGTGTGATATTTCGAACAACGATGACAAATGTCAATTAAAATTGATAATGTTTAATATTCTTATAAATGTCAACAAAATTTTTCCTCTGTATATTTCTTAATAATTAACATTGTAATAACGTTGTACACAACCCATGTGTGTGTATGTATGTATATATGAATATATATCTGTCCCAAATTTTCTGCGGTGGGCGGATTTTCTTTTAATGCAAGCACATTTGTTTTTCTCAACATTAAATCAATGTTAATATTCGATTTGATAAATACCTTGAAACTGAGGAACCCAGTGGTTTTCAATAATTAAACAAGGCGTAAACCAGATTGCTCTTAATTAATTACATCAACCGTTTCTCTCGTTTCACTGAGATCCACTTTCTTTTCATCCCAATAAAATATAACAAACGTCTGTTCCCTTCACGTGCTGGATTGATATTTCTAATCGATAAGATGTATTCCTTATTTTAAAAATAGATTCTTTGTATGTGACATGTTGTTGCGCACGTAAGCAATATTGTGTTGATGTTGCTCAGTCCCACCCAAGTTAGCCTGATTGAATAGACGTATGATGAAAGGCGTTCCTCTTACGACCATTGCACTTTTTTTTTTTTTTTTTGCATATCTAGGACTACAGTAGCCGATGTATCATTCCTTTATATAGGACGACAGTGTGTGATTTGAAAGGATTTGGTTGCTACTTCTAGTCGAATAAACGCACAGAAGCTCTCCTTAGCTTTTAATATACGTTGTGTAATGTACACACACACACACACATATATACGCACACACACACACACGTACATCTACATATGTGCATACATACATATATTGAATGTGTGTGTATGTCAGAGTATTTAGTATAGTTCGAGCTGTGTGACCCTTCTGTACTTAACAGATGCTTGCTTGCTATTTCCCTTGAGCGTTTGTATTCCTTTTTTGTTTCGCGGCTCTCTCTCTCTCTCTTAGTTGAATGAATGTGACAATTTACTCTCCCTGCATATTTGACCCGCCCACATAACTCCAGCATTCCTTGTAACACTAAGTTTTGATTACTAAGATGACGTATTTGAATTTAATCAAAATAAAAGACGGTTTTTATGTATTTCTGATACAAACATATAATCTAATTGGATGTAATTACGTTTTTTAAAAAAAATTTAAATAGTCAGTAGAACTTAGTTGGAATGGTAAAATACAAATAGCATAATCGTTTTGCTATTACTGGAATGTTATGTTGTATATCAGGTGAATGAGTATTCAATCTACTCTTTCGTTGCCCTAGTGACCTAATCTAAAGTTTTTATTTATTTATTTATTTTCCTGAAGCTATTAATTAGTTTTACTTGTTTTCATAAAGCTTTCTGAGTGGACTTGGTAGTGGAAAACGAAAAGACGTCTGTCGCGCATGTGTGTGAGTCTCCTACCCCTGCTTGACAACCTGTGTTGGTTTGTTTGCGTCCCTATAACTTAGCTGATTGGCAAAAGAGACCAAAAGAATGAGTACCGAACTTTAAAAAAAAATAAGTGCTGGGATCGATCTGTTTGACCAGTGGCTTCAAGGTGGTGCCCCAGCATGGCTGCCGTATAATGACTGACTCGAGTAAAAAATAAATCTTGTGAATTTGTACTGAGAAAATATGAATAAAACAAACTAAACACAGCAGACTCAATGTTGTCACCTTAATCCTCCTATCTTCTGGTGAAATGGTTGATAAAATGTCAATAACATGATATTTGATCCATAATCAGACAGATAAGAAAGTTTCTCAAAAATGACGACTTTGTTTTCATTAAAGTTTCAAGAACAAAACATCAATCGTGTGTAATGACAGCAAGAAAGCTCCTAATTTATCTAGCTGTGTGAAACCTTTCATAATGACCACAAAAAAGGGAAAGAGAGGTTCTGAGTTGTCAAAGAGCTGGTTATATATAACCATACCCAAAGTTCAGTTTTTTTGCCTCTACGCTCTTCCCCACTCATGCACCAACGACTTGCTTGGTGTCAACTGCATCAATGTTGACTTCAATGACTATACGACTACCTTTTATCCATTACCCACCTCGACCAAGAATCATCCACATCTTTATCTAGGTACCTCATGCAATACCTCTACAGTTTTCATGAACAAAGTCATCAAAATATTCTCCAGTTGACCATAGACAGGAAACTATCTGAACTGGTCACTTTGTAAGGTTTTACATTTTGCCCTTGACAGCTGCATACATTTCATTGTAAGAGAAGTGAGTGGAAGGACAGAGTTTGTGGAGTGTGTATGGAAACTAAAACTGGTGGGGAAGCAAACAATTACTGCTCTTCCAACCCATAGTTACTGCCCTCCTCATACTCTTCTCATCTAGCTCCTCCATGCACCTCTTCACTATATAGATGTTAAATCCCTATACATTATCAGCCGACACAATGCTAATCTTCTCATCCTCAAGTATTTTTAAGATCATCACACTAACCTCAAACCCAGCACCTCTGCTTCCCTTTGCCTTGCTAAATTTATTCTTTTCCTTTCCATGGCAAATTTTACCAGCAAATCACTGGGATGTCCCTGAGAACTAGGATAGGTCTTAGCTATGTTAACCTCTTTGTAGATTACATCAGGGCTCAAGTCTTTGCCTGGCTCACAGGTTCCACCTCTGAACTGTATAGTAAACACATCAAGGATCACATCAGAACCACCTCCTTCACTCATTCTTAATTCACTACTCTCATTACCTTCATCAATCATTTCTACCTAGCCCTCGAGTTCTATTCAACCATCTCCTCCTCCTCTATCATCATTGATCACCTAAACTTCTTCCTTTCCACATCTATTTTCTATATATTCACCTGACTCCCACTCTTGCCTCAGCTTCACCGCTTCCCACCCCAGCCACTCTAAATCTTCCATCATAAATCCTACTCCTTCACTGCTTCTGTAGCTATGATCTTGATTTTGTAACCCAGTCCTATCTGATTACAGAGCATGGAACCCTATCAAAGACTTTTGTTAGGTCAATCAATGTATGGTAGATAAATATTTACTCCTAGTTAAGTACATCCATAATTATCTCATTAGGCAGAGGACATCAGTAGCACAAATTCAAACCGCTTTTCCTCTCATCTAATTCTCTTACATACCAACTGTGCTATATCTCTTTCAGTAACAACATGCATGTGAATTTGTGTTTAGATAAATAGGTAGGTCAGTTTGTTGGTCAATCAACTTATGTTGTTCTAAGTTACATCCTTTTTTACTTTACATGGAAAAATAAACCTTAACTTCCATTAATGCAAAAATAAACCTTAACTTTCGTCAATTCATCCAACTTCATGTTGATCTCAGTGAACATATTTAAAAGCATAAAAATCTAAAAACACCTAAAAATCAATACTGAATGGAAAATCAAATAAAATATATGTGAAAATATGTACAAATCGTTTATTCAAACAGATATATGCTTAGAAATTTTTTTTAATGATTTTTTGTTATATTGTTTTTCAAGTCACATATGTTGGAGCCAATTAACAATGTAAATTGAGGTATATCTGTATATATATATATATATATATATATATATATATATATATATATATATAATCAAAATAAACAAAAATTTAGATTCAGATGAAATTGTATGGATAATACCATACTAAATTCTGGTGCCTCAACTTAAGTACCATATTCATCAGAATCTAATTTTTTTGCTGAACTCATCTACCATACCCAAAGTGTGTATATATATATATATATATATATATATATAAATAAACAGCAGGAGTGGCTGTGTGGTAAGTAGCTTGCTAACCAGCTACATGGTTCCGGGTTCAGTCCCACTGCGTGGCATCTTGGGCAAGTGTCTTCTGCTATAGCCCCGGGCCGACCAATGCCTTGTGAGTGGATTTGGTAGGCGGAAACTGAAAGAAGCCTGTCGTATATATGTATATATATATGTGTGTGTGTATGTGTTTGTGTGTCTGTGTTTGTCCCCCTAGCATTGCTTGACAACCGATGCTGGTGTGTTTACGTCCCCGTTACTTAGCGGTTCGGCAAAAGAGACCGATAAAATAAGTACTGGGCTTACAAAGAATAAGTCCCGGGGTCGATTTGCTCGACTAAAAGGCGGTGCTCCAGCATGGCCGCAGTCAAATGACTGAAACAAGTAAAAGAGTAAAAGAGATCAGATTTCAGTTTCAAAACAACAACCCTGCCCCTCCAAACTTGTATGTGTTCCACATGTCAGATGTCAAAGAGATTGCAGAACAATGTGAGATGAAGCACTTTGCCTCAAGAACACAAGAACACAATGCATACCTGGTCCAGGAATCAAACTTATGATCTCACAACCATGAATGCTACACTCTAACCCACTTGCCCGGGTGTTCTCACAAACGAAGTGAGATATAATTAAGTAGGTAGACACTGATACATTTTGTAGCTTAGAGATTTTGAAGATGTGATAGTTTATTTTCAGAATGACATTGTTGGATAGGTATGAGTTGTTGGATCTGGTCAGTCTCAATGATTAAAGGTTAATGTATCATAGAGGTTTAAAAAAAATGAATATTTAAATGATGGAACAATGTATGTTTTTTACATGTTTATATATATATTTTGATAGTTTTGGGTTACATACACGCACACACACACACACACACGTAGATAGACACACACACACATATGTGCATATAGACATAATAGGCATAGGCATGGCTGTGTGGTAAGAAGTTTCATTCCCAACCATATAGTCTCAGGTTCAGTACAACTGCATGTCACCTTAGACAAGTGTCTTCTACTATATCCCTGGGCCAAACGAAGCCTTGTGAGAGGATTTGGCAGGCAGAATCTGAAAGAAACCTATTGTGTGTGTGTGTGTGTATGTGTGTATGCTTGTTTGTATACAGTTCTATATTTGAGATGAGGAATTATTTTGTTTGTTGTTAACACGCTACATTTCAGCTGATATATTCTCCAGCCTTCATCAGGTTCTCATTCCTAAGGTATTTTTCGATGTAATTATTTTAGGGTTTATAAATCTAATATCCTCCTATCCTTCCTTAATACCGGTTCCCATATGCTACTTATATCTGCTTAGCAGGTTGTTGTGTCCTAGCATATGTGTTGCTTCTTTTAGTTTTCATATTTTCCAGTGGTGTTCTCTGTCTATTATTTTAACTTCATCCCTCAGGGGGAGGTGGTCTCCATTTTTCCATACATGATCAGCTAAACCCAATTTATTAATACCTCCTCATGTCACAGTTTTGCGATGTTCCTCTACCCTTATTTTGAGGGGGCAGCATGTTTCCCCTCTGTATAACCTACCACAGCTGCATGGGATGGAGTACACGCAGTCTTTGGCCATATTCTCTTCTACTGGTGGTTTTACTCGAAGGAGATATTTGTGAAGTATTATATTACTCTTGAATACTGTCCTGATGTTATATGAGCCACATGTCTTTTCTTTATAATTGGAGTGGACAGTATGTTTTTGGAGTAGTTGTTGCTTAACAGATTGTTATTGAGCTTGATCATTTCATCATGGTGTGTATCATGATCACTACTTATATTCTTTGAACGATGTTTTAGGCACTGAGCAATCCCTCTCTTTACACTGTATGGATGGTGGGAATTGAAGTTGAGGTATCGTCCAGTGAAGGTTGGCTTGTGGTATACAGATATCCTGGATCCATACTTGGTGCGTGTTATTAATACATCCAGGAATGCTAGCTGATTGTCGTTTTCGTTTTCTATTGTGAACTGTATGGATGTCTTTATTGAGTTCACATGATCTAACAGTACTTGGACATTTTCCTGGTGGGACCAGAGTATAAAGGTGTCATCAACATATCACAGCCATAGGGTTGGGTTTAGTGGTATTGATCCTAAAGCCAAATTCTCAAAGTATTCCATGTATATATTGACTATTATCGGTGATAATGGCGAACCCATAGCTAAACCCTCTTTCTGTTGATATATATTAGTGTCCATTCTGAAGTAGGTAGTTTCTACACTGAAGATCAACATTTCCATCAAGTTTCCTATTGGTATACTAGTACGTTCTTTTAGATGGGTGTCTGCCACTAGTTTTTCTTGAATCACCAATAGTGCTTCATCAGTTGGGACTTTGGTGAACAAACTTATCACATCTAGACTCACCATTTGGTTGGATCCAATGGGGATATCCTTGATCAATTCTGTGAAATGGAATTCTTCATGTACGATGTTAACTTTCCTACTAATGGACTGATTATATCCACAAGGAAGTGGCTCAGTGGATATGTTGAATCTCTACAGCTCACTATAGGTCTTAATGGAATACCATCCTTGTGAATCTCAGGGAGACTGTACATGTGTGGTAGTTTACTTTAGTGTTGAGTCAGTTGTCTGTACTTCATTGGTGTAAAGTGATCCGTGTTGATATATGGTTTGAGGAGTTTCGCTTTTTCTAGTACCTCTCTCACTTTTCACCTTAGTTCATCTTTTGGTATCTTTATGGCTATCTCTTCAATAGGGACTATTATGTCCAAGTATGGAATGCACTTGATGGTTGTTGCAAAGTTGAGACCTTTGTTTAGTACTGCTTCTTCAGAGCTTTCTAGTTGTCTGCTACTTACATTAATTACTGCTTTCACAGATGGGTAACGGACTTCAGTCTTCATTCTCTGACCTTTGAGTTTCATAAACTTCTTAATCTGGCATGTCTTCACTTTTTCAAATTCTTTCTTGTGCGGCTTTTCTAGATCTTGTTGAATTCTCTTTCTATCATCATCTCTGGTTATTTTCCTAAGTAATGAAGATAACCCCTCTCTGATTTCATTATTTAGTTGATGGTTTTTCCAGTGGTTATAATGGATCCTCTCATGGACACAGACATGTCCTGCCCTTTCCGTTACTCTTTGAGCTTTATACGAATGCAATGATGTCATTACATTCAAGCCAAGTGGTATTAGCTTTGAGTCTCTACATTTACACAGGAAAGTTAGATGGTTTGAAAGCTGAGCTAGTTTTTGATAGAGTTTCTCTGCATGTCTTATGTCGGCTCCATACCGATTAGATAATACAGTTCTATATTTGAGAGAGGAGGAATTATGTACATTATTTACATTTGACAGATATTTGTCCTCATCTTGTCAAATGTAAATAATGTAAATAATGTGCTTGTGTGTAAGCATGCATGCATGTGCTGCTGTCTCCTTGCCTTGTCTTCATGTAGCAGTTGTAAATGAATGTCAGCATGTTGTAGGTGGTGTCCTTCATTTCCAGCCTTCCATGTAAACATGATTGGTCATGGGGAATACTACCTCACTTGGAAACAGGTGAAGGTTGGCAACAGGAAGGGCATCTTTCTATAGAAAATCCACCTCAGCAAATCCTATCTGAACCTGTACAAGCATGGAAAAATGATGATATATATATATATATAATGAAACTAGAATGATATTTGAAAGGAAAATATAGATTAAATTATACCAGCTGCACATTCATATGCATAACTGTACAGGGATATAGACAGATAGATAAAGAGATAGACAGATAGATAGAGAGCTAGAGAGAAGGGGAGGGAGGGAAGGGAATGTCAATACTTGCCATTAATTTTATTTAACATGTAATTACTATAACCGTATGATTAACATATTTTGAGAACTATGGTTTTTATGAATCTGCATGTTGCTTTAGAAATTTTTTCGCAGTTAATGGTGACTCAGCTTTTGTTTAGACATCACTAAAGGGTGTGAATATATTTGAAAAGAGCAGAAAAATTACAAGTACCGTAAATCCTCAAGTATAATCCGCACTTTTTTTCCCAAAATTTAAAGGTCAAAATCCCTAGAGCGTACTATATACGAGGTTAAAAATGAAAAATATTTTCTAAGCAATGTTTTGAAATACTAAAGAGTAAATTTATTCAATAAAATCGCCATTGACTTCAACCCCGGCTGCCAGATGATTTCAGAATCTCCTGCAACTCTTCTGGATGGTTTCCTTGTTGGTGAATGCTGACATAATCCTTGCCTTCAGTTCATCTTTGGTGTTACAAGAAGTTTTGTTAGTCTCTCACTCAACTGCACCCAACACATAATAATCAAGGGGGCTGCAGTGTGGGGAGTTAGGTGGCCAGATGTTAGGGGTGATGTGGTCACAGAAATTGTCTAACAGCTATGGCTGGGTTCTGCTGCTTGTTTGGCATAGTGCAGAGTCCTGTTGCCAGACATAGGGTCTTCTTCCAGCAGCCACCCTCTTCACCCAGGGCAGCACTACCTCCTCCAGGCATTTGGTGTAGGCCTCTGGGTTGAGTGTGAGACAATGTGGGAAGATGAATAGAGGCATAACGTTGCCATCACTAGTGATCACTCCAAACACCATGGCATGGTGCTGACTGGATGTTTGATTTTTATCACTCTTGGTACATGTCTTCAGATTGACATCCAAACACTCTGAAATGTTTGTATTGCAGCTTCCTGTGTGTGTGTTTGTGTGTAGCCTTGTCTTGAGATCATGGAATAGTTGTAAACAAGCAACACCATGAGACAGGTGATGTTCATTTCCAGTCTTTTTTGAAGAACATGTCTGGCCACGGGAAAATATTCCCTTTCTTGGAAACAAGTGAAGGTTAGTAACAGGAAGGGCATATGACTACAAGAAATCTTTCTCAATAAATTCTGACTCATATGAGCATGGAAAAGTGAATGACAGAACGACAATGACAACAGTGTTGATGACAATGGTGATGATGGTGGTGGTGGGTGGAGTAGGGTGGGGGAGAAGAAAGCATGGTAAAAAACAGGTGAGACCTAAGGATCTGAGCAGTACAGAAGAAATGACAAAAGAAAAAGAGAATTAGCAATATGCTGAACGCATGATCATCCAGCATTGACAGTTGGTGGCAGTGGTGATGTTACCTAGCTTTGGTTATATAAAAAGACTAGCTATTTTGACCCATGCTTCACTCGGATTTTGGTGGTGGTGTTGTTTTGTGCGTTTTGTCTCCTTTTCTCTTTCTTCTTTTGTTCATCTTCTTTGCCTGGTTCTTTTTATTGCCCTCTTCTTTACCCCTCTTTCCAAAATCCCCCAAATTTTTACACCCACAATTAAAGATAACCGCCTCTAGCCCCTGCAGCAACACGAAAAGCCACCATTATTCAAACAGCGCAATCTGTCTATCCCATAAAACTCAATTTTTCCCATATTCCTCACCATGGCAACCAAACGGTAGCCCCAAGTGACTTGCAACCCTCTTCACACCATTGCCCACCCCATTTTACCCACCTGTGTAAATTTTGGTGCCAATCCATTCCCATCCCAAAATTAGACAAATACCCAAGAAATCAAACAACTTTTTCGCATTTCAGTTTTATAGATATTGATGGAATGATTCTATTTAAAATGCCTTTGATCATAAATTTGCATAAATTTGCTGAACCGGGGCCTATATGAGATTAAACAACAGCAACAGTTCTTGCAGTTATATTTATTACCTGCTTTCCCTTTCTGTAGATTCTCCACCACTGGTAATATTTATATCACCTGTATAGTAGAAATGATCTTATTACAAGCAGCGGACAACTGAAATAGCCAACAGCCTTTGCTTCACAATACTATGTTCAGTTAATTACAGCCATGTAACCAATGCACCTAGAAATTTAGTTTCCTGTCAGTCAAGCAGACATCTCAGTGTGGCTTTCCTGAGCTCATTATTCGCGTGCACTATGTAAACAGTGTAGTGTTGCGTTTGTATTAGCTTCCTTTCACATTTGTTTCTTTTTTTTTGTTTACTTTGCTTTGTAATTTTCTGTTAAATTATCCACAAAGTCATGCTATCCATAACTGACTGTTACATTTTCCATAGCAATTATTTCTCTCACTTCTCGTTCTCTCCATGACAACAATTCCTCATTTATAAACTAGTTTATTTTAGGTCTATATATACCCTTGTCTCTGTAATATTCGCAAAACCAGAATATTTGGCATACCTACATATAAAAAGACTAGCTATTTTGACCCGTGCTTTGCTCGGATTTTGGTGGTGGTGTTGTTGTGCGTGTCGTCTCCTTTTCTCTTTCTTCTTTTATTCATCTCCTTTGCCTGGTTCTTTTTATTGCCCTCTTCTTTACCCCCCTTTCCTAAATCCCCCAAATTTTTACACCCACAATTAAAGATAACCGCCTCTAGCCCCTGCAGTAACATGAAAAGCCACCACCACCACATCCACCACCACCAGCTCACCCACCTCCAACACCACTACCACCACCACAAATGCCATCACCACCACACACCAACATTGTTTCCTCATAACTTTCCAAAGAATGAATATTTTTAAATGAAATTTTCTACAAGTACCTTTCAGATGGTACAGATTACAATTATATTGCAATTTAATGTTCAAAAGAGAAAAAAATTAGTGCATATGCACACATACTTACTGTCATCACATATATCTACAAAACGAAACTCGAGCTTTTGAAAAATATTATGTGATGTGTGTGTGTGTATGCATGTATGTTAAAAAAAATTATATATACGTATTTACTGACATTTTGATGGATGGCCATTGACTGTTCAGGAGTTCATCCACCCTTTGACAGGTTTTATTTTTCATCCCGCAGAGTGTCCAAGCAAGCCTGGTGGGGTTGCCAGTTTAGTTGCCAACAACCTGACCATGCGACGGGTTGTACTGGATTATATGTTACTAGTAACACTCAAGAGCGACCTGGCACAACCCAAAAAGTTAAATGTTGCAAACTTTAAATTATCAAGCAACTTGCAAAGATTCCACAATGCTATATAAAGTATGAATCTTGACCCAAACAATCTGCAAGAAGATTTCAAAATAAAATTATTTCAGGTTGCAAGTTCGTCAGTGGGATTTAAATCACATATGTCCAGTGACTGGTTCTCAGATAGATTAGCAGAAATTCATGATCTACTTTTAGAAAAGCAAAACTTAGGCAATACACTTTTCTCAGTCCTTGAACCCTAACTCAAACGAAGCTTACAGAAAGCTGAAAAGGAAAGTGCAGATTGCTCTAAGGAAAATTAAACAGGAATGGTGGAATGATAGAGCAAAAGGGGCACAAGAAGCAGCTGATAGAAATGATGCCAAGGGTTTGTACTCCTATGTTAAGGAGGTATATGGCCCAATATCTTCCTCAGTAACTCCAGTGAGAACAGCAAATGGACGTTTTCTTCTAACTGACATCACTTCTATTCATAAGCGTTGAGTAGAACATTTTTCTGCACTCTTGAATAGACCATCATCCATTGACATAAGGACGATAGATAAAATTGAACACCTTCCAGTTAGTTATAGAAGAGATAGCATTTGAACCAACTCTAAATGACATTTATTTAACTGTGAATAAGCTGAATAACAATAAGTCTCCAGGGTCAGATGGAATCTGTGCAGAAGTTTTGAAATATGGCGGTGACAAAATGTTTGAACTCTTAAATATATTAATTTGTCAATGTCGGAGAATTGAGAAAGTGCCTCAGGACTAGATTGATGCCATTTTAGTCTCCTTGTATAAACCAGGGCCAAAGGATCTGTGTGGTAATTTTCGTGGGATTTCACTTTTGTCTGTGGTTGGAAAGGTACTTGCCTGCATTTTGTTAGAACATTTAAATACCTTTATAGTTCCAAATATAGTGTCTGAGTCTCAGTGTGGTTTTCGATCCTCCAAGACCACAGCTGATTGTATCTTTACTGTCAGACAATTACAAGAAAAGTGCATTGAACAGAATCTTGCTCTATACCATTGCTTTGTTGATTAGAACAAAGCATTCGATACTGTTAATCAAAATGCTCCGTGGCTAATTCTAAGCAAAACGGGTTGCCCAGAAAAATTTGGTAACAAGATCAGGGCTTTGCATCAAGATAGGAAAGCTAGAGTTAATTTTGGTGGTAGACTCTGAATCTTTTGCTGTGGAAAATGGAGTAAAGCAAAGAGACCTTGATGCACCCATCCTCTTTGCAATATACTTTGCTGCTGTGTTGTCACATGCTCTTCAAAACTCTGAGGAGGGTATTTACATAAAATATCGAACAACAGGGAATGTTTTTAATCTGACCAAACTGAAATTCAAAATGAAGGTTGTTACTTCACTCATTAGGGAACTTTTGTATGCTGACGATTGTGATCTTGTCAGTCATTCTGAAACAGGTCTGCAAGCTCTTGTATCTACATTTCACTCGGCTTGTGATGATTTTGGCTTGACCATCAACTTGAAAAAAACAGTTGTAATGCATCAACCTACATGTGGTGTTGTTTGTAACCCCACCCCAACTAAAATTTTTGTTAAGGGAAACTTACTTGAGGTTTTCGATTCATTCGTCTACCTTGGAAGCTCTGTTCAAAATGATGGAAATCAATATACAGAAATATAGCAGCGAATTCAAAAGGCAGCAAAAGCATTCAGTGGCTTGGAGTCATACATTTGGTGCCAGCGACATATAAATAAGAAAACAAAGCTGGCTCTTTACAAATCATTTGTCTTAGCATCTCTGTTGTATTCTTGTGAAACTTAGGCTTGTTATAAAAGGCATTTTAAATTGTTAGAACAATTCCACTAAAAATGCCTTCATCACATTTTAAAAATTAAATGGAGTTCTTTTACTTCAAATACAGATGTTCTTGCATCTTCAGGCACCACCTCAATTAAAGCTATGATTTTGAGGAACCAACTGAGATGGTGTGGCCATATTGTTTGAATGGCAGATGAACGCATGCCAAAACAGCTGTTTTATGGTAAGCTTGCAGATAGGAAACCCTATCAGTGTAAAACTAAAAGAATGTTTAAGGACTACATAAGAACTACTATGAAGTCACTTGGAATGGTTCCAGAAGATATAGAAACCTTTGCTTTGGATTGAGTTGGATGGTGAACAAATGTGTGGAGTGAAAACATTTGAAGAGTTCATGGCAACGCAAGTAAGAAAGAGATTCTAAGGAAGAATGTAACGATTGAGAAGGTGAATGACAATGACCTTTTTGTGTGCACAGTCTGTGACAGACCATGCCTGTCTTTTGCTGGCCTCAAATCTCATCTGTGAATTCATGGAAAACAAACCTCCAGCAACTATTCTGTCTATATGTCTGTGCATTAGCTTTGAATGTAGTGTATGCCAGAAGGTTTCCAAATCCAATGGAAGCCTCAAAAGACATTTTAAGATCCGCAAAGAGCAGAACTTATCTACAGCTCTTGGTGATCCAAATCAGAGGTGCAATCTATGTGGGTGTCTTTTCAGAACATTGGTTTAAAAAGCCACATCAGACGCCATGATGGTGCTAAGGTGTAGGTATAGGAGGTGGTCAAATTCTGCATAAAGAGTAGACAACTACCATGTATGTATGTATGGATGTGTGTGTGCATGTGTGCACCCACCATTTTTTTTTTCCACAACAAACTCTGATATAATCTAATCTACACCATCTGGAAGATATTTGTAAAACATTTTATTAAAAAATGCCAATTTTTATGAAAGATATGCATAAACAAACACAACTTGTATAAATTATCCAAAACTTCCCTCCCCTCTGGCTCCAAAAACATTTTCCATCACAAATTCTTATATAATCAGAATCTTACACCATCTAAAAGGTATTTGTTGAAAATTTCATTATAAATTTATCCATTTTCCTGAAAGATATGAGGAAACAAAGATGGGGGAGGAAGGCAGCACTTGTGTAGTTATACCAAATATTCTTAGTTATACTTATATAACAAAATAATTATTATTTTAACAAAACAGTAAAATTTAGCATATGCTAATGTTTATTTGGTTTTCTTCTAGGTGGTTCTACGTGAAATTGATAACCATGTTCTTGTCGAGGATCTGCATAAAAAAGTGCTTGACAAAATCGGTAATATATTGCTTTCTTTCTCAACACAATAAAAAAGCATCAATTTAAGTCAACGTTTCTCAATTGGGGTTCTGCAAAAGGTTCCTAGGGGTTCTGTGAGAAAGAGTGAGATAAACTAATGCTAATTTCATGATCATAATATTACTATACATGCACAACATATTATTGGTTATTGTAATATTGTAATATAGACATCATCCTAGCTAACCTAGCTAACCTATTATTTATGTTATCAAAAAAATATAACAACCATATATTTATATATCACCGTCACCGTGACCGACCAGGCTATCAGATGTTGCTACACATCGCTGGTCACAATGCGCTTCACATTGTTTTAGCCTTCAAATGATGCTACCCCTCTGGCTAAGCGAGCAGGCCAATATATATATATATATATGATATTTACCATATGAACTATGATGAAAAAATATTTCTTTTATGCAGGGGCTCCTTGAGACATGTAATTTATTTTAAGGGTTACGCAAGGGTAAAAAGGTTGAGGAACACTGATTTAAGTATTTGAAATCCCAATAGAAACTTTAGAAGGCAATGAACTGGCAGTATCATTAGCATGTCAGACAAAATGCTTAATGGTATTTTGACTGAAGGTGGCGAGCTGGCAGAACCATTAGCACACCGGGCAAAATGCTTAGCAGTATTTTGTCTGCCGCTACATTCTGAGTTCAAATTCCGGCGAGGTCGACTTTGCCTTTCATCCTTTTGGGGTTGATTAAATAAGTACCAGTTATGCACTGGGGTCGATATAATCAACTTAATCCGTTTGTCTGTCCTTGTTTGTCCCTTCTGTGTTTAGCCCCTTGTGGGTAGTAAAGAAATAGGTATTTTGACTGTCTATACATTCTGAGTTCAAATTCTGCCAAGCTCAACTTCACCTTTCATCCTTTTGGGGTTGATAAAATAAGTACCAGTTGAGTACTGGGGTCAATGTAATCAACTTACCCCCTCCTTGAAATTGTTGGCCTAATGCCAAAATTTGAAACCAATATTTTTCTTGTATAATACTTTTAGTTTTTTTTTTTATCCTTCTGCTTCATAATATTGTTTGATGAAATCAGTCCCTTTTTAGTTCAATTTTCATAAATTATGACTTATACTTAATTGTAATTTTCTTTAAATAAATGATATAAAACAAACCATAGTAGCATGGTTTATAGCCTTTAAACCCTTTAATAGCATGGCTTATAATTTTTAAAGCCTTTAACCATTTAGCATGGTTAAATATGATATTCATTCATATTGCTTTGAATTAATTGTCCATTACCTTGTAACTTCAAGATTTCAGTGATGTGATTGTTTATATTTAGAATGACATTTTAGGGTAGCTGTAAGAGGCTGGATCTGGCTAGTTTGAACTTGAAGCAGATAGAATATTTGGCTGGTTTAAATGTTAAAGGTTTACCAGGTTAAGGTGCTAAAATGCTTCTATATTGGCCAAGTATGCTATGTATTTTCAGTCAGTATAAGAACTATATGATTAATCCAAAGTGAGAGTTAATCAGTGATGCCATAAGTTGATGAGTTAGAGTCAAGGGTTTTACGTACTGACTCCAGAGCCTTGGTTATTAATAAATATGAATATACAGGGTGGCCCAAAAGTAGGTTTATAGTTATCACATAAGCACTTTAAATTTCTTTTAAAACATTTTATTACATTTAAATTTCTCTTACAAACTGAAATGGGAGCTTAAAATTAACTAAATTAGCATAGAATAATGGTTTCATATTTTATTATAATCAAGATCTAAACTGTTAAAATACGAATACAAAAATAATGGCATGGGAGTGGCTGTGTGGTAAGTAGCTTGCTTACGAACCACATGGTTCAGGGTTCAGTCCCACTGCATGGCACCTTGCGCAAGTGTCTTCTACTATAGCCTCAGGCTGACCAAAGCCTTGTGAGTAGATTTGGTAGACGGAAACTGAAAGAAGCCCGTCGTATGTATGTGTATATATATATATGTATGTGTGTGTATATGTTTGTGTGTCTATATTTGTCCCCCAACATCGCTTGACAACCGATGCTGGTGTGCTTACATCCCCATAACTTAGTGGTTCAGCAAAAGAGACTGATAGAATAAGTACTAGGCTTACAAAGATTAAGTCCTGGGGTCGATTTGCTCAACTAAATGTGGTGCTCCAGCATGGCCAGTCAAATGACTGAAACAAGTAAAAGAGTAACTGTAAACCTACTTTTGGGTCACCCTGTATATCCTTCCTGTTTCTCTTTCTGTTTCACTTATTCATAAATGCTACAATTGCACTCTTAAACATTTTGTTTCTCTATTTGTTTATTCATTTAAAAATTAAGATTCTTAACAGTAACTCTTAATACTTATTTGTGTGATTTCTATATAACACTTAATCTATCGGTTTCAATTAGTGTTTCCTAGTTTCTGTACCATTTTTCTATTTTACTTGTTTCAGTCATTAGACTGTGGCCACACTGGGCACCACCTTCAAGGGTTTTAGTCGAACAAATTGACCCAGGACTTATTTTTTAAATCCTGGTATTTATTCTATCAGTCCCTTTTGCCAAACAGATAAGTTACTGGGACATAAATGCACCAACACTGGTTGTCAAACATTGGCAGAGGACAAACATGGACACAAAGATGTATATATATATATATATATATATATATGACGGGCTTCTTCCAGTTTCTATGTACCAAATCCACTGACGAGTCTTTCGTCACCCTGAGGCTACAGTAGAAGAAACTTGCCCAAGGTGCCACGTAGTGGGACTGAACCTGGAACCATCTAGTTGAGAAGCAAGCTTATCACACAGCCACGCCTGCGCCTGTCAACTCTGCATTGAATGCTTTTGTTCTAACAATGGCTTTTGGTGTAGAAATCAGCAACTTCACCTAGAATCATACAAATATTTTTACATACATTCCTACAGTATTTCAAATCACAGATGATCACATATTTCACTTAAAAATAGCATGTCATCACAATTTTGACCAAATAATAGTTTTATTTAACCTAACATCTGATGTCAGTTCCAAACAAATTGGAAATTTAATGCATGAACATTAGATAATTTGAACCAAATCTGTCTCTAATAAAATGACGGCTCTTCTTTTGTAATAGTTTCCATATCAAGGGAAATCACTCCGTCATCTACTCTACGATATCGTACCTTCCCCTTCAGCTGGCAGAATCGTTAGCACGTCGGGCGAAATGCTTAGCGGTATTTCGTCTGCCGCTACGTTCTGAGTTCAAATTCCACCGAGGTCGACTTTGCCTTTCATCTTTCCGGGATCGATTAAATAAGTACCAGTTATGCATTGGGGTCGATATAATTGACTTAATCCGTTTATCAGTCCTTGTTTGTCCCCTTGTGGGCAATAAAGAAATATATATAGAACTCGCCCCTTTCAACAAGCAGAATATTGAGTGGCTATTGTTATAAGATAAGTATCTTGAGGCGAGCGTAGTCTCTTGATATTTTCTTACATTGTTTTTGATTACACAGAATATGATTAAAATCTCGAGAAAATTGGAAATGTGTTCAATATTATTACAAAAATATGATTGCAAAACAAATTCTCTAGTAAAGAAAATCATGATTTGAGATTTTTTTCTTTCTCAGTTACAAAATTACTTCTTAGCTACCTTTCTCTATTTTCTAGTAATGTTCGAGCCACTTTATATCATTTGAAATGCTAGAAATAGCAGCTAAATCTCCCTAACTTACAACCTACTCTTAAAGAAGGATTCTTTGGGTAATATAGTATATATTAATTAACAGGATGATTGAGGCTAGAATGCCTTTGATGGTCGGCCTGCTCAACCAAGGTTGGCTTTGGGCCAATCAACTACAATAACATCAAGAACAAATTAATCAAATTAATTAATTTAATGCACTCATTATTCTATTCCAGGTGTAAATAAGAAGTACCACTGTTATTTTGCTGTCATGATGGGTAAACGAAAACCAACTCAGAAACTGAAACTCACTGATTACATTCCATCTTCTTGCAAAGGTAATTAAAACTTTTTGATTACCAAGATTTATGGGGAATAGGGACAAAAAAATGAAAATTAAAATGCCGATATTAGCACATTAAGAACTCTAGTCTATTGACTGATTTAATGCCCCAGGATTATATAGAATTGGGAAGACCCTTAGTGGCGAAATTTGAAAACATTTTTACAATCTTTGCAGTTGGGGTAAGCAAGGCAGATTCACCAGAATTATGTGAGCACTTCTGATCAAAATTTGTTATTATGATCTTTAGTGCAAGCAGCCAAAACAAAGTGGTCAGACATACCAAATTTGCCTGGCCTGCAAGAAATATTCTGCCTTGCTTACCCCAACTACAAGGATCTTTTTTTAAAATCTTTTCAAAATTTCATCCCTTCAGTGTCTTATGAATTCTCTATCATCCAGAGGCATTAGATCAGAGTTCTCGCTATCCTGACATCAACATCATCATCATCATCATTTAACGTCCGTTTTCCATGCTAGCATGAGTTGGACGGTTCAACCGGGGTCTAGGAAGCCAGGAGGCTGCACCAGGCTCCAGTCTGATCTGGCAGTGTTTCTACAGCTGGATGCCCTTCCTAACACCAACCACTCCATGAGTGTAGTGGGTGCTTTTTACATGCCACTGGCACAGGTGCCAAGGGAGGTTGGCAACAGCCACGATCGGTTGGTGCTTTTTACGTGTCACCGGCATAGGTATCGCAACTACAATTTCATTTGATTTTTGATGCTGACATCCCTGGAATCATGATACTAGCAAAAACAGTACAGAAACCTCAAAGCACACAAATATAAAAAAACTAAATATACATATAGAACCTTTAAATACATGTTATCAAAATGAGCCAGTAAGGGGCCTTTACATGAGTGGCCCCCAATCTCTTTTACACTACAGACTGGTTTCATGCAAGACAATTTTTCCTCAGACTGGGGGATATTGCATATTACAAAACACAAAGTGCATAATATACAATTTAATTGTTACATATATAATACACATATGATGCAAAAACACCTTGCAAATTGCCATAATCAATAAAATAGAAATAAAATTTAGAAATTTATTCTTTCTGTGCAGCCTGGTACTAGTCTGCATCCTGATAGTTGGGGTCCCTGCTCTACATGATCAATCACCCTGTTAACAATAGCAACTAATTTCCCTCAAGTTACAGTACATGGTCAAAAAAAACAAACAAACACTTAAATAAAGTGGTTCTAGATATCCCCAAAGATGAGATAATCTCTATGTATATAAATGGCAAAATGTCTGTCTGTGTGTGTGTCTATGTGTCCTTTATACATATCCACAGTTTTTCAGTTAGAGGGCTCGCACTTTCTATGGTCATTCAAAACCGTCCAAGGGTGGTCGTACATATCTTTACATTTCCCCAGTCACTCTGGAAATCCATTAAAAAATCACTAGAAGTGATTTTTTTGTGAATTTTCTATCCAAAACCCAATCAAAATGCCCAAAACTTGATACGCCAATTGAATGCCAGCTAGCTGTATGTGATTGGTTAGAGATTTGGACAGTACTCGCGTGTATGTGCACATGCGCGCAGCTGTATATGCATGCACTAGCACTATGACCCGGCATTGCTGGGTCATAGTGCTATTCAAAGATAGCATGCATTTTCACTATAGGTCCTCTTAAACAAAGCTGACTCAAGATTAAACCACAAGTCATAGAGAGGAATCTAAACCAAATACTTTATTTAAGGGAGGATACTCTAGAATAGTTTCTCATTATCTCCTCTAGCACCACAAGAGTAATTAAGCTCAAATTTTAAATAAACCTTTATGCTGTTTACATTAAATTATGTTTCATTGTTGCACCTATTTAAAACCACATGGGCTGAGCCATTGAGAATTAAGTGACATATGTTGAGGTAGTTCAGTACTAGTAACCTTAGTTATTTGGCTAGCTGTGGTACTCATATCTCATCATTTGAAGGCGGCAAGCTGACAGAATCGTTAGTACGCCGGGCGAAATGCTTAGCGGTATTTCGTTTGCCGTTACGTTCTGGGTTCAAATTCCGCCGAGGTCGACTTTGCCTTTCATCCTTTCGGGGTCGATTAAATAAGTACCAGTTACGCACTGGGGTCGATATAATCGACTTAATACCTATGTCTGTCCTTGTTTGTCCCCTCTATGTTTAGCCCCTTGTGGGTAATAAAGAAATAGGTACTCATATCTCATCTGCTAAGGTGTCTGATTAAGACATGTTACCATGCTACTGCAATGTATTTTTAGAATTAATTACAATTTATTATCTTTACGAGCAAGTCACTCAGAAAGACAACTTCATAACACAACTCCCTTTTCCCCTTCATTCATTATCATAAAAGAAGCCTTGCTCTCATCATGGTATATCTTCCAGTTGTTTTTCATGCATGGCAGTTCAACTTGTTAGAAATAGTAATCAGTTCTCTCTTAAATCTCATTCAAATGTCTTTGTAATAGCAGGATATATTGGATAATTATATGTCTTTGAACTGATTGAATAAAAAAAACACTGGATGATCAAGGATGGAATGCCTTTAGCTAAGCATTAGGAAACCTTGCCAAATAAGAAAGTAGAGCATGATACAGTCTTTGGTCCTGTTGGATCCTGTCATACCATCCAACCTATGACTACTAAATAATTATAATAGTACTGATTTCAAATTTTGGCACAAGGCCAGTAATTTCGGAGGAGGGGGTAAGTCGATTACATTGACCCCAGTGTTCAACTGGTACTTATTTTATTGACACTGAAATGATGAAAGGAAAAGCTGACCCTGGCAGTATTTGAACTCAGAATGTAAAGACAGACAAAATGCTGATGGGCATTTTGCGCAGCATGTTAATGATTCTGCCAGCTCGCCGCCTTAATAATAATCCTTTCTACTATAGGTACAAGGCCTGAAATTTGAGGGGAGGGGATTAGTCTAGTACATCAACACCAGTGATTCATTGGTACTTAATTTATCAACCCTGAAAGGATGAAAGGCAAAGTCAACCTTGGCGGAATTTGAACTCAGAATGTAGCAACAGGCAAAATACCACTAAGCATTTTGTCTAGTATGCTAGCAATTCTGCCAGCTTATCACTTTTATAATAATAATAATAATAATCCTTTCTACAATAGGTACAAGGCCTCTTGAGGGAGGGGAATAGTTGGTTACATCAACTCCAGTACCTGACTGGTATTTAATTTATTGACCTCGAAAGGATGACAGGCAAAGTCAACCTTGGCAGAATTTGAACTCAGAACATAAAGATGGATGAAATACCACTAGACATTATGCCTAGCATGTTAATAATTCTATCAGCTTGCCACCTTAATAATAATAATAATGATGATTTATTTATTTCAATAATAATAATCCTTTCTACTAAGGCCTGAAATTTTGGAGGAGAGGACTAGTGGATTACGTGAACCCCAGTGTTTCACTGGTACTTAATTTATTGACCATGAGAGAATGAAGTTGATCTTGGTGGGATTTGAACTCAAAACTTAAAGATGGACAAAATGCTGTTAAGCATTTTGCCTGGCATGCTAAAGATTTTGCCAGTTCACCACCATAATAATAGTAATGATGATGATATGATGCTGTTGTCTGTTGTACAATCCAATTACTTGTGAATTTTCAGTTAATTCTATGCACTATCAATAATTTTTTTTTTTTTCTTACCTGTTCTGTTACCATTTAAGTAATGAGGGATATTTGGTACATTACCTGGGGTACTGATAGCATCATGTCTTCACAGAATATATCAATTCAACATTCTCACCTATTCAACTATTAAATCTCTTCACTTGACATTAATATAGTTTCCTCTGCTTAAGACATATCTGTGAAAAAGTTATCTTTATAGTAGACATATGCTTACAAGAATATTGATTTCTTAGATGTGCGTATGATGGGTGATGGACGTAGTTATCTACAGATCTACTCTGATCAAGAAGATCTGTGATCAAAGCCATTCAGGTCTATCTTTTTCAGACATAGTGTATGTGTGACTACATTATCCAATGTTACTTCACTTTTACAGATAGAGAGATGTGATTTGAAAAGAGTTTGGTTGCTATTACTAGTAAAGCAGACAACCTCAGGGAGGCTCTTTAGTTGGCTTGAGTTTATAGTTCTGGAGAAATGAAAGGGAGATGCTCTTGATTTTATCAAATACATTGACTTACTTAGATATAGGTGTGCTCCTGTGTCAGGTAAGATATGAGTCACTCAAGGAACTCCAGCAGGCTCTGTGATGCTTTTGTACTTTGAATCGTTTCTGCAGCTTGAGGTTTTTCAAGAGACAAAGAGCTAACCTGGAGCCCAACACTTGCATTTAAAAGAGAAACTAAAAGTGAAGCTGTTTCTGCTGACCGCTAGCTGAGGTCCATGAAATATAGTGTGGGTCGCCTTCAGTAACAGATACATGGTCTTGGGTCTTTTTGAGACTCCTCCATTCTGGCCATTGACTATTACTGCAGCTCTTTGACCCACCTAGTGATGCAATGTCAACACTACTCTCTCATGTGCCTTCCCTCAACTGAGGTGGTGTGGTGTACTGAGGTGTGACACTTGGAGCCAGCACAAGAGATTTAAGGAATGATGTCCACTCACCCTACCACAAAGGGAGTAGCATAGTAGCATTTAAACCAGCCTTATCCGGCCCAAATACTCTACCTGTTTTATGTGCAAAATGGCCAGTTTCAGTCTCTCACACTTACGCTACGATGTTGTTCTGAAAATGAATATTCACATCATTGAAATTTTGAAGCTACAAGATGATGCATGATTAACTCAAAAGTCTGTGAATAAATAAGCATTACATTCAGCAGAATAATCTGAATCCTAAAAGGTTAAAGATATTGTCTCTACCCAGAGTCCCCTACACCCCAAATACATTGAGGTATTGACAAAATTTTTTTTGAATTCTACAAAGAGGACAATTATAGATATGAGCTTATGTAACTGGAGTCTCTACACCAGTGGTCAGTAATCTATGGCCTTTGTGCTGGGACTGACTCACTGGCCCAAATTATTCAGCCAATAACATCTTGGGAAAAGTACTAGTGTGACTAATAATTGTTGTGATTAAAACATTGCATTATTAGCTCAACATGTTATTTTTGCTAACTGGTAATTTTAATGAGTTAAGCATTGTGCCATGACCTAAATAAGTTCACACAGGGAATTTCAGGTTGTTTATTCTGTTTGATTTGGAATGGGACTATACTTCTATCTTTTGTTCCAGTCATTGGATTGTTGCCATAATGGAGCATCACATTGAAAGGTTTACTTTAACCGCTAAGTTACAGGGACGTAAACACACCAGCATGTTGGGAGGACAAACACAGACACACACATATATATATATACATATATACGATAGGCTTCTTTCAGTTTCCGTCTACCAAATCCACTCACAAGTCTTTGGTCAGCCTGAGACTATAGTAGAAGACACTTGCCCAAGGTGCCACGCAGTGGGACTGAACCCGGAACTATGTGGTTGGTAAGCAAGCTACTTACCACATAGCCACTCCTGCGCCTATGTAAAATATTATTATTACTATTATCTTTATTTGTTAATTACAGAATGTGGCCTGCTAGTTCTTCACAGATCTTGTTTCTGACACAGGTGGACAAAGGAGTGGTACCCCTACTCTAAATAATCATTCTAACTTTAAAAAAGGAAATGATTCACCAGATAATGTAGTCTTAGATGTACAAAGTCTATATGAGAGTCTGTTTAGTTACAGCTGAGATATCTTTTAGGCTTGACATGGAAATAAATAACAAGTATATGACCACCCAACCATACATGCACATACATACATACACACACATCCCTGCACCTTTATATATATGCGCACGAGCAAATATGGAAACGGAAAAATTGGGAAGCTTGTATATGTTATTGTATTTCTCTTTCAGATTTATTCCTCTACAAATGGTGTTTTGATTTGGACATAGAAAACCAACTTTTGGAGGATGACGTAGCTTGTGATCTTATTTATTACCAAGCGCGTCACGACTTAAAAGTTGGTGAGTTATCTCCCTTTGCTATCTTTTTCACCTTTTAAAACGTGCGTGCGCGTATTTTCTTTTTACTTTTTTTATATGTTTTTTTCTGACATTCATTAAATGAGTTTTATCCATTACTCATTATTTTCCAAGAATTTTTCTGTTCATTTCAACAATTAAAATTTGTCTTCACATCTATTTTTTTTTTTTAATTTTACGCGCATAGTACATCACGCTTAATTTGAATCTGTTAATTGAATTTACCATTAAATTAATTGTGAAGCTGTTATTTAGCTGTTCATTTTATTTTTTCCCCATCATTACGATTTCAAGAATTATCCTTGTAATGAGTGTTTAGATCGCTTTACTCATTAGTGACACTTGAAGGAAAATATGATCTGTTCAACATACGTATACATGTGTGTATAATATATATATATATATATATATATATAATATATATATATATATATATCCGCTTTCCATGCTAGCATGGGTTGGACGATTTGACTGGCGAACCAGATGGCTGCACCAGGCTCCAACCTGATCTGGCAGAGTTTCTGCAGTTGGATGCCCTTCCTAACGCCAACCACTCTGAGAGTGTAGCGGGTGCTTTTATGTGCCACCACCACGAGGGCCAGTCAGGCGGAACTGGCAACGGCCATGCTCATGTGGTGTTTTTTACATGCCACCTGCACACATATATATATATATATATATATATATAGGCACAGGCATAGTTGTGTGATTAAGAAGTTTGCTTCCCAACCACATGGTTATGGTTTCAGTCCCACTGTATGGCACCTTGGGCATGTATCTTCTGCTGTAGTTCCAGGCAGACCAAACCCTTGTCATCATCCCTTCTGTATGCTGGCATAGGTTAGACAGTTTGACTGGAACTGGTAAACTGTAGAGCTGCACCAGGCTCTGGTCTGTTTTGGCTCAGTTTCTTCAGCTGGATTCCCTTCTGAATGCCAACCACTCCTTAATGTACTGGATGCCTTTAATGTGCTACCAGCATGGGTGCCTTTAATTTGTTGCTGGCACAGGCCACAACTATGATTTCACTAAGCTTGATATGTCTTCTCAAGCACAGAAAATTGCTAACAGTTTCATGAATTTAATAGATAGTAACTGAAAGAAGCTCATTACATGTGTATGTATCCGTGTGTGTGTGTGTCTGTGTGTGTGTGTGTATCTTTGTCTTGACATTGCATGATAGTTGTAAATGAATGTCACTGTCATACAAGCAGTGTCACTTGTTTCCAACATTTTGGGAAAATATGGCAGAAAAACATGTCTGGTCGCAGAAAAATATTACCTTGCTTAGAAACAGAAAGAGAATCAGGCCATTGAAAGTCTACCTCAAATTTTGTCTGACTCATGTAAGCATGGAAAAGTGGATGTTAAAAATGATGATGCTCTCTCTCTCTCTCACACACACACAAACACACACACACACACAGAAATATTGATTGACTGAGTTTATTGTTTACAGTGTTTAGATATACTAATGCTCATTAAAGAAGGGTAAAGAGGGGACAGAAGCAGTAACAAGGAAGGCAGCAAGCTGGCAGAAACGTTAGCACGCCGGGCGAAATGCTTAGCGGTAGTTCGTCTGTCGTTACGTTGTGAGTTCAAATTCCACCGAGGTCGACTTTGCCTTTCATCCTTTCGGGGTCGATTAAACAAGTACCAGTTATGCACTGGGATCGATACAATCGACTTAATCTGTTTGTCTGTCCTTGTTTGTCCTCTCTGTGTTTAGCCCCTTGTGGGTAGTAAAGAAATAGGTATTTCGTCTGCCGTTACATTCTAAGTTCAAATTCCGACAAGGTCGACTTTGCCTTTCATCTTTTCGGGGTCGATAAATTAAGTACCAGTTACGCACTGGGGTCAATGTAATCGACTTAATCACTTTGTCCTTGTTTGTCCTCTCTATGTTTAGATCCTTATGGGCAATAAAGAAATAAGAAAGCAGTAATAAGAAAAAAGTAATGGTAGCCAAAAGTACTTGCTCAATATATAGAATAAAATACAGAAAGGTGGGAAATTGAACATTAAAAGAGCCATAAACATGGAAAAGGTACAGCTGGAGTAGTGTTGAGGAATTTCAGGAAGTATGGAACTTAATATTGTCTTCATCATCATTTTGGGTTAGCTTTCCATGCTGGATAGGTTGGACATTTTAACAGGTAACTACAAGCCAGAGGAACAAGTCTTACTCCAATGTTTCATTTGGCATGGTTTCTAGAGTTGGATCAGTTTTGGATTAGCCATTAAGCAAAATAAGCATGTACTTAAAGCATCAAGGGAAGTGGGAGCACCGTAGGAATGGTATATGGCGTGCAACACAAAAGAAATTATTTTAAATTTGTTAAAATAATATTTGAAGTGGTTTATATGATCAGAAATATAATTTCAAAGTATTTATGGTGTCATAGTAAGGATCTAATCAAAGACTTCGCAATTAAAAAATGTAGAAGAAAACTTTTCAAATGTAAATAAAGTGAAGGTATACAAAAATAAACATTATTTACCATTTTACCGTTAGCTTTGTTTCATTTTGAAAAATAAATATTTTATGGTTTCTTACCGTTTATATTTTGGATTATATATATATATATATGGGGTCACCAAAATCTTAAGTGTTGAGGGCCTCTATGGGCCCCCTATCTAGTCCTGAGTTGGAAGCACTATATAATACCAACCACTTTACAAAGTATACTGGTCACTATTACTCTTGTATTGCCCTCTCAATCCATTTTTTGTTGTTGCTTGATTTGATTTACTCACCACTTAGAATGTAGTGGATGCTTTTTCATGGCACCAGCACTATTGGGGTTGTCTTGTAGCTTACAAGGTGAAAGAGTAGAAATTAAGGTATGACCATAGAAACTGATTTATTATTATTAGAGAATGGTTGTGGAGACTGAACAGTGTTTGGGGAAATAATTCAGAAGACAGAGGAGGTAGGAAGGATAAGAGTTATGTCAGGGATTAGTATGAAAGAAAGGAAAACTAAATGGTAATGGTGATTGATTGGGTTGAATATGGGCGTCTTGTGATGTGGTGGGATGCATGTATATATATATATATCACATGATCACGTGACTAACCAGACCATCAGATGTTGCTACACATCGCTGGTCACAATGCGTTCGCATTGTTTTAGCCTTCGAACGACGCCACCCCACTGGCTAAGCGAGCAGGCCAACAGAAGAAAGAGTACAGCAGGGATCACCACCCCCTGCTGGAGCTTCGTGGAGCTTTTACGCTCAATAAACACACACAACGCCCAATCTGGGAATCGAAACCGTGATCCTCCGACCGCGAGTCCGCTACCCTAACCACTGGGGCATTGCGCCTCCACGTATATATATATATTATATAAAATCCGTTCTGTCTGTGTGTGTGTGTGTGTCTGCTAGGATCTTGGGTACCCTCCATCCGATTGCGCTCAAATTTGATATGTAGATACCGACAGTATCAGGGTATGTATAAGTCTTGAAAAAATTGCAAAAATTGATTCCAGGTGAGAATGCGTTCTATAAAGCCTTGGGAACGTGCATTTGTATGCGCAAGTATATCAGCTGTTGCGATCGATACTACGCGTACACGAGAAAAAGTATATCGTTATTTCTTCTTTTGCTGGTGTCTCAAATTTAGGTTAAATCAGTGTTTCTCAAAGGGGAAGCCTATGGGACGGTCGGACAAGTTGTTTTAAGAAAATTTGGTTTAAATGTTTGACAACTCAGCACCGTCCATTGGACGGGGAGCATTTTGCTCATATATATGTGTGTGTGTGTGTGTGTATACACACACACATTCTCTTTGTCACAACTGGTATAAATATTTCGCTGTTTTTCAGGTCACTTAACTGCAAGTATTGAGGAACAGATTGCTCTAGATGGTAAGTTCATTTAAGTGTCTCTCTATACATGTTTTCTTGTTTGTTTGTCAAAGAAACAATGCCTGTATTTTCATTGTACCCTCTTAAAGAGATGCAGTGATTGTAGCATGCTGGTGAGTGAACCTTGGTGAAGCAAATAGTTTTCCTGTTGGTGTGGTTAAGGATGATGGTGAGGAGGGGAAGGGGTACTACCACTATCTTAGATATGTGAGCAGTTCTTCAATGTCAGGTTTACTGGAGTTTTGTATACTGTCAGAACTGAAGTATGTCGGTGCTGAAGTATTTTGTGGCCCCTTAGAGGAACCCTAAACCTTGTTGTCAATGTTATATATGTGTAGTTGCTATAGCAGCACCTGCAGCAATACTGTTCACACCTTCTGTTGCTATAACAACCTCAAATAACATAACAACACTCCAAGAAGAGGAAAACATCCTTATAAAATATTTTTGTAAAATAATCAGTCAGCAAAAAAAAAGAAATCACACAAAGAAAAAAACAGGAATACTAAACACATAATATGCATCTTACATGAAGATCTTACATGAAGATTTCTTCCTTCTATCAGACACTAGAAAAAAACAATAGAAAATTTCTAAAGTTTAGAAGTTTCAGGGTCTAAATGAAATCAGAGGTATTCACTTGAAATACTTTGGGCTTAAAGGAATTTCTGCATTCACCAACATCAATTGTTTGCTTTGATACTCTCAAATATGAGAATCTGGAAACTGAGAATATTTCATCACATTTCTAAAGCCCAGTGGAGTAAGATCCCCAAAACCAATTGTTCTTCTATGCACTCCTTAAAATATTTTAGAAACCCTCATTTTTGATATCATTAACCCACACACTCTTCTCTACAGATCACAATATCAGTTCAAACTATACTCAACCACCACACTACTCACAAACCTTTCATAGATAATACATGATGTTTTCCTTCCACTCCATGCACTGCTCTATACTTATACTATATAACATTCTGAACACATTTCTTTTTACTTCTATTTTCAGAGTTATCCAGTTTGAATTGTTCTAAATCAGCTTTTGTGAGACTTTGTCAACGCCTTGCTGGTTATAATATCGTTGTCGTAGATAACTGTTTTCTTTCCAAGCAGTCTTCTATTTTCACGGTAACTCATTGTTATTTTTAACATCTACAACATCTTTTAGGTCTAGTATTTGGTATAGCTGGGAAGGTTGAATGCCACTCTTTTACATCAATTTTGGTCTCATCATAATTTTCTAAGATTTGAGATTAAGGTACTTGGCTGTTTAGAACTACTAAATATAATGTAAGCTTCATGATATATTTGCTAGAGTTTTTTTTTTAGTTAATCTTAATGAATGCATATTACTATGAAATAAATGCATATGATATATGAATACATGTTATTGTGGTTTAAAAAGATGAACTCAGAAAACTGAACTGTTTTGTTTAAAGAAAAAGTTAGTATATTTTCTAGCACACAGGTCAAATTTTTCAGACCAAAATTTACATCCAAAAATGGAAGGTTGACTTATACACCAAGATAATTTTGAGGGGCAAAAGTTCTCTATGAAATGCAGCAGGATTTGGAAAGCTAGTGGTGATGTTTGAATGTTTATACTAAATGTTTACTTGATATACTATGTCAACTTGTATGCCAGAAAATCCATAATTTTGTGATGTGTTTTTAAGATATGTGGAATATCCTCTCAGCTTCTAAGTTGGTTGAGTTGAAAGAACAGAGAATTTGTCAAGGGATGTAATTAAAGGTTGTAGTCAAGATATCAGAGGAAGGCAAGCAGAGAGATAGATGTTTATAATGAGAGAGAAATTTGATGTGAAACATATAGAGAGGGCTCCTTTAACAGCAAAAGTAATGCAAATAGGATGATAGGAGAGTAGAGAAGAAAAGAAAGTCTTTCCCAAAATTAATATAAAGTTATTTAGTAAAGAACTAGAACTTCAATATTTCCCAGAATTCTTTATTCAGTTTCTTCTTTGCTTCTTTTCTAGAATCATTTAGGAACCCCCTGTAAAGTCACACTATCACAGAAAGGTTTGTGCATAATAACAGGTAAGAATTTATATCGTTATTTTAATTCTGAAGGGCAGAAAAATATATAAAAGTTACAGCAAATGGTAGAAAGCTAGACTAGATTTTTTTATAGCATTTAGTTTGGTGTAGGCATAGTTGTGTGGTAAGAAGTTTGTTTCTCAACCACACAGGTGGTCCCACTGTGTGGCACCTTGAGCATTTGTCTTCTACTATAGCCTCGGACCAACCAAATCCTTGTGAGTGGTAGCTAGATATATACATATATATATCTATGTGTATATATGTCTATGTGCATGTTTGTTCCCCACCACTGCTTGATAACAAGTGTTGGTGTGTTTATAACCCTGTAACTTAGTAGATTGGCAAAAGAGGCCAGGTTTTGTCTTAGGTTGGTGAGTGCTTGGGTTCTTTTGATAGGGTTGTAGTGCTCTCTGTAAGTTCTGTTATTGTTGTGGTCAAAGTTAAGTGTGGTGTGTGTTTGATGTTTTGTGATTTGTTTTCTTTGTTATAGGTGCAGTGTGTGAGTTTTAATTATTTTTTTAAAATATGGATTGCTTATATGGTGTTCGTTTTTAAATTCCGTTTCATAATTGGCGGACCAAGTGTTTTTTTTCCCATTGTCGGAGGGATGTTAGTTCTTCATCCTCAGACATACAAGGGCTGCTGATCAAGGCACATTCTTTCATTAGGGGCTTCGCTAGCATTAGCAACAGAGACATAGAGATTATCATTCATGCCAGGTAGACAGTGCTGTTTTACAAAGGCTCAGCATGGGTCAAGCAATCCAACCCCATGAGCTCTTCTGACATAGCAATGGAAGCCTACAACAGTGCTGACATATGCGACCTCATCAGGTTATATGTCCTAGATGCCCTTAGAAAAAAGTTCTCCTCTGTCTTCTTTGGCCTCTACAGAGATGACGCCCTGGCCATCTCTAGGGGAAAATTGGCCATACACTAAACAGGCTTAGGAAAGACTTAATCAGCATGTTTACCTCCATGGGCTTGCAGATCACCATAGAGACCAACCTCACAACAGCGGACTTCTTAGACATCTCACTCAACCTGGGCTCTAGTACTTACAGGTCCTACTGCAAACCAAACGAGAGGGTGTCACATAAGCACAGCCCCATGTCACCCACCCATAGTATTCAAGAACCTAGTAAAGGGTGTCAGTAAGAGGATTTTAAGCCTTTCCTCTAGCCAAGAAGCCTTCAATGCAGCAGCCCCATACTATAATGAAGCCCTAGCTGCTAGTGGGTTTAGGGACCGCATCTCCTACATGCCAGAACCCAACAGCCACAGAATGAAACGCTGTAGAAATACAATTTGTTTTGCAACCCCTAATCCCTCAACACAATAACACCCTTAGGTAGACTATTCCTTAAATTAATAGACAAGCATTTCATTAGCTCCCATAGGTACATCTTCGGCAGGCACAATGTTAGGGTCTTGTTTAGCTGCATCCCCAACATTAAGAGCATCCTAGTTAGCACCCCTAAAACTCAGGAAGAGGTGGGTTGTTCATGTGGGATCCAAAGCAGTTGCAAAATCAAAGAGGTCGTCTATCAAGCCGAGATTCTAGCAGGACATAGCATTAACACCGGCAGAGGCAATAACAGCCATAGACATAAGAACATAGCCAGTAATACTGCCACAACCATCATCACCACTGCCACAGTGGATGGCAACATCACTAACAACAGCAGCAGTGGCATTGCCAACAGCAGCAGCATTGCCATCAACACCAGCCTTACCAATAGCTTCCCTGACATCCACAATGCCAGACCTGTTAGCCACTATAGTAGTAGTAGTAGCAGAAGCAACAGGTCCAGTTCCATCACTGGCTATAATGGCAACAACAGCAGTTGCAACATTATTAACAGCAACAACATAACCGGCAGCCGTGATAGCACTACTGTCGCTACCACTACCTCCTCCACCATTGCCAGCACCAGCAACAGTGCCAGAAGCAGAGACAACAATAACAACGCCAGCACCAGCAACAACAGCAATGAGTGCAGCACAGGCAACACGCGCAGGGATGAAAATATTACTGACACCACTACCACCACTAGTGATGCCAACACCAACATCACCAATAGCTGCCCCAACTCCATCAGTAACAACACCACCAGCAGCAACAGCAGCACCTACAACAGTAACAAGTGCACCAACAACATGCACCCACAGAAATACGTGGGATGCACTGGGAATTTTCTAAGACAGTGTCTTTCCAATCATTTGTCCTCCTTCAGAGTCTCAGAAAGGAGATCATAAAATCACTGACCAGCCATGTTTGGCAACTAAGAGGCAAAGGGATACCATACTCAATCACATGGAAAATACTCAAGAATCCAGGCCCCTACATAAACGGGACATAACATGGCAATATAGTTCTATATTTAAGAGATGAGGAATTATATACATTATTTACATTTGACGGATATTTGTCCTCATCTTGTTTGTTGTTAACACAACATTTCGGCTGATATACCCTCCAGCCTTCATCAGGTGTCTTGGGGAAATTTTGAACCTGGGTTTTCATTCCTAAGGTATTTTTCGATGTTATTATTATTATTATTATTATTATTATTGTTATTCAGGTCACTGCCTGGAATCGAATCAGAATCATGGGGTTAGTAGCCCGCGCTCTTAACCACTATGCCATATGCCCATGAGCATATGACATAGTGATTAAGAGGAATGAGAACCCAAGTTCGAAATTTCCCCAAGACACCTGATGAAGGCTGGAAGGTATATCAGCTGAAGCATTGTGTTAACAACAAACAAGATGAGGACAAGTATCCATCAAATGTAAATAATGTAAAACATTGCAAGTTATGCATTGCCAAACACACGAGAATCTTAAAAGACTTGCTTGTACTAGGGAGCATCCTGAACTTCAGGACAGAAATTTTCAGACCATGTTTGCATTTTAGAAGATTCTGGACGCCAATAGCCAAGGCTCAAAGGAGACAATCATTTACCTTCATGGTTTTTTGGTGACCGCAAGATGGCAGTGCAGCCGAAGTTCGATGGCCAATGGCTAAGGGAGATAATCACCTAGTGTTTACCTTTATAGCAAAGCATTTCCCCCTCCATATTTTGAAGAGGTCTTAGGCCAGCAGTGTTTTGGGGTCTGAAGAAACCCAGGGTAACCCCATAAACCGGCCTCCCCCATTATAATACATATAGATAGATTGATAAATACATAAATATATACAAATGTATAAAGACATAAATATATAGATACGCACACACACATTTATGTCTTTATATATGCATGTGTGTGTGTGTGTGTATATATATGTATATATACGTAAAAAGCACCATCCGAATTGCGGCCGAAGCCAGTGCCGCCTCGACTGGCTTCCGTGCTGGTGGCACGTAAAATGCACCAATCCAACCGTGGCCGTTACCAGCCTCGCCTGGCACATGTGCAGGTGGCACGTAAAAAGCACCCACTACACTCACGGAGTGGTTGGCATTAGGAAGGGCATCCAGCTGTAGAAACATTGCCAGATAAGACTGGAGCCTGGTGCAGCCTTCTGGCTTCCCAGATCCCCAGTCGAACTGTCCAACCCATGCTAGCATGGAGAACGGACGTTAAATGATGATGATGATGCATAGATACATACAGACAGACAGAGAACATAAATAAGAAGAATGAAAAAATTCAGGTTTATCTGTCACAGAAATACAAAAAAAAAATGTAGAGGCTTTTGTTAAACTGACTTGCTTTTTAACCTATTAAGAATTTCAGTAGGTTTTGGAATGAGTTACATCTACTCTCTGCTCTGGCAACTTAAAATGACATACTTTAAACATAGAAATAATATAAATTGAACATTTCATGTAGACATCATTTAATGAAATAAACACGTTTAAATTGTGGTACACTTTATCTACAAATAGTTCAGAAAATTCTTTTATTCTTTTACTTGTTTCAGTCATATGACTGTGGCCATGCTGGAGCACTGCTTTTAGTTGAGCAAATTGACCCCAGGACTTATTCTTTGTAAGCCTAGTACTTATTCTATCGGTCTCTCTTGCCAGACCACTAAGTGATGGGGAATGTAAACACACCAGCATCGGTTGTCAAGTGATGTTGGGGGGACAAACACAGACACACAAACATATACATGCACATATATATGTATATATATATATATATATATATATATATATATCATCATCATCATCATCATCATCATCGTTTAACGTCCGCTTTCCATGCTAGCATGGGTTGGACGGTTCAACTGGGGTCTGGGAAGCCCGAAGGCTGCACCAGGCCAGTCAGATGTGGCAGTGTTTCTACAGCTGGATGCCCTTCCTAACGCCAACCACTCCGAGAGTGTAGTGGGTGATTTTATGTGCCACCGACACAGGTGCCAGACGAGGCTGGCAGACGGCCACGCTCGGATGGTGTTTTTTATGTGCCACCGACACAGGTGCCAGACGAGGCTGGCATATACATACATATACATATATATATACATATATATATATACATATATATATATATATATATATATATATATATATATATATATATGGCCACGATCGGATGGTGTTTGTCATGTGCCCACCGCACTGACTACAGCACTGATGGATTCTTGTGTGCCACAGGCACTGGTACCACAAGGTACAAATTCCATTGATGTTCATCTATTTTGTCTATTTTGATTTTGATTTGATTTGATTTGATTTTCACTTGCCTCAACCGGTCTTCACAAGTGTCACAAGAAGGAAGGTATGCACAGGTGGACTGACTAGTCTTGCCGGGTCTTCGGAAGGTGTTTTATGTGCCACCGACACAGGTGCCAGATGAGGCTGGCGAACGGCCATGATCAGATGGTGTTTGTTACGTGCCCACAGCATGGAGGCCGGTCGATGCGGAACTGGCTACGGCCACGTTCGGATGGTTCTCATGTGTGCCACCGGCACTGGTACCACAAAGATACAGATTCCATTGATGTTCATCTATTTTGATTTGTTTTGATTTTGATTTTGATTTTCACTTGCCTCAACAGGTCTTCACAAGTGTCACAAGAAGGAAGGTATGCACAGGTGGACTGACTAGTCTTGCCGGGTCTTCGGATGGTGTTTTTATGTGCCACCGACACAGGTGCTAGATGAGGCTGGCGAACGGCCACGATCGGATGGTGTTTGTCATGTGCCCACAGCACGGAGGCCAGTCGATGCGGTACTGGCTACGGCCACTTTCGGATGTTCCCACAGCACGGAGGCCAGTCAATGCGGTACTGGCTACGGCCACTTTCGGATGGTTTTCTCTTGTGTGCCACCAGCACTGGTACCACAAAGATACAAATTCCATTGATGTTCATCTATTTTGATTTGTTTTGATTTTGATTTTGATTTTGATTTTCACTTGCCTCAACAGGCCTTCACAAGTATCACAAGGAGGAAGGTATGCACAGGTGGACTGACTACGTCCCAGGTAGGGGCCATGGTTTATGGCCTGACTAGTCTTGCCGGGTCTTCGGATGGTGTTTTTATGTGCCACCGACACAGGTGCTAGATGAGGCTGGCGAACGGCCACGACCGGATGGTGTTTGTTATGTGCCCACAGCACGATGGCCAGTGATGCGGTACTGACTACGGCCACATTCGGATGGATTCTTGTGTGCCACCGGCACTGGTACCACAAGCGGTACTGACTACGGCCACGTTCGGATGGATTCTTGTGTGCCACCGGCACTGGTACCACAAAGATACAAATTCCATTGATGTTCATCTATTTTGATTTGTTTTGATTTTCACTTGCCTCAACAGGTCTTCACAAGTGTCACAAGAAGGAAGGTATGTACAGGTGGACTGACTACGTCCCAGGTAGGGCCCACGGGTTATGACCTGACTAGTCTTGCCGGGTCTTCGGATGGTGTTTTTATGTGCCACTATGTTCCCACAGCACGGAGGCCAGTCGATGCGGTACTGGCTACGGCCACGTTCGGATGGTTTTCTTGTGTGCCACAGGCACTGGTACCACAAAGATACAAATTCCATTGATGTTCATCTATTTTGATTGATTTTCACTTGCCTCAGCAGGTCTTCACAAGTGTCACAAGAAGGAAGGTATGCACAGGTGGATCGACTACGTCCCAGGTAGGGGCCACGGGATATGGCCTGACTAGTCCTGCCGGGTCCTCTCATGCACAGCACACTTCCATAGGACTCGGTCTTCAGTCATTTCCTTGGTGAGACCTAAAGTTCGAAGGTCGTGCTTCACCACCTCGTCCCAGGTTTTCCTGGGTCTACCTCTTCCACAGGTTCCCTCAACTGCTAGGGTGTAGCACTTTTGCACACAACTATCTTCAGCCATTCTCGTCACATGACCATACCAGCGCAGCCGTCTCTCTTGCACACCACAACTGACACTTCTTAGGTTCAACTTTTCTCTCAAAGTACTTACACTCTGACGATTATGAACACTGACATTACACATCCATCGGAGCATACTGGCTTCATTTCTTGCAAGCTTACGCATATCCTCAGCTGTCACGGCCCATGTTTCACTACCATGTAGCATGGCTGTACGTACACACGCATCATATAGTCTGCCTTTTACTCTTAGCGAGAGGCCTTTTGTCACCAGCAGGGGTAAGAGCTCTCTAAACTTTGCCCAGGCTATTCTTACTCTAGCAGTTACACTTTCAGCACACCCACCCCCGCTACTGACTTGGTCTCCTAGGTAGCGGAAGCTATCAACTACTTCTAGTTTGTCTCCCTGGAACGTGGTAGAAGTTGGTCTCTGCACATTTCCAGTGTTTATTTCTCTTGAGCATCTGCCACAGACAAAAACTATTTTCTTAGTTAGCCTTCCTTTGACATTGCTGCACCTCTTATGTGTCCATAGCTTACACTTGGTGCACCTTATAGAGTTTCTACCTACACCTTTTTTACAGATCGAGCAGGGCCATCTACCTGAAGTCGTTTGTGGTTGGTCCACCTTTCTACTTATTAGGACTTTGGTTTTGGTTAGGTTGATTCTAAGGCCCTTCGATTCTAATCCTTGTTTCCACACCTGAAACTTCTCCTCCAGTTCTGATAGTGACTCAGCAATTAGAGCAAGGTCATCAGCATATAGGAGCTCCCAGGGGCATCCTGTCTTAAATTCTTCCGTTATTGCCTGGAGGACTATGATAAATAGGAGGGGGCTGAGGACTGAACCTTGGTGGACCCCAACCTCTACCCGGAATTCTTCACTGTACTCGTTGCCAACCCTCACCTTACTAGCTGCGTCTCTGTACATGGCTCGCACAGCTCTCACTAACCATTCATCTATCCCTAGTTTCCTCATTGACCACCAGATAAGGGATCGGGGGACCCTGTCAAAGGCTTTCTCTAAGTCAACAAAAGCCAGGTACAAGGGCTTACCTTTGGCTAGGTATTTCTCCTGCAGCTGTCTTACCAGGAATATAGCATCAGTAGTACTTTTCCCTGGCACGAACCCAAACTGCATATCATCTAAGCTAACTCTCTCTCTAATTAACTGGGCTATAACCCTCTCCGTAACCTTCATTACCTGATCCAACAGCTTGATGCCCCTGTAGTTATTTGTATCTAGGGCATCGCCTTTACCTTTGTAGCAGTTGACTATTATGCTGCTACACCAGTCATTGGGTATGACTCCTTCGTGTATCACCTGGTTAACTATATGGGTGACTATGCTATAGCCGACACTACCAGATATTTTGAGCATCTCTGCAGTAATTCCTGATGGGCCTGGGGCTTTCCCTGTCTTCATGCTTCTAATTGCCTTAGCTACCACGGAACTATCAACTCGGATAGCTGGTCCCTCTGTTGGGTCAACATTCGGCAGACTCTCTTTATCCCATTCATTTTCCTCATTCAGCAACCTTTCATAGTGGCGTCTCCAAGCTTCTCTCTTTGCATCCTCATTTAGCGCAAGTGAGCCATCCTCCATGCGAACACATTTCTCTCCTACCACATCTCGATTCTCTCTCACACACTGTCTTGCAACACGAAATACCTCAAGTCTTTCATCCTCACGGCGCAGGACATTGGCAAATTTTCTTTTATCTGCTTCCCCTCTGGCTAGATAGACCTGTCTCCTAGCTTCCCTTCTGGCAGTCTGATACACTCCCTGCTACCACCGTTCTTCCAGGCCTTCCAAGCCTGTTTCTTTTGTCTAATAGCCCTATCAACAATATTGTTCCACCACCATGTTATTTTGGGTCTTAAGGGGACTTTGCACCAGCCACAGATCTGGTTAGCGGCTTTCAGCAGGTTGTCCCTCAGAAACGTCCAGTTGTCTTCTACCCCATGTGTAGCTATACCCCCTTCCACTTCGTCAAAGGCTTCAAGTAACATATCTCTAAATCTCTGTCCATTCGCAGGGTCTTTAAGCTTCCAGACCCTTTTTCTCCAAGTTGGTCGTCTTCTAGTCGCCCTCTTAGTCCTGATCCTAAAGTCACTAACTACCAGTCTATGTTGTGGGGTGCAATCTTCGCCTGGGAATGTTTTGGCATTTATAAGCAGCCATCTTTCCCTTTTTCTGGCGAGGATGTAGTCGATTTGGCTAGTATGCCGGCCCGATCGGTAGGTGACCAGGTGGCTTGTTGGTTTCCTGAAGTTAGTGTTGCAGATCATAAGACTATTCGCATCACAGAACTCCAGCAGCCTGGTTCCCTCCTCGTTGCGGGAACCATAACCATAGCCTCCATGCACGCCATGGAAGCCCCCAGCATGTCGTCCAACATGCCCATTGAAATCACCAGCCACAAAGAGAAGGTCCCTGTCGTTCGTCAATGAGGTGGTCTGCAGTAGGGTGTCATAGAAACTGTCTTTCTGTCCATCGGGTAGCCCTGGCTGAGGGGCATAGGCCGATATAATGGTTGCTAATCTATTATGAAGCACTATTCTAATCTTAAGTATTCTGTCACTTACTCTGATTACCTCAATTACTCTATCTATCCATTTCTCAGCGATAAGTATACCACACAAGAAATCCATCAGTGCTGTAATCAGTGCGGTGGGCACATGACAAACACCATCCGATCGTGGCCGTTCGCCAGCCTCATCTAGCACCTGTGTCGGTGGCACATAAAAACACCATCCGAAGACCCGGCAAGACTAGTCAGGCCATAACCCATGGCCCCTACCTGGAACGTAGTCAGTCCACCTGTGCATACCTTCCTTCTTGTGACACTTGTGAAGACTTGTTGAGGCAAGTGAAAATCAAATCAAAACAAATCAAAATAGATGAACATCAATGGAATTTGTATCTTTGTGGCACGTGGCACATAAGAAAACCATCCGAACGTGGCCGTAGCCAGTAGCGCATCGACTGGCCTCCGTGCTGTGGGCACGTAACAAGCACCATCCGATCGAGGCCGTTTGCCAGCCTCATCTGGCACCTGTGTCGGTGGCACATAAAAACACCATCCGAGCGTGGCCGTCTGCCAGCCTCGTCTGGCACCTGTGTCGGTGCCACATAAAAACACCATCCGAGCATGGCCGTTTGCCAGCCTCGTCTGGCACCTGTGTCGGTGGCACATAAAATCACCCACTACACTCTCGGAGTGGTTGGCGTTAGGAAGGGCATCCAGCTGTAGAAACACTGCCAGATCTGACTGGACTGGTGCAGCTTTCGGGCTCCCCAGACCCCAGTTGAACTGTCCAACCCATGCTAGCATGGAAAGCGGACGTTAAATGATGATGATGATGATGATGATTACATATATACAACGGACTTCTTTCAGTTTCTGTCTACCAAATCCACTCACAAGGCTTTGGTTGGCCCGAGACTATAGTAGAAGACACTTGCTCAAGGTGCCATGCAGTGGGACTGAACCCGGAACCATATGGTTGGTAAGCAAACTACTTATCACCCACCCACTCCTGTGCCTATAATGTGTAAGAATATATAAATAATGTTGTTAAAAATCACCAATGAGAAACAGTTTTACTGTTGTCGTTTAACTTAAAGTCAGCCTGATCAGGTACATCTATCATTGAAGGAGTTCCAACTATGATCATCTCATATACATAGGGTTATGATTTTATTTCAAAAGGTGGAATACATTTTTATGCCATGAAGAATAAGTGAAATGTCTCAACTCAACTACTATTATTAGTGAAAGGATAGTAAATAAAGCTCACTCCAAAAAAACTAGCGATAGCTGATATTTTTTAAACAGAAGGGTATGATGTGAGGAAGATTTAGCTATTACTTCTAACAATTCTAGTGACTGAGGACTGGCAAACCAAATGGCTGCTTCAGGCTCCAATCTGATCTGGCAGAGTTTCTACAGCTGGATGCCCTTCCTAATGCCAACCACTCTGAGAGTGTTGTGGGTGCTTTTACGTGCTACTGGCATGAGGGCCAGTCAGGTGGTACTGGCAACAGCCATGCTCAAGTGGTGTTTTTTACATGTCACCTGCACAGGAGCCAGTCCAGCAGCACTGGCAATGACCTTGCTCGAATGTTTTTACTTTCAGGATTGATAAAATAAGTACCTGTTGAGCACTGGGATCGATGTAATTGACTTACACCCTCCTCTAAAACTTGCTGTCTTTGTGCCAAAATTTTAAACTAATATTATGCATTTTTTTTTTTTTGTGCTATCAAAAATGTGTTTTCAGATTTTCTAGTATACAAGTCAATGCAGCAGATAGTGTAAACATATACTGTAAACACTTAAACATTGACACTATCTTCCCAAATCCTATTGCATTTCACAGGGAATTTTGGCCCTCCAAAGTTGTCTTGAGGTATAAATCCACCTACATTTTTTGGCTGTAAATTTTGGTTTGTAAAGTTCACCTTGAATGCTGAAAAATACAGTATTAATTTTAAATTAAGGAAAATAATTATCATGGATACAGATTATGTTCAGAGAGATTTAATTCATATTACTTTCAGATGAAGATTCAGTTTCTGTCTTGTGGAGTAGAGTTAAACATTGGTCTGTAGATCATACTGGAGCAGTATTCACCTACACAGTGTTACATAAAGATGATCAAGCAAATAATACATTTCGAGAAGAAAAACGCATTTGTGTTGAGAGCAAGCGACTTGATGACCTTTTGTCTACCACCCATGACATTGTTAAAAGTATCCAGGTAAATAGAGAGTAATCCTTTTCTTTTATTTTTTTATTAACTCTTTTAGTACCAGTTCACCTGAGACTGTCCCTGACCCTGTGATACAAACTTCCTGTTGTGTTGTTTGTAACACCTAAGTCTGCAATAAACATCCTGAGAAATCTTCTCATGTAGACAATAAATGTTGAAAAGCACTGACTATATTAGTTGACAATATTTCATCGACACTGGTAGCTGGAACTGTTGTATCGCATGATTTCACCGTATTTCAGATCATCAGTAACAGACAGCCAAACACCAAATTCCATTCAGAAAATCATTCAAAATTAATATAATATAGCACCAAAGCTGGTAGGATGTGTTTAGATTAGCTATTAGCAATAGAAGCATTCTTGTAAGGAATATTTATAAGCACATACAACATAACTTGGGTGTATTGTTTAGAATGCCTAGAACTGCAGTAAATGTCCCCCAAAAAATCATCTCAACAGAATGACAGAAACTTGTTAATTATTACTTAGAACATCATTGATTTAATTGTTAAATAGTTTTGAAAAAATTAAGTTATCTCAGATGTTGTTATTACTAATAAAAATTAATATTATTAATGTGATATTGTTATAATTACTATTACTGCTTTTATTAATGTACACATTCTCTTTCAGAAAAATTGCAGTCAACTGGCCTTTTTTGGATCAATGATCAACGTGGAACCTGATGGAACAAAAGTTTGGACAAATCCTTTATTTGGATATGGTTCCCTAACCTGAAGCCATTAGGAAATAAATTTTTAAAGAAAACTTGTACGGGGTTATCACTGTGTGTGTGTGTGTGTGTATGTGTGTGAGTGGAGTGAGTGAGTGTGTGTGTGTATACCCTTGAATGCTTACATTCTAATAATCCTAAGTTATATTCTGACCAGGCCAATGACTTCTAAGTATCTCTTTCTCATTCTTTGAATGTGTTGGTCAAAAGGTCTAATGGAAAATGTTAAACATTAGTTTGCTAATCCCAACACCTTTTAACATTTTCCTTGATGAAACCAATGACTTTTCTTAACATTTCCCCACCCCCTATATTACCATGTGGTAACATCCTTATGCATTTAAAACAACGACCGTCACACATTTGGGGTTTTTTGACATCTGAAAAAAAAATTCCCATGTTTCAAACTTTCAACAAGTACAACTCCCCAAGAGCAGACAATGTAATTCATTAATATTGTTGTTTAATTCCTGCTCATTCATGATCAACCAGATCTATGAATGAAAGTTATTTCAGTTGCGACCATCCTATCTATTTTTTTCAGTTACTGAGTATCTAATGAAGTATGAGGCATTTTGGCAAAGACAAAGGCATTTTGCTGATTCAACACTGACTTATTTGACATCCGACCTTTTAATGGTTCTCTTGGTCTCCTCCTCCTCCTTCTCTTTCCCTTCCTCTCTTCTTCTCTCTCCTTCTCTCTGTCTCTATTTCTCTCACTTTATGAGTGTGAGTATATTTCTCTTGATGTGTATGAAGAGAGGGAAAGTGTTTATGTCAGTCATGTTCCATACATAAATTGTAATCTCTCTCTCTCTTTCTCTCTCTCTTTCTCTCCATATACACATATGTATTTATGTTTGCCTCTAACACCAAAAAATATTGTTGCCAATACAGACTGAGTGTCCAGTCAGCCGTGTCAAATCATCAGCCTTCAAACAACTATATTTAGTCATCTCATTCCATATCTAGAACTTCATTATCATATGTCCTTCCTTTTTTATGATCGTAACTTATAGAAGGATTTAGGATTAGCTAGCTTTCTCTACCTTTAAAGCTATCAATTTGTTGAGGTGGTCATGAAAATCTGTCTTTATGATTTTTTTTTTTAATCTTTCAACTGCAAAATTAAATTTCATGGTTATTCCTGTAATGATTTTGGGTATCTGTCCAGAAACAGACTGGTATTTTCTGCAAGTCACATTGCCTCAATAAATTCAACAAAAATTGTTTCAAAACATGATATTCCTCAATAAAAAAAAAGATTTGTATATAAAACTGCTTTCCACAGTTAAGGTAATGAAATTTTTGAGTGGATATATCTGATTTCTGCAGTAAAAGGGTTAAACAATTTTTGTACTTTATTTCATTGTTTCTTGAGAGTCATTTTATCAATAAGAAATACTTTCATTCTGTTGTACTTTTCTTAATGTTATTAGTCAACTGATTAACCAATTAACTAATCATCTACTTGATTAATCATTCAATCAATCAATCAATCAATTAGTTAGTTAGTTTGTCAGTCCAGTTGTCATCATTCACAACCTCTTTGGTGATGTTCCCTTGTTATTCCGGACCTGTCTTGTCTCCAATGTCACTGATAAGATAACAAATAGTGGCAATCAAACTCTGACAAACTAACATATTGATTGAGGGACCAAATCATTAATCAAACAATCAATTAGTTAATTGCTTAATTTGTTAACTAGTTGATTTAATAAAAAGAAGTAAAATAGAACCAGTGCAAATGTTTCTTATTGGCAAAATTTTGTTTTATTGAAATCAAAAATAAAATATTTATTCAAAATTTTATGTTAATTTATGTTCCAAACACCAGCATAATAATTGCAACGTTATACTGATAAATTTTTCATTATTTTCAAAATTAATTGAAAGACTAGTAATGTATTTCAACAGAAATATCGTAACCAAAGGGTGTTAATGATGAAATAGTTAGTTATTCTTCTGAATTCCTCCAAATTCTCGATTATTTAAAAAATTATTTGAAGCATCAGCAATGCATTTCATTAGAAACATAGCAACATAATGCTTAAATAAAAACAAAGGAAATCATAACTTTTCATCTTCTGTCATCTCAAAGTGTAAATGCAATTATTTATAAAACATCAATTATGTAGAATAAAATTAGGCAATGAAAAGGGCAGAAGAATGGAAGGGAAATAAAAATATGCATTAAAAATGGAAAAATTGCAGTTTTTGCAGCCAACCATAAAATGCAATTATTTCAATGTGATCGGAAATATTTGCAAAAATTCTGGTAGTCCATATTTCCTTTAATTTAATGGTAGGTTGGCAAGATTGTAAATTCCAGTAGCAAGCTGACTGCCTTTTTTTTTAAATATTGAATTCGCCATATATTTTGAATAAATCATTTTGTAATAAATAAATAAATGAATATGTAAACTTGAAATTTTTTCTCTGTTGTTTTATAAATTAGTTTTGCAGGTCACCTACAATGAAATTTGAAAATGACTTTTTAAAAATTGATAGATTAGTAAAATTTTTACTTTATTTATATACTACAAGGTGCAAGAGTGGCTGTGTGGTAAGTAGCTTGCTTACCAACCACATGGTTTCGGTTCATTCCCACTGCATGGCACCTTGGGCAAGTGTCTTCTACTATAGCCTCGGGTCGACCAAAACCTTATGAGTGGATTTGGTAGACAGAAACTGAAAGAAGCCCGTCGTATATATGTATATATATATGTATGTGTTTGTCCCCTGAACATTGCCTGGTGTGTTTACGTTCCCATAACTTAGCAGTTCGGCAAAAGAGACCAATAGAATAAGTACTAGGCTTCCAAAGAATAAGTCCTGGGGTTGATTTGCTCGACTAAAGGTGGTGCTCCAGCGTGGCTGCAGTCAAATGACTGAAACAAGTAAAAGAGTACAATGGAAAAACAGGTTTCTGTCTACCAAATCCACCCATGCGAAGGTTATAGTAGAAGACACTTGCCCAAGGTACCACACAGTGGGACTGAACCCAGAACCATGTGGTTGGTAAGCAAGCTACTTTCCACACAGCCACTCCTATGCCTATTATAACATTTTCAAATTTATTATATAGTTGCCCAGAAAGTTAACTAATTTTGCCACTTTTATGAATTTCTTAAAAAGCCAGTTTTTTCTCTATTAATCTTTTTACTTGTTTCAGTCATTAGACTGCAGCCATGGTGAGGCACTAGCTTGAAAGTACAATTGACCCCAGTACTTATTTTTTTAAGATTTGCATTTATTCTATCAGTCACTTTTACTGAACCACTAAGTTATAGGAACATAGAAAAATCAATACCGGTTGGGGACAATCACACACACACACATATATATATATATATATATATATATATATATATATATATATATATATTGTGTTTGTTGATTGGTTTCGCTTTCGCTAATCATGACATTGAAATTATTGTAATTTAATATTTTTTCTTAAGAAGATTTTAGTCTACGTTGAGTGTGAAGAAGTTTATGAATGAATGATTCAACACGTAGAAAAATCTAAGGAGAGGTAATTGGTGATTGTTATTACTGGGGACATGGGAGGTAATTGTTCATCTTTCAGGAAAGGGATAAATATGCACAAAAATTCAAAAGCTAAAGTAGTGAGAAGAAATATGTACAGTGATGGGTATGTAATCATGAATTAAAATATGTACTGAGATCAAAGTTGGTTATGTATTCATATTTAGGCATGTTTTGTATTTTTCAGTGAACAAATTTTCTTTATTTAAACATTCCTGGAAGGCTCGGAATTCCTATTCAAAGAAGGAGTGAGGTTCACAATTAAAACTAACTTCACTTGTGCATCCAAGAATCTAATTTATGTTATAACTTGCTCAGGTTGTGGACATAACTATATAGGACAGATTTGTATGACATTGAGACAGAGAACCATGCTTCATAAGGAACAGATCAGGTTCCTGCAATACAGACAGATTCCTTTGGGTGTATACATAAAGAGATGTGCAAGTAATATCCTATCAAACTTCACAGTTTCCCCCATTTACCAGTGCAAAAAGACAATTTCTATACAAGAACATTTAAATAAAGAAAATTTGTTCATCGAAAAATACAAAACATGTCTAAATATGAATGTGTAACCAACTTCTTTAGCCATATTCTCAGATAGAGACATGACAAAAATGAAAAAGAGTGGACTACCATATGATAAAATTGAATAAAGTCAAAGGAAATCCATCTAAAAGAAGGTAATATATATAAACCAACAGTTTGGGGATTTTGGAAAAGAAGATGTTTTGGAAGTTATGGTATGATAAAAGGAACTATTGAAATGAAAAAGATTTACAGAAGCGTTTATAGCAATGGCAAGATGTAGAAAGTAAATTTTCTTACTTAAATTCAACTGTTTATTTCTTTTATATATTTCATTCACTTTATCATGGTATCAACCAAGCCATCAGATGCTATTATACACTGCTGGTCACAATGCACTTCCTATTTTATCTTGATTGAGCCATTCTCTTCCATCTTAACTCAAATTGCTTGACCAAATCCTCTTCCCATCATCATAGGGGCCTTCCAAGTGGCCTTTCCTGATCTCTTGCATACCACATGGCAACTGCACAGGTCCACCTATTGTCTGTGAACCTTGTGACATGTCCAGTTCAGTGGAACTTATGCTTCAAGTACTCTGCAATCACATCAGTCACTCTGTTTCATTCTCAAATTATCTCATTATGTATTGTAAGTATATTGATCTTAATTGAAATTATTTCAAGGAACAGTTAAGTTTATAAAAGCCAGACTTTACTGTTATTTATCTCAGTTCTACAACTGCTGACAGTGTCCAAAATTTTACCTTTGATAAAAGATCAGAGCTATCGACAGCACTTAAAATTATATCCAAATTTGATTTAATATATGCATTTTTTTCCTGCAATCCTATTCTCTTGAACTAAATCAAGATTATCTGTAACCATAACAAACTTTTGCAGCATCTGTGGCGACTTGAATATTTCAACTTCTATCAAATTCGAAATATTCATAAAAGAAAACAGCTTTTTCTTTTTTCTTTTTCTTTTTTTTTTCTCTAAATCAAGTTTAGAATTTATTCTAAAATCAATGAAATATATCTCAATTATTTTAATATTCATATCAAATTCAATTTTAGTTCTAATTATATTTTTAATGCTTTATTAAGTGCAATGGAGAGATAGTTAGCTCCCAATATATTGAGACAGTAACCTAAATTCGATTCACAAACATAGCTATTTTGCTTAATTTACAAATGCTCTTGGGATAGAGGTGAATGTGTCTACTACCATTCATCCACTTCTACTCCTTGGAATCAATAGAACCACTTACATATGGATGGAGTTTCTCTTCATCAAAGGTCAAGCAGTTGATTCTAATTATTGCACATGTACATAAGATGAATATATATTTTATATATAAGTCAAGACATCCTCAATTTTAATTCTTGTTTATATTTATATGATAATTTTTATCTCATAAAATACCCTTGAAAAAGTCAAGAATGTTATTGAAACTAAGTTGTCCTTCTTTATAACTATGTAAGAAATACATATATTTTTATTGAAATCTCTATTGAAAAATTCAATAAAATAAATCATAATTAAGCTGAATTTTAAATCAGAAATAATCATGACAAATGAAAATATTTTTCAGTTTATAGCAACATGAATTATCAACATGTGAATTAATGTGAGCTCTTTTTTTATTTATCTAAAATTAAAGAATTTATCTAAAAATATATTTATCAACTTCCACATTCTAATACCTAAATATTCTTTTCAAATTGAGATTCATTTTAAAATAAAACCAATGGAAAATAGTGAAAGCGAAAGCAAAAGGAAAACAAATTAGTTTGATATAATTTTAGCAGTCAATTTTCTGTATTAAATACCTTATATCAGATGATAATTTAGCCATCTGATAAACATAGATTGATAAAATAGGAAATAGGTTGAAGAAAGTACTGGGGTTGATATGATTCACCAACAACCTTGCAGTCAGTACCTCAACATTGCTATAAGCCAGCGAATGAAATTAGTAAAAGGATAAAAGAATTTACCATTGATCTGGATTGGTTGATACATATGATATATATATTGTGCAAGTATGGCTATGTAATTAAGAAGTTCACTGCACAACAAATGGCTTCAGGTTCAGTTCTACTGTATGGCACCTTGAGTAAGTTTCTTCCACTATAGCCTTGGGCCTACTAAAACCATGTGAGTGTGTTCGGTAGCCAGAAATAGAAAGAAGCCCATCATACGAGATGGTAGCAAAAAGTTCCTGGACTAGTTATGTTTAATAAAAATTAATTATTTATCTAAGTTTTAACATCAACTCCTTTGAAATAATCACCTTGCATAGCAATACACCCATTCCAACGTTCAGGCCAATTTTGGAATCCAGCCTGGAAGTTGTTTTCCATAAGCAATTCAAGGACCTTCTGCAATTTGCTCTGGATCTCAACAACAGTATTAAAACGACGATCTTTGAGCCGCATTTTCATGTTGGGGAAGAGATAGAAGTTCACAGGTGCTAAATCTGGCAAATAAGATGGGTGCAGAAGCAATACCATGTTGTTTTGGTATATACATATACACGCAAACACATATATCTATGTGTGTGTGTGTGTGTGTGTGTGTGTGTGCGTGTGTGTGTGTATGTGTGCACACCTTTGTGTTTGTCCCCACCATTACTTCACAAACAGTGTTGCTGTGTTTACATTGCTGTAACTTAGCAGTTTGGCAAAAGTGACTGATAGAATAAATAACAGGCTTAAAAAATTAGTATTGGAGTCGATTCGTCTGACTACAATTCTTCAAGATGGTGCTTCAGTAAGGCTGCAGTCCAGTGGCAGCTCGCAGATAATATTAGTAGGGGTGCAGCTTTAGAAAATTTTTAGCCATTGTTTTAATATTGTGTAAAAGGAAACAAACATATAAAAAGAAAATTTATACATAAACTTGATTGGTTTGCATTTTAGCCACTGCTGGGTAGTGTGTTTAATTTGTTCACTGAACACCATTGCGAATTTACCCTTGTTTTTTCATGAATGAGGAGAGCTCAGTGACAGGGTACATTGTTGTCATAAAAAGTTCAGTTCTTCACACTCTACAGATTCAGTCACTTTCACCAAATGTCCTCCCTCAGATGCTTCAAAACATTGCAGTAGAACTCTCGACTGACGGTCGAGCCCTGGTGCCAATGCTCAATGCACAATACCATGGATTTTGAGAAAATGATGTGCATGCTCTTGATTGAGCTGCAGATCTGTCATGCTTTTTGAAGCACCTGTGCCACTCAAAACATTGCGTACAACCCATTGCCTCATCGCCTTAAGCTTGCCAAAGTATGCTTAATGTCTCTGTAGCAGACTTCTCAAGTTAAATGCAAAATTTCATGCTGGCTCTTTGTTCCAACTTCCTGTCAAAGACAAAACTCACTGACTACAGCATACACATGATCACAAAAACACAAATTTCACAACCTACAAAGTAAACACAGCTATGTCACTCAGTACACTGCCTTGTGAAGGTAATGGCTAGCTCTCACAATGTACTCAACCATGCACTGCCATCTGTTGGCATACTACAGAACTAGTCTGGGAAATTTTGATATCACCTCATATGTGTGGATATAGAAGACATTAAATTAAACCATAGCTGTCACTGTATTTGTGTGAACCATCAAGGCACAAGGTGACTGGAAATGAATGGGGGTAGAAGAACTGGGAGTGTGTGTAGGTAGGGATTGCAAAGGTGCATGGAAGCGTGAATGATGGTGAATGGATGAATAACAAATGGTGATGATGAGTGTTACGTAAGCAATGTAAAGTCATTTTAGTTCTGTTATAGGATGGGATCAATATGAGGGACAAATTCTATCAAGAAGTATAAAGATGTATATTTTGAGGTTCAAGATGAGAGTGTAATTCTATATACACCCAGAACCACGTTAATAGCTTAGGAGTGAAATTTAGGAATTCTCTGTTTTCTGTGAATCGATTTTTATAAATTTTTTCTCAGCTGGTTTGCACATTATGGCAACACCATTGTTATGTTTTCATTATTCTGTGTAATGTCCTTTCTTTTTTATTTCAGATTCTTCAGGTTTTGGGTGACCCATGCAAATAGCATCCCTCCTCTCTAAGAACAAAGGGATGTGGAAAAGGCCTCTCATCATGTCATTGCAGGTTAGGTTGTCACGTGGACACAGTTAGACAATTCCTGGAGGCCTTGTAGCCAAGGAAGAAACAATCTGATTGTGGGACTTCCAAGACTGTGACAGCTAGGGATCTAAGGAATGTTAGCAGCAAGTTATGTGGGAAACCTGAACAAACAAGCAAAGCCATTTTCACCACATCCAGGCTTCCTCATGTATTGGAAACCACCAGAAATCACATCTTCAAGACTATAGCTTCTGTCCAAGAACTCCCGAAACAACCTCCTTTAATGCCCCATCACAGGAGCTTGAGATTTCAATGGGCCTAAAAGAACATGACATTAGACATGAGCTGTGCTCAGTTCGCTGACAAAACCAGGGTGACCCTGACGGACCTGACAGTTGGGCAAATGATTGGGTCTATTTTGGAGATGAGCATCAACAACAGGGTGGATGAGTCATGATGTGGGTTGGTATCATTGGGGACAAACTAGTTGGCCTAGTCGGGGTACCTGAGGGGTTAAAGTGACCACAGCCACCTACTGCAATCTCCTGAATACCTTGGATACCTAGCTAGATGACATACTGCTGTCACTTCTAAGGAATCTCGTATTCATGCATGACAATGCTCCCTCCCACTCTGCTAGGACTACCCAATCATTACTAGGGTCTTACAGCATACAGAATGAAAGGTTGATAGTGTGGCCGCCAGCATCTCTGAATCTCAACCCTATTAAAAATCTTTGGTTCATCATTAAACAAGACATTTACATCGAAAGATGTCTTATGGGTGACCATCAAAGCTGCAGCAGAGGCAGTCCAACCTGCTACTATTAAGAAATGAGAGGTTCCATAACTAATAAGGTTTTTTTGGAGTTATCCATCAAAATGGCATTCATGTGGTTAAATAATTCATTATGTCAATAAATGTTATAAAATTATTATGGTTTTCTGTTAAATATATACTCAATGTATGTTTAATATGTATCATTACCCTTCATTTTCTGAAAAAAAATGTCTAGATGGGTTATTTTCATTCAAAAGCCTATTAGCCTGGTTCACCCAAAAACTAAAGAATCTGAAATAAAAAAGAAAGGACTTTACGAAGAATAATGAAAACATAGCAATAGTGTTGCCATAGTGTGCCAACTAAAATCGATTCACAGAAAACTGGGAAATCCTAAATTTCACTCCTAATCTATTAGTGTGGTTCTGGGTGTAGTTCAGAGGCAGGAGCATCTTTCTTTGGAAGCAGAATAATTGAAAACTTTAAGAAGGCTGTTATTCTGTTTCCTTTATAAATCTCAAACAAATACAATTGCAGTGTGGAAGACATAAGTTAGCTATTCAGAAACACACAAAAGCTTCACTTAAACATTTATTTGCAATGGTGTCAACATTTTTTTTTTTTTTTCGTCAGTGAACAGATCACAGTTTCAAGTAACAAAAGTTTTGAGACGATATTATAAATAAATGTGTTGCATTTTTCTGAATGACTGACTTCCATCTTCCACATTATAATCGCTTTAGTTTCAGTACACAATCTCAGATCAAAAGACTTGCTATACAAGTACATCTCTGTAATCTCAAACTGATGTTTGTGGGAAAGTAGACTTTTCTAGATGATTGCTATGTTATCTGAGTCTGGTGTTTTGTTGCTCTTAGAAGAACTCTAAATCTCCAAGTGAAAGCTATTCATATATATATGCTGCGTTGCTAACACAATGTTTAATGAAGTATTCTCGTCTCAGAAAAATACAATGCTTTGGTATAAACCTCATAAAAATTATGAAGTCGAATTCTTGAGAATCTTAAATGGACAAAATATCCCTTTGGGCAAAAAGACATTTAGTAGAACAGAAGATGTAGTTGGTTACATGAAGGTTCTAGATTTAATGGTATATTACAGAAGTTTTCCATGGAAACCGGGCTGTCTTGGAAGTATTATAGCCCTGGGCAAATCAATGCACAGGGCCATATAGTATTTATTTAATGACAGCAAGCCACAACATACATAGATCAGAATTGGATCCCTGGACCTGTGAAGCTCCTGGGTAACTGCCCAATATGTCCTTACTTTAAGAAAACACTGCCTGATGATGAAGAAACATAGTAATTGTGGTGTAAACTTATCTAAGAAAAATATATAAAAAAAATTTCTATCTAATTTTCTTTTATATTGGATAAAGAAGTTTGTTTCAAGCAGAACTAATTTGAATTTATGTTTGAAATATGTCAAGCTAATAAGTACACAAGCATTAAGATTATATAAAAGACTCATTAAATACAATTTAACTATTAATCTAGAAATAAATTGTTTCCAATGTTGTTAGTCATGTACAAATTATATAAACCAGACAAAACAAATTAAACTAAAATAACAAGTATACTTCAAGGTTTTATTTCTTATTTAAGTACATGGCTCAGTGGTTATGAGTTTGATTCCCAGACTGGGCTGAGTGTTGTGTTCTCAAACAAGACACTTTATTTCACATTTCACCAGTTCACTCAGCTGTAGAAATGAATTGCAATGTCACAGGTTTTCCCTTGGATAACATTAGTGGCATAGAGAGGAAAGGCTGGTATGCATGGGTAACTGCTGTTTTTCCACAAAACAACCTTGCCTGAACCTTACATATATATATATATATATATATATATATATATACACCAGAGTAAACACATAAATGTGAAACATGGGGGAAAAAAGAGTACTCAAATACCAGAGGTAGAGTAATATGCTTTATTTAAAAGCAGCAGAAATTTAACAAAACTGTCCTACAAACGGGAACGTGGAACTCCAAGTAACAGCTTTTGTTAAATTTCTGCTGCTTTTAAATAAAGTATATATATATATGTATTTATATATATATATAAGTAATGTTCATAGTCACATCAACATGGCTGTCTTTGCGAATGGTCTTCCCTTCCAAAGCACAAGTCGAGGCAAGGTTATTTAGGTAAGACCAGCAGTCACTCATGTATACCAGCCTCCACTTTCCATGCCACTAATATTATCCAAAGGAAAGGCAAAGGCTGATACAGCTTGGCACCAATGATGTCACAACTCATTTCTACAGCTGAGTGAACTGGAGCAAAGTGAAATAAAGTGTCTTGCTCAAGAACACAATACATAGCCTGGTCCAGGAATCAAACTCACTACCTCATGATAGTGAGCCTGACACTCTAACCACTGAGCAGTGTGTTTTCTAAAGAGTGGTTAAGAGCTAGCTGAAATAAAAATACATGTAGCATAGAATAAAAGACAGAATGGTAAAATTCTAGCCTGAATAACGCTGAATTGTCAAGGCCTTATTTTCCAGCTGAGAAGAAGAGAATTTGAAAGTTTAAAAAATTCAGAGATAAACTGTACAAAATACAACGCAACTATAGATGTGTGCTCATCCCACCCTACAGCCCAAACTTGTTTCCTCATAACTTTCTGAAAAATGGATATTTTTTTGATAAAATTTTCAACAAATACATTGCAGATGGTGTAGATTACAATTATATTGGAATTTTGATGTGAGCAAAAAAAAAACAAAAAAAAAACTGGCCGATGGAGGATGGGGGGGGTTAGATAATTCACACACCTCACCAAAATATATGAAGAAACATAAATATCTAACCCCACTCCCAGTTTTTTTTACATATCAAATACTGATATAATCATAACCTTCACCATGTAAAACATATTTGTAGGAAACTTTATTTAAAAATATCTATTTTTCAAAATGTTATGGAGGAAATAAGTTGAGAAGTGTTTATTATCTGAAACTCCTCTCCATCTCTCCAAAAGAATTTCCATAATAAATTTCAATGTAACCCTTATTTATACTGTTAAATTGTATCTTTTTTACTTTTACTTTTTTACTTACTCTGTAAAATTTATTTAAAAAAATATCCATTTTCAGGAAATTATAAAGAAAGTTATCTGGTGGAGGGGCACACATCTGTAGCTATGGCCTAAATGCATATAGCAGAGTTTATTGATTTATTTAAAGTTGAGACTACACTCTTTTATTACTCTGAGTTTACTGTTGTTTAAATATTATTGCAGCAGTTGTGTATTTGCTTGTCTGAATGCAGTGGTCAGTAATTGGTCAAGTGTAGTGTTTTGGTGTCACTGCCATAATTAGATGTTGGCACCAGAAGTACTATAACAACCAGTCCCTGCTACAAGTGGAATTCTAAGCTAACAATGAACTTTCTACGTGGTCAGTTGGCCTGCTAAAAATAGTAGTCAATTCTCTCACAAACTACACCCCAAAGGAAAAAAAAATATGAGCTTAGATATACTGTATCTGAGATACAAAATTAGATACAATGGTCATGGCTGGAATGCCTTTTGATCATTGGTCTTCTTCATTACAGTCAACATAGTGCTTTAAAAGCACCAAGTAGAATTCTGTTCTGCTTTTAGTTGGAAAGGCCCTTTAACTTATAATGGAAGGCAAGGTTTACGATAACGGGAGAATTTCACCTTCTCCCATTATCTCTTTTGTTCTTTGTGTAGTTCAGACTCCGGCAGGTGAAGAAAGAAGTCGTTAAGTACAGGTGCAATTTACAACCAGTTTATTTACGTTTCATAGAATAGGTGAAGTGTGCTGCTCGCAACAACCATCTCAAGCTGTATGCATGGTGTTGTATCACCATTACTACAGGCACATTGCTTCTGGAGGTACAACATGCAGACAGGCCCAGCCAGTGAAGTGTGCTCAGCAATCGCTGCTGCGAAGAAGCGGAGAGAAAAGGAATGAATCTGTTTCTGTTTTGCCCTTATATACAGTTCGCCATCACGAGCCTTGTTGTGATCTCGCACATGGCAAATGGATGCAGGTGAGGTTTCGCTCTAGTCTCAGAGATGGCAATGGCTGCCGTGAAATCTCATCCAATATGGCGCTGACTGCTTGTGCTACTATAAACTCTTTAACATTCAGATTACTCTGCCAAATGTAAAGCTTATTTATTTACAGTTTTGAATTAATCAAGCATTATCTTATAGCTTTAAGATTTCAATGTTGTTTGTTTAGTTTTAGAATGACATTGCAGGGCAAGTGTGAGAGGCTGAATCTGAGAGGGTTTGAACATAAAACAAGTAGAATATTTAGCTTAGATGTGCTAGAGTTAACAATATGTTTGTTGACATATTTTTATTTCTACACTATACTTCTCTTCTGTCAAACATTGCAAAATGTTACATGAAAATGTACTCTGTTGTAAGACACAAAATCCATTATTATAAGGAATTGCAGTTTCATTTTATAGGCCATCTTGTAGATGTGTACATCTGGCATTGACAATGATTGTTAAAAGTGTATTGTCTCCAGTTTACCTAACATATAGAGTGTCAACAGTAGATACCATTTGGTAAATAGTGGGTTTTTTTTTCCTCAAGAACAAGATTTCATATTTCCTAAGTATAAATTTCTAGCTGACGCTCAAC